>NC_065529.1:13131344-13265281 GCF_006386435.1 Epinephelus moara
ATTCTGCATCACCCAAAACCACACACTGTGAAAGACATGTTGTCATTTTTGGGCCTCACAGGGTACAGCAAGCACTATGTGGCCTCTTATGGCGAACTAACCCATCCTTTGCGTGCCATGGTTAACGCACAGGGCATGCGCAATCTTACTGCTCCCCTGGTATGGACCACTGACGCTGAAACCTCATTTATCTCCCTCAAACAGGCACTCTCTACTGCTACTGATCTAGCCATCCCCGACTACAAGCTACCATTTTTTCTTGACGTTTCTGAAAAGGCACACACCACCTCTGGTGTGCTTTTTCAGAAAAAAGGGGGAGGCAGACAGGTGCTGATGTATGCAAGCATATCCTTAGACCCAACCGAGGATAGACACCCACCATGCACACGACATGCAGCAGGAGTGGCAAAAATTTTGCAGAAAATAGCACACATAGTGATGGGACACGCACTGACGGTACTAACAACGCACAGCATAGTGGCATATGTAAACTCAGTGGCATTTACTATGACATCACTCAGACAAAAGTTATAGTGGATACTGGAGGACAGCTGGCAACAGGAACTCTGCCTTGAGCACGGACCCCACAGACATCTCACCTCTCACATCTCTCTGGGTCTCCTAACACCCACTTAAGCCCCTTTTATACTGCCTAATCAAGGTGGTAATATCATGCTGTTATTCCATTTTGCAGTTCTGTATAAATGGTACAATCACGGAAAGGAGGGACAGAGTTGTCTCACCTCTGTGCTGGGAATGGATGTAGTGACAGTGCCGAAACATTGTCTGTATAAACGGGACAGCCGTCAGGATGGGATAATGGGTGGCATCGGTGCGACATTGTGACAATGTGTTATGTGCGCAACCCACTGCGGGAAAATTAAAAGGTAGCTTGCCGCACTTAGCGTCTAACTTAAAGAAGAACAAGAACAGCGGCCGAAAATGTCCACAGAGTGGGAAAACAATGAGATCTGGGAGCTCCTAACCCTCAGCCATGTAACACAGACGGTAAATGACTATCATTGCCATGTAAAGCCATTATTATTGTTTATCAAGCGCTGCTGACACATATGTTATATGTCACACTAGAGGCTAACACTGTTGTGTTATATGTCACCCCTGTCAAGTTTCTATTGATTCTGCTATGTAAGTGTGCTGTCCAAAATAATGCCTAGGAGCAGCATAGCTGCCACCATCATTTGGTTCTGTGTAAAAACACAAAGGCGGCATGAAGAAAGGACTTTGTAGCAGCCCTATAGCGTGATCTCTGGGTAAAAAGGGCTTGTGACTGCCTCTCCAGCCTGGGAAAACCCTCCAGCATACTCTGGGGGCCCTGGCTTGACTCTCAGCTGCCTGTCTCTATCCCACAGCCCCTAAGCAGGCTCAAGCAAGCCCCACTGGCCCAAGCTGTGCTCTGCTCCTCTGCCAGAAAACCAGAGGGAGGATGGGAGTTCGGTGAGGTTTGTGCCCATCTCTGAGGGCCCTCTGTTGGCTTTCCTCCATTGTCCACATAACCCTGGATGTGCAGCTGTGGACTCTGTCATTTTTCAGGGATTTGGTGATCCTGCTCTCTGAATGATGTTCACTATGATTGTATGAACAACATTTTGTGGTCTAGCAAATCACAGTGGGATAAAAACACATCCTGTCCAAAACCTCTGACCCATCCATTCTAGCATCAACCCACTGCTAACCTTGTAGTCACACCATATAGACTGCTTTAATAAGATATTTGTTATGTTATGTATTGGTAGCGTTTCGCTAACATGAGAAGCCACAGTGAATCAGAGTGAATAGCTCATTCAAAATTCTATTACTTGACTGTATTATTGTTAATACTGAGTTTTTCTTGCGATGTAACTGCCAAGCAACGGTGGCTTTGGAGCCATTTTGCCAGTTGTCAGATGAGACTTCTGTAGTTCTTCTCATCAAGTGGGAAATACTGTTGCTGATATCACCGACTTGGAATCACAACAAGGAGGATAACATGAACTGTGGTTTTTAGAAAAGCCACAGCTGCTGTTGTGGTAAACTGTGTAAACAAAAGGTTCCGCTGAGGCTTAAGGGAATGGCTTTTCTGAATTTCTAAATTGTGTTCCAGTGAATTGAGCTGATATTTGACTGGATAATTGAATACTTGACCTGATGATGGTGCTAAGAATCAGAGGATCAAAAAAAATCATTTGGATTCATCCTCTGGGGACCATCACTGTCTGTATCAAATTTCATGACAATCCGTCCAGTATTTGTCAAGATATATGTCACTCTGGAACACAGGGATAAACCGACTGACTGCCGTTTGTGGGGTGAACCACACAGCAGCACAATGACTTTGGTAAAACAACAGAATTCTGTTGAGTGGAGGTCTGATTGAGCAATATCAACAGCAAAAGGACAAACCTGCAAATCAATCACTTGAGGATTTCGGCTCTGAAAGCAGATGGTCTTTATGGAAGAAAAAAAAATGCTCCAGGGTACTTGCTGAATCATCAGCTCTTGCAGCACTGTGTCATGAATATGCAGCTGGCTGGAGGAGAACAGGTTGGAACAGCAGGGCCACCCTGACCTGTCGGAAGATGGCCCCGGATGGCTGAGGATCTGACAGCAGTTAAAAGACTGAACTGATTTTAGCTGGCAACTGCAGCATGTGAGGATTAGGTTACACTGTTCCTTTGTGGATACTTTGTTTTGTTTTAATTGGACAATGTCACATACACAAGTCTTTGTGAGACTACAGGGACGGAGACTGATGCCATTTCTGAATTCAGTCCAGAGAAGCCCTGCTGTTGTTCCAATGAAGCTGGAGTGTTCATTTTTAAGACTCTTTTAGGGCCTCAAGTCAAGTCCAGACAAGGAAGGTATGAGGTGGGGGTACCTCTCCAGTACAGGGATAATGACAGTAGCCCCGAGGACCAAGCGATAGTCTCAAGTTCTGCTTGTAATTAAATAGCAAGAATGAGTTACCTAATAACCATCAACTCACATCTTTATCTATAAATGTTAGCGGTGACATGTAAATCAGTGTTTTGGGGTTTTATTCCCAAGGGGGTGTATAGGAGAAGATCCTCACAGTGCTATAAAACATACCACATACCAGACCATGCTGCCCCACGCAGCCTCCTCTGTCTTTTTGTCTGGGTAAACTTTATAGAGAAACCACAGCTGCCCTTGTAAAATAGACACCACACACTGAAAGAAATGCTCATTTTAAAAGAGACACTTCATCCCAAAAATCGAAAATTCATATTTTTCCTTTTACCAGGAGTGCTGTCTATCAGTCTAGATTGTTTCGGTGTGAGTTGCCAAGTGTTGGCAATATCGGCTGTAGAGATGTCTGTCTTCTCTCTCCAATATAATGGAACTAGATGGCACTCAGCTTGTGGTGCTGAAAGTGCCAGGAAAATATGCTTGGTGAGCTCGCAGTAGATGCACGCTTCATAATAATTGGTGTGTGTAGTTTGCTAAAAAGATAACAGTTCTTTGATGAAAGTGCTTACAACAAGGTCTGTGGATGGTAACTGAGTTCTGGAAAGAGACATTTCTGTTGACTTGTTCAAATGTATTTTTTGGCGCTTTGAGCACCACAGTGCCATCTAGTTCAAAGTCACGACAAAACAATCTAGACTGATAAATAGCACTACAGGTAAGAGGGAAAAGATGTATTTTTGATTCGGGGGTGAACTGTCCCTTTAATGAGTCATTTCTTCGGGAACAGAGTCAGAAGTCCTTGTAATTCTTTAAGAAAGACAAAATCTGGCAGAGCTGAGAAAATTTGAGATCTTTTAACCCAGGTTGCTTTTATTGTGGTGGATCACTCTATTACTGTAATATCAAGAGGATGAGTCAAGATAATGAATGAAACATGTTGATCTGTACTGGAAACAAGTGAAATCATGTCAGACCAACAGGCAGATTTTGCACTTCAGGGTAAAAAAAAAAAAAAAGATGTCATGATGGGTTGAAATGGTCAGTTTTTCCAGTGGGGAGACATGTCATGCTCTGTAAAACTATTATTTCCACCCTCTGTCTCTGTGACCGTGCAGCATACACGGCAAGTACAGTGAGCCAACTCTGCATCTATGTAATTATCCTAAATTTAGATTAGCGCTGCGAATCCTGTGGCAAGAAACGGGTACATTCAAAAACGGGACATTTGATACTGTGTAACTCTGACTTGGCGGTGCATTCCTTTGTTATGTGGCTGCTCTCTTGCAGCTTTATATAGTCTTTGAACAAACAATATGACCTCTACCCCATATGGAGCAAGGGAGGGAAGGTGTTCTAAATGCAAATAGGACGGACTGGCTGCATATCTGAAACCAATTTAAACTGATTTAAAGCTGACAGGCAGCTTTAATGTCTGAAACATGAGATGCACTCCGTGTACATTCAAGCTACTCAAGAACAAAAATACCAGAGGCAACCTCTTAGATGCTAAATAATCACCTTCAGATGTTTCACCGGTCACTGATATAGCGCTGATATACCTGCTTTTATCAATGCATGTGTGAGCCCATGATGGCTACTCCACGAATCCTGTGCCTCTTCCCAGCACTGCTTGTGCACATCCTCAGATATTAACTAGATATCACCAAAATGCAATTAAGCACACTATACGAGGCGTCCGTATCAGAATGTGAAGTGAAGTCAGCAGAAGACTAAACAAACAGTGGCTTCAGGTTTTAAAGAGAAACTAACAGAGGTTGTTGCGTCTTCCACTTCTGTCGATCTTACCCTCATCTGTCGCCATGTTCTATTATGGTGGCTTTGTGCAAAATCAGAGGTTCTCAAGGGAGAAATTTGTGTGTTAGCCAAGGATGATTTGGCCCTAATGTGTCCCTAGTTGGATATACTTTTTAATTCTCCAGGCACATATAATGTAGGCAGTAAAGTATGTGAACAGTGCTGCTCACAGTGCATCAACTTATCTTGTTGTATGCCTTGGTGAAAAGCAAGCAAAACACTAGTTTTAACGATGGCTCACACATCCCTGGCACACTGGCATAGAATCTAACTTAAGTAAAGCTCACAATGAGAATTTGTTCCATCAACTAACTGCTAATCATCTCAACAGTGCTGACCTTTGTAGAAACTGAGAGCTTGAGAGTACAAAGTGAAGGAAGCTATCATTTTAGCTGCTGCAGCATCTAATTTTCTAAAACCCTCCTGCCGGAATATAAAGTGTTCCACAAAACATTTGGCACAGTTTGCAGTAAGTTATCATATCTGCTAACTAGCTGATTTTTTGGCCACTCAGGGGCAGCCGACACAAACTGAAACATAACACTGACATATTACCTTTTAAGGTGATATGGAAAATCTATTTAAACATCCAGCAGTTACGGCACAACATTATCATTCATTTGGCACAATGTGTTTGGCCACCTGGAGAATTTAATAGCATGTCTACACAGGAGGTGCTTCAGCCATGTTTTTCAGTCGTCAGTCTCACAGACCCCTGATGGATACAGATAGGCCGACAGATATTTTAATGAATACAGCTGTCTACACAGGCTGTGTAATGGCTCCTGTTTTATTTGTGCTATATGTGCATAAAGGCAGTCCACTAACTACAATGATTGTGTGTTAGACTGCTGCCAAAACACTGAGAAGGGTCCAGGGTACACGCTGGATCTCATTGCCCTTCCACTCCTCCCGATCCTTACCCAACAACAGTATACCACGTGTCCTGTGTCACCACATCTCTTCTGCACCTTCTTCCTTTCTCTCAGTTGTTGACCATTAGCTCTGTGGCCGTGCAGTGTTTGAATGTATTATAAGAACAGTGCCAATGTGGCTCGCTAACGTTAGCAGAGATGCTAGTAGAGGCATGTTCTCTTTTTTTTACCTAGAATGGCAAAGGCATGACCCTTCCTACTCTGCCTTTGACTGGCTTACCCTGATATTCTTCCACTAACACTGACCAGTGTCACTCCTAAACCAAACCAATCCTTGCTAACGTTAGCTGAGATGCTAGCAGAGATAAGTTGGGGTCAGTAGTGTCAATGGATCCTGTGCGGACACAGACAAAGGACTTAAGCTGCTGGTAAGCATGCTGCTATCAGCATGGTTACGGTACTTTTCCACAGTCTCACTTTCAGGAGAGTCTTCTTTCCCATAAAAAACGCTGCCAGACTATGTCACATATACACATAACATCTAAAAGTGGAAAGCTTGGCCGGTATAAGTCATGGAAAATGAGAACCATGCAACTTTTTCATTTGTCTCAAACATCAAGTAAGTTTGTTAGGGTTAATTTGCCTAATTTGACATTGCACGTCCTTCAACGCAACTACTGGGCATCGCAGTGTTGATGCTGAAAGAATACATCATGCAGCCCTAGGTTGACGCATATTAGAGCTACGTTATGTCAGTGGCTAACTTACAGAAAACTGTTTGCCGTCATCTTACATTACATATAATTTTATCCCCGGAAGATTACTGTAACAATTGATTTAATCACAAACAACAAACTTCTACGAACTTCCAAAACGTTCAATGGTTTTTGCTAATTCCATGACTTTTCTTGGGCTAGAGAATGAGACTGAAATTCCATGATGTTTCCAGGTTTTCTATGACCTTGGGAACCCTGTCAAACACTTTGAATTCTCATGGCAGGGAAAGCACAGGTTAGACTAATAATGTTAACGATGGCTCTGTTGAAGTTTCCATTCAAGTGGTGTCCTATTAAACCATGATACCAAATGCACAATATCAGGGTCCTCAAACTGACACACCTGCAATGCAGCCATTGATTATGTCATGAATAACATTAGTGTTTTACCTTCTATTACCTGTGAATCAGCTATGAAAAATGCCTTTGTCTTATTAGCAACTAGTGAGTGCTTTATGGTGAATAAGGATTGGTGTGACAGTAGGAATACTGAAATGCTGTTATGTTCCTGCTCCTCTGCCACAGGAGCAATGGACACTCTGGATCACTGCTAAACGCCATTCAGAGGGAGCCACAGAGTGGAATTGCTGCCCACGTTTGGTTAGTGAAACCATACAGCTATTTTGGTGAGGTCCAAAAATGTAACCAACATATGATGCTTGCTCCAAGAGACATGAGGGGTCAGGAAATGGACCAGTCTATCAGAGGTTGCCCTTCAGTCTGGTTCCTGGACACCACCATCAATGTCTGGGATGACATCAATGAATTCACTGAGACTGTGGTGGATTTAATTTGCAAAACAACTGTACCCAAAACTGCAGTTAAATCATTTTTCAACCCGAAACCATGAATTACCAGAACCATCCAGGACGCCATAAACACATGCACTGCAGCCTGTCTGGAAACATGGACAATTATAAGGCAGCAGCCTACATTGTAAGAAGAGGCAAAAAAGGGACTAAATTGAAATGCACAAGTTGAAGGAGCTGACAGAATCACATCTGACTGGAGCTGTACCTTCTATGATTTCATGTGACAAATAAACTGACTGAACTGAATAGAGTTTAACAGAACAATAAATTGTGCTCTAAAACTTTTATTGTTTCTCCAGTAAAATCAAAAAGAAAGTGATGTGCTGAAAGAACTTTTAAAACGAGAGGACAACTCAGGGAGGCAAACTGAACCAGCTACTGTATATGAAACATCAACACAAGAAAACTCCTGGAATGCATCGAACATGACAGCCTGATGAACACTACACAATCATCCAAGGGATTCAAGGTTTTTTATTTGACCTTGAATGCTTTTAACAGTCCCAACAAACTTACTTTAGTGGTGTAACAGCACATTTCAAGCAAATACTATTCAGGAGTATGTCAGGATGTAATCTGTCCCCACAAGAGACTGGTCTTTAATAGATTTCACATAACTCTAAACACTCTCTGCTCCATGTCTCACATCCAGAACTGACTGACTCTCTTAAAAACCTAAACCCTCCTCACAGTATGGGCTATATAAGCTTTTTTGGCCTGTGATATAGCTTGGCATGTCTGAATGAGGCCATTGTATGTGGCAGAGAGGGACCTGGAAGAGGTGAAACAGATCGAGGTCCTGCTCCACTAACCAGCCAGCTGCAACCTCTCCACGTAGCAGGGGAAACACTCCACTAATCAGTTTGCTAATGAAACTGTTCCCCCACCAAGACCTGTGGTTCTCAGGGAAATCCAGATGCAGGATAAAAGTGTAGAAGGGCAAACATGATGGTAGGGGGGAAGGACATACTGTACTAAGAATCAATAACACACAGAAATCCTTTGAGTATCATGTGAAAGGCAGATTTTCTCCATTCAGGCACACTTGCATCAGATTATTACCATGCCTTACAGTAGTGTCAGTGCATGACATCAGTGGATTTGATTATTATGACGTGGACATGGCATGAGTGAACCAATACAGAATGGAAGCAGCTCGCCTGCTGTAACTACTGAGATCAGACCAACAGGCCATTAGACAGTTAGATATTATTTGCTATAATACAAATGATGTATTTCCAGGATACATCCAAAATATGTCATAACTGAATGCAATCTCATATCTATTGATAAAGACAAATATATACTCACAGGGCTGTGTAATACATAGATGTAATATCAATATTGTGATGTGAGACTAGATATTTCCTTCGATTTTGGATATCGTATTATTATACATGGTGTCTTTTCCTGGTTTTAAAGGCTGCATTACAGCAAATTCGTGTAATTTTCTGAACTTACAGACTGTTCTATTATTTGCCTTTACCCATTTTGTGAAAAAACCAATAGTCCACCCTACAATATCGCTGCAATATCAATATCGAGGTATTTGGTCAAAAATATCGTGATATTTGATTTTCTCCATAGCCCAGGTTTAAAGGGTCTAGTTTAGAGTCTATATTCTGTAGGCTGTTTCTGCACCCTGAAATAGATCCTGGTGGTACATTCTTATTTTATTTCTGTAATTTAGACTGGTTATGAATAGAGGAAAAAAATTAAAGACTTAAACTTGGCCTATTGAAACAGGGGTGGTGAAGCAATGATGAATCGACTGTAATATCTGACATAGGCCTTTCTCTTCTTTTCCTCACTACTACTGAGGCATTACATTTATTTTATCTTAGATAAAGAAAGGGGAATGTTTAAACAGTATTTGTGATAAAGACTGAACATCTGGATGTATTGTGGCTATTGTGATGAAGAACCCCTGCTCACTCACCTGGCTTCAGACTGCTGTTAAAGTAGAGGATGACCATAATGAAACATCCCAGACACAAGGCAAAAACCATCCGAGTGACTTTAGGTTTCCTCATCCTGAGTCTGTGGAGACGAGCGAGGAGCCGAGCCCAATCCTGCAGCCAGGGTTCATGCGAGACTGACGCTGTTGTTGCTGTGACGGCCGTGTCTACTTTATCACCGATAAGAGCATCGATCCGGCTCGCTGACCTTTGCTGCTCCTTATCTTCCTGTACATCCTTGGATGTCCAGTGCGGAAGTCGCAGCGGTGGAGAGGGTGAAGGCAGAGAGAAATGAGCCAGGCTGCAGGTCCGCCGGTCCGCCGTGTCTCACCCTCACCGTAACGGTACTGAACGCCGGCTCCCAGAGACGAGAACAGGAGGCATTACTGTCGGTGTATCCGAGCACAGGCCGCCGGTCTGTTTGTGTAAGGGGGGGTAACAGCCTCTTTCCAAAGGTTTGGTTCACTTGTTAACCCCTTTCTCCCCAAACATTAGCGGTGCCTCGAGAAATGACAGTCGAGCTCGAGCCTACACCGTTTAAATACAGAGGCTTCCGGTTGGACCTTTCAAGGTAAAACACCTATCCATGGGCTGGATAGATAGATAGATAGATAGATAGATAGATAGATAGATAGATAGATAGATAGATAGATGAACATGTGCAAAACATAAAAGTAGCAGGGGACTTTTACTTTTGGAAAATAAAGGCATTTACACCACAGAGTGACGCAGAAAAGGCGAACATTGGTTCATAGAATGTAAAATTTTCTGGTGGTGGTGGAGGGGCCCACACCCCTCAATTCTTATGTGCCACTTGCCAAGGCACCGTTGAGCAAGGCACAGAACCCCCAGCTACTCGAGGTGTCTGTCCATGGGCAGCCCCCTCAGTCTGACATCTCTCCATTTCATGCATGTATAGGTCCTGTTTGTGCGTGTGTGTATTTCGGGCCTGTGTGTATATGACAACAGAGTGAAAAATTTTAATTATCCCTCAGGGATAAGTAAAGTATATCTTCATTTTCAAAACCTACACCCTTGACCCTTTTGACATGTTTTTATGAAGATGCACCACTAAATGGCATTGCCAGTACACAAGGCTCTTTAAATATGTCCTGCATAATTTCCCTATCTTGAGGCCCTTCCTCATGGAAGTGCCCTGTACGTGTTTTAATATTGTCAGTATTGGTTAATATTGTGTTGTGCTCACTTAACAAAAATCGTTATATTAATCCGTTTCATTTGTTTACTTTGAAATGACAGGACACACACACACAATGCACAGAGCGATGTAGTGGTGAGCTTCATAAGAGAGTAATGAGCATTATAAAGAAAAGTACATATGAAGAGCCAGTGAACTCGCAACCATAAACTAAAAATGTCTGAATTATATTTCTGAATGGAAGTCTCTACGATGCTGACCCTTGGCAGACCTTTAAACAGAAGCTACAGACTGTGTAGAAAATAAAAATCAAATTACTCGCTGAAAGTAGAAACATTTTTTAAAGGAGAGAAAACCAAAAAGAATTATGAGAAATATTCATGTTTAAGAAAACACTGCCCATGTTTACTAAATGTATTATATTTTGCAAGTGTACATAAATGTCTCCTGAAGGTTTTAAGGCTGATTCTCATTTATTTGAGATATGTGAAATGAATAAATACAATGTGGGGGGAAAAAAACTCAGCATTTCTAAAATCTTGGCTATGGCCCAGGATGCAGTGCACACTTGCGCACAATGGGTACTGGCAATGTGTGAAACTATTTCATGCTTTTATTGTGAAGCCAAAATGAACAGATATCCTGTGTCATTATGTTTGCCTCTGGCTGCCTTTACAGAGCTTTAATGTGGCAAACAACCACATGTGTTAGTCCAAAATGTGTCAAAGTGATGGATTGGTCTGTAGTGAGTCATCTGCTGTTGATTTCTCCTCTCGTCTTCCCAACATCACTTCATCATTCACCTTTAAAGCTCTGTCTCAAATTCAAGTCTTCCCCAGTTTACTCATTGGCTGGATTCTCCAGTCAGCTGTGATGGTGCAGTGCTACCCACCACACTTAACACACAAACAAAAAGTGAGACAAAGGTCAGGTCACTATAAACCCATTATTGATCACTATAACTGAGCTATACACAGATAGAAATACAACAGCAATATAAGAAGTGTATGTATTTTTTATCAGTGGTATGTTCACGATATAGTCATAAATGTGATTGCACTTTAATGGTGGTACACTTCTGGCACAATTTAAAGGCACATTTTGCTAAATCATCTGCAGAATATTTCCTGTTTTCTTCTTCTGATCATGAAGCCACAAAGAAGTGAAAAGTGAGTGCAGGATGACACAGGAAATTCTGGTCTTTCAATCTTGCCAGTGTAAAGAAAGGGGATCACTTAACGGGATGAGTCTGATGGAGCCAATTTCAAACAAACCCTCATCTCTTGATCCACATTGGAATTTTGGCTCTTGCGTAGCGAGTCGGGCGTCAATAAATATGACACTAGGATGAAAAAGAAGTTCATGAACTACATAAATGTATCTGACACACGTCCTGTCTGATGGAGGCATCATGGGGAGTTTAACCTCCACAAGACGGAGCACATGACTGAAGCAAGGCCGTCAGAGTTGGACTTAAATCCGACTTGTGATAGGACGGCTCCCATTTTGAACCCTCAGACCCGGAAGGGGACCAGACAGCATCTTGTAGCTCCATCCATCACAGGACAGGAACTCATGTTTATCTTATTAGGGCAGGGATGACTTCCTGCAGTGCTGCTTTTGACCTCTGACCCCTTTTCACATTCCTCATGTCCATCTTCCTGGGCATCATGGATCAGATCCCCTGGGTGAAGTCAGGATGGGTTAGGAGCCACGCGACTGATCAAACCCCAAGCCTGATGGCAAGACGGTGCGAAGCCTGTCAGTGTTTACTGTCTGAGAATGGAATGATGGGTAACCATCAGTGGGTGAGGGTTAGGGTTAGGAGTCAGCGCACACATTCCCTCAGCAGCTGACCAATCAGACAAGAGGTGTCAAGCAGAATCAATACACGGTCAGAGGTTACAGAAGTATGCTCCACACGGGAAGTTTGAATCTGGTCTGTGAGGAAAGTTAAGAATGAGAAAACTAACTCTCCTGAACGGGCCTAAAGACAATCACAGAGAGATGCAAAACAATTACATAGTCATTTTGTGTCTGTTTCAGTCTGCTGGTCTTGCTCCTGTGTATTTGTTCGGGCGTTTATATGTCTGTGCCCAGGGGCCTATTGTCTTATAATCCGTCCATGAATCCAGAACTACCATTTATGAGTTCTTGAGCAAGACATCACACTCCCAGCTGCTTATCAGCAGAGGACTGGTGGGAAAAAAACCAGTGAGCTCAGCTGAAATTCTCCTGACAGATAAATGAGGATATAAAATCTGGTGACACTCAACAGTAACTTCACTCAAAAGCCCATCAGGAGCTGAACTCAGAAGTGTAATAATCCTCCATTTGACCAAGGGTTAAACTCATATTTGGGGAAACAATCAGAAATAAAGAAATGAATGACTGAAATGTGAAAACATTGTTTAGTTGGAAAATTATTATCAATACTTGAGTCATTTTTATATTTAAACACATCATAGTGTCATTATCTGTTATTTAAGTAACACCTTTAAAGGTCATTGTAACAGTTCATACAGCATCTTGAGAAACACCTAAGCTTTAGGTAAAGGAGTAAAAACAGCAACAGGAAAATTGCATAACCTGAAAATTGGGCCACTGTGGTTTTATTTCTGTGAGTGTGTGTGTTTGTGTGTTTCAAAGGAATGTCCCTGATGTCTAAAAGTTCAATTTACTACCATGCTGTATCCTTGAGTGTTTTTTAATGCTCTTGATAAGGCAGCAAGCTCGGATGATGTCTGCATTCCAGGTTTATACTGTTTGAAGGAAAGCAGGAAAACTAAAAGGCCAAGTGAAAGTCAGTAAACAAATTTAGTACAAAAACGACAGTTTGGTATTAAGTGATGGGGGAAAAAACTTCAGGTAGAACATGAGTTCAAACATTTGGGAATCACAGTTGATTAATAGCTTTCCTTTAGGAGAGCTATGAATATAAGCTAAGTTAAGAAAGTTGCGAAAAAATTGTTAAATTTGGCAAACTTCATCAGAAATAACTTGAGTTTGGAAGCACCAAAATGATTTATGAATGCTATTTTTCTCCATCCTGGAACATATTTTCTCGACAAGCTGTAAAACCACCATCACTGTGACAAGTGTGATCTATTTACTTGGAAAAATATGCACATACAATACAGTTTAAGAAATACTTGTAGTTTTAGTTTTACTCCCTCTGTTTTGTCTGAATATGTGAAATAAAAACTCCTGGTAGCACAGTAGAGCTCTGTGACCAACCCAATCACCACAATAATTGTTGGCACTATGTTTCTGCAAACCACAGTTACAGTGGTATGTTAATTTGCCTATGTAGTGTAAATGTTGAAACTTAATGTGTTGTTCGGTTTAGGCACA
The DNA here is from genome assembly GCF_006386435.1 of Epinephelus moara. Classification (NCBI taxonomy): domain Eukaryota; kingdom Metazoa; phylum Chordata; class Actinopteri; order Perciformes; family Serranidae; genus Epinephelus; species Epinephelus moara. The sequence goes on from NC_065529.1 coordinate 13,145,022, forward strand.
AAAAACACTTAAAATACCCAGTTCTGGCACAATCATGGGTGGAAACACAGGGACGTCTTGTGGCACTACCCCCTGTGGAAACACAACAATGGGTTGCAAAAAACCACCCACGTTTGAAGGCTAAAAAAGCCACTGACAAGGCAGCGATGACTCACTAAAAAAACAACCGCTTTTGTTGTTTGTTGGTCTCGAACAGTGGTCTGCGCCCTACAGCTTGGCAAGTGTCTTGCTGCAGTTTCACGCCATCCACCATCCCATCCACCTCAGACCTCAGTCAGATCATATACGACATCCCTTTAGAAATGTTGATATGATGCATATGAAACTTATAAATGTAATGTATCCATGGCTTACAGAAATGTACCATTCCAACATATTCTTGTGGCGTCTGGGCTGCTGTGACTGCAGCATACCAGTACAGAAAACGTCATTAGCCAATCAGGCTTTCCAACTGAGTTTACATGGCTGGAATACGATTCATACTAATTTCAAAGACTCAACCTGTGGTATTTTAACTGGAAAAGTATGTCATCAGAAACAACAGTGCTAACATGATATCTGACAACATCACATCCTGCTCTATCCATTGTTCTCTAGTCTATTAGAAGTCTGTACTGTATGCCATCTGTGGTGTCTAGCACTGGTTGCTTTGTCTGCCTGTTCTGTTTATCTTAGCCATGCTAGCAGCACAGCTCTATGGATGGCATTGTGGTTCGATCCACCACTTTAGTCCAGACTGAGATATCTTAATATCTTACTGGATGGATTGCCATGACATTTTGCACTCATGGTGCCCAGAGGATACATTCTAATGACTGTAGATAGCCCTGGAGTTTTCCTCTAGAGCCAACATCAGGTCATGTTTTGTATTTGTCAAATGGTTTTGCTGCATTCATGTGAGCTCGGTCTCACTCTGCAGTCATTGAAATCCGGTGCTTGGGCATCAGAGACCAACGGAAAAAGGCGTCCTTTAATGTCGGCATGCCAATTGTTGCCTAGTGGCGTCAGGGGGAAATGCAGTGGGACTTGGATGAAAGACTTTCACCCGAGAGAGTTGTTCGTGTCCCGTAAGATTCTAAAGCCAAACCCTGTTGTTTTTTCCTAAACCTAACCACATGTTTTTGTTGTTGAAGGAAAAAAAACATTAATTTGCGGTGTTGTACCGACGTAGTGCCTTTATATTGAAAGAGACAGTATGTAAATGTTACATTTCCTGTGAAAATGGAAGTGTTTTTGAGGATTAGAATAGTAATTAGGACGCTCACATGGTATTTCTGGTAGTTAAATTAGGTTTTAACGCAGCCTACACAATTTCAGTCTACTTTCATTGTACAGTCACTTTTATTGGCTCTCACCCTCTGGGGGTGAAGGCCAATATTTTTGGTTGATCTGTTGTAGCCAGTGGATATTTGGGCCAAGACTTCCTCCTCCATGTGCCAGTCATTTCAGCCTATCTCTATGAACAGATATTTTCATATAAAAACTATTTTGATGTTTCTCCACACAGACTGCTTACCTGCTGTTCAAATGTGATTGGTGGATACTACTCAGACTACAAACAGAAACCAGATCACTTCATATGCCACCAAGCAACTTTCATAGAAATGAACGGGGCCCCACCTCCAACACTACATCCATTTCTCTTTATCCATCCACGGTTGAGTTAAAGTTACTCTTACCTTTCTTGCATTTCACACAGCACTTCCCGCAACTCCCGCCTCCCTCCAAAATCCCATCCCCCTCCTCCTGCAACTCCACCTCTCTCCAAAGGCCTACTCCCCCCTCCTCCATTACGTCTTCATCACGTCTATGATAGATGTAGCCATTGGCAAGGTAACGTTAGATACACAAGCGGTTACGTCAGTCGGAGGCCTCCACGTGGGGAAGACAGACAGGACGCTCTGCCAATGATTGCATTCGGACCGATTGGTCGGAGTATTCTTAGAACCATATGAGAATGGTATAATTATGGGTTTTCATCTCTGGTGGAATTCACTTACATTTTAGTGTGCCATCAGCTTATTAATAGCATTTTAACCTAAACAAAGAAAAGCATAAAATTTCCAGAAAGGTAAGTGTCGCTTTAACCTAACAGTGGCTAATGTAGCCTGGAGCTGCTCAAGCAGATATGAGGAGCAGGCTACAGAGGTCACTTTAGGCAATTCCATGAACGTCACACAGCACCTTCTGGTGCACAAAAGGCTTCATACAACTTGTTTATCCAGTAACAGTAAATAACAGGACAGCACTGAGAACATCAGGACACTGGAACAGTTTCCCATCTCTTGGTTGTTGTGTGTCTCCTCTGTCCAGCAGTGCAGTGCAACAGTACGAATGTGAAATGAGGATACAGTGACATGATGCAGAAAGCGTAGCAGTGTGTTCTCTCTCTGTGTATCTGACACAAGCCCAATGAGGCTTAACTCCCAGCTGGAGAGACACTCTATATGCTACAAGCCATCCTCTCCTTCTTTAAAACCTGCCCTGAAGATTCATTGCAAACACATTTTCTGGAGGAGGAGAGACACACTGGTTTATGGGGACATCGTGTACAGTACAAAAGGAGCAGACTGCAGCCATGTCTATCAACGCAAAAGAAAAAAGAGATTCTAAAATAAATGATGATGCCCTCTTTGCATGTCATTGGTGTGTGGTGGTAACTAATCACAACAGTAAGTATTGCTAAAGTGCCTCACATTTTGAGAATGCTTTGTTTAATCTAAATGCTTTAAAAAAATCGTGCTGAATTAAAACATACTGTTCGCCCAGATTAAAGTGTCCCCTGCAGTGCTTCCAAGGCCAGAGCAGGATGCAGACATTTGTGAGACTGGGCTGCCCTCTAGAGGCCAATCACTGTAAGCAACATCAGGGTGTATAAAAACCTACTAAGAAGTCATGCAAATCATGTGAATCAGATTACCCCAAGCTGTAGATAATTTACATCTGTCACAAGTGGAATCTAAATGTGAACATGTTTTGCATAGTCTGGCTTTTGTTAAATGAGCACAGTGGACAAATGTAAATTCCGTGGGTCCATGTCTGCTACAAGGAGTGAAGTCATGTAGTTGTTCACGGATTGCTTTTCAAGTCTCATTTCCAAGTGGATGGCCCAAATTCTGTTTCCAATGCTAAACAGCACATAAGAGTTTGTAAATCCTAGGGATCATATGTATAGTTTCTGTATTATATGAGCGTCAGAAACTAAGATGTCTTATTGCGAAATGACCTTTGGTATTATGTTAGTCCCAAGATCATATGAAAACACTGTTTTGTATATTTTAATGATCAATTTAATCACTAATGTTTAAACTGAACAGTGGGCCACCCTGCCTGACAAAGCTGCTGACCTTTATTAGTCAGCTTTTTTTTTTTTCTTTTTTTTTGCCCTGTAATTGTCTTGTCCCATGATAAAAGACAGAGGGAGCCTTCAGCTTTTTATACCTTCTTAATTCTTACAGGAAGTGATAATGACAGATACTGATTGCATGACTCAGTTTCATATAAAGATTTATATCATATCAATCATCATCATTTATGCTGATATACTTTAAACTCAAAGAATGACTTGAACTCGTCATTTTTCATGTCAGTTAATCATTCCCAGCGAGCACAGCACAAAGGAATTTTCCACTCATTACACAGTGTATCCACAGCCATAATATGTGTGAGATCTGATTACGTAAGCGTGGGTATTGCCAGTAGCTCGTGTTCGGCTGTGATGATAAGGAGTGTATTGTGAAACTTGCAAGTCATAATGAGCCAAGGATGACTTTTGACTTCTCATTGATTACACTCCGTAGTGTCAGCGAAGGCTTCAGTTTCCTTCTGACAACTTTTCCAGGACTCTTGAACTACATTCTGAACTACAGCGTCCACAAAGCTGTCAAATCAAAGACAAAGCTGCCCGGTCTTTCAGATGAGGGTTACATCGGTGTAAATTTTAAACACAACGACAAAGGTCTTTCAAAGGTCAGAGGTTTCTACAGACAGATAATATCAGCCATGATAAAAGAGAAGCAAAGAGATTTAAGTTACACAGTAGAGGAAGAGGCCAGACTGAAGTCCATTGTGGTATGTCTGTGCTCTCGTCCCAACATTAGCTGTTTCAGATGTCACTTCCTTATTCGAGGGTGGTTGAGTAAAAAAAAAAAAAAAAAGAAATCATTTTTGCAACAGCTGCAGGTTGGTTGTTGCAAGATATTCTCTGAAATAAACTGAAAAACTACTGACCTGGGCCACAAGGCAATGAAACTGAAAATGTTTTCACACTCTTGTTGAAATACATTTTGAACAAATGTTTTTGCTCTATTCTCAACTATTTACAGAACTATACATCCACAAAAAGATTTTGCTATATTTGGATGCTCAGAGGATGTTTTGTCGGTAAAAAAAGATTTGCAAAAAATTACTACAAACAGTTGAAACTGATTGCAAACACTCACAAATTGACCACAAGAAGTCGGAAAATGCCCACAGAAACTGCAAAAATGATTACAAAGAGACTCAAAAAGACTACAAATAGACACAATATGACTACAAAGAGTTGTAGAATGACTAAAAGGTCGAGAAAAGACCAAAAAGTTGCCAAATGACCACAGTCACACAATGACTACATCAGTTACAAAATGACTAGAGTCACAAAATGACTACAAAGAGTTGCAAAATGATTAGAAAGAGTCACAAAATGACTACAAAGTCACAAATTGACTAGAGTCGCAAAATGACACAAAGAGTCACAAAATGACTACAAAGTCACAAGTTGACTGCAAAGAGTCGCAAAATGATTACAAAGAGTCACAAAATGACTACAAAGATTGACAAAATGATTACAAATAGTTAAAAAATGACTACAAAGATTGACAAAATGATTACAAAGTTAAAAAATGACTACAAAGATTGACAAAATGATTACAAATAGTTAAAAAATGATAACAGTCGCAAAATGACTACAGAGTCACAAAATGACTACAAAGAGTCGCAAAATGACTACAAAGAGTTGCAAAATGACTACAAAGAGTCACAAACTGATAACAAATAGTTAAAAAATTATAACAAAGACTCGCGAAATGACTACATAGAGACAGAAAAAGACGACAAAGAGACACAAACTGACTACAAAGAGACACAATATGACTAGAGACACAATATGACTACAAAGAGACACAATATGACTAGAGACACAATATGACTACAAAGAGTTGTGGAATGACAGAAAGGTCGCGAAAAGACCAAAAAGTTGCCAAATGACCACAGTCACACAATGACTACATCAGCTGCAAAATGACTACAGAGTCACAAAATGACTACAAAGAGTCACAAAATGATTAGAAAGAGTCACAAAATGACAGAGTCACAAAATGACTACAGAGTCGCAAATTGACTACAAAGAGTCACAAAATGATCTGAAAGAGTCACAAAATGTCACAAAGAGTCACAAAATGACTACAGAGGGTCACAAAATGACTCAGAAGATTGACAAAATGATTAGAGTCACAAAATGACTACAAAGATTGACAAAATGATTACAAATAGTTAAAAAATGATAACAGTTGCAAAATGACTACATAGAGTCACAAAACGACTACAAAGAGTCGCAAAATGACTACATAGTCACAAAATGACTACAAAGAGTTGCAAAATTACTACAAAAAGTCACAAAATGATTACACATAGTTAAAAAATGATAACAAAAACTCACAAAATGACTACATAGAGTCGCAAAATGACTACAAATGCACAAAAATGTAAATGATTACAAGAGACACACAACTACAAACAAGATTAAACTGTTCTACTTTTTTACTCAGTGTAACCCCTAGACTTTTATGTAGCTCCTTCTCCTCCTTTGTAAATACATGTGTTTGTTCATTTGACTGTACACTGGCGATAAAAACAAATGAAAAAAAAAACACTGATGTATTTTATCAAAATGCCCAATATTGGAAATGCACTTTTACATTTTGTTCTTCTTAGTAACACCAGAGAGGACAGAAGTACTGTTCTGCACAATTAGTTTTGCTGTATTAAGGGGAGCCCAGAACAAGAGAATGGTGGTGTGTATATAAAAGTCACCTGGGCTAACAGGTAGCTGTTAATTGGGCAGTTGAATAAATTCAGTGCTCCTCAGTACAGGCTGAGGCACATTTACTGCACAAATATGTGTTTCAACAAGATGAGCATTGTCCTAATAATTTGGTAGACTGAGATACTGGTGGTCTGATACTTCACCCCTTTCTCATTCCTTTGGTTGTATGAAGACATAAATAAAGTGTACATAAAGTGAGTTGGCCAAGCATTACACAGGTAGCTGGAGCTCAGGTGCCTCTTTGAACCCCTCAGCACAGCCTCACCAACAGGCCTCTGTTTTATGTGCTACTGGAATAACAAACACCAGCGAATCAATTAACTCCCATCACTGACAGATTGTCCTCAATCAAATGGGTAGCAGCCAAATAAAACCCATCAAAGCCTGGGTTGTCATGGCAGCTTGTGCAGGTGACAGTGTTTTCAGATGTGAGCCAGTGAAGCCAACAAAGGCTTCACACCAGCCCAGATGCTATTGATGAAGACCGCCACTTGTGGAGGCTGAATAGTCCCACAGACACACAGACACCCAGAGGAAATGATGCTATTATTTCTCCACAGCTCTCTGATGTAGATGACATGAATAGGCTGCCGATTTTGATCCACTACATCTGTGTATGAGCAGCACTCAAAACATCCAACCACCTCATGTCTTTGTTATTTAAGCTGTGTTGCAGAGTGAGACGTGAGTGACACAAGAGCCCCTGGACCCATGAACTCCAAAATGTTTCGCATGAACTAATATAAAATAATGGAACAATCAATGTTAAATATTTAATGGACCAACCATTTATGAAATAATAGGATGAATTATTAAAATTCAACAGATTATTGTGACGTTATTTTATCATAGTAATATTTATTTCATTATTGAAATGTTACAAATGTTAAAGTGGTCTGCTTTAATTTCATGATGGAACATTTCCCAAGGGCACCTTCATTCTGTCACATTATTTTATAATGAGCAGATGCTAATGTGCAAATGATTGAATAAAAGGTGAGAGGCAGTGACATCACTGACATGAAACATTAAAGATAAAAAAAAAGGTAAAATGTGACTGTAAAATTAATAAACAATTTTTTTTTTCATAATAAGTCTCATTATGACCCGTTATTTGATAATATGCCATAAATGTATGCCATAAATATAAATGCCATCTCTTTTTTCCCCTTTTGGTCAATTTCAGTTTGTCACTTGTTTTTGTTTGGTTTTTTTGGACATTTTTTGCTCTCTGATGTCCACCTTTTTATTTTTCAGTTTTCAATAAGGTGTAATTAAAAAAAAAAGTGACAATAGTAAATTCAGTTTAACTAATCTCTTTAACTTATTTATATATTTCCCTCAGTGCAGTCATTAAAATTTCATACACTTTGTAACGCCTTATTTATTTAGCATTGATCACTTTTATCCTGGGCTCCACATGGCACAACATAGTCTAAATCTTTGTAATATTAACACATATTATAAACTCGATTACCACAAACAAGAAGTAGCTTAAAGAGTCTTAACCAATGTAAAAATTTACAGCAATCACCTATAAAAGTATTATTTTTGTGCTGTTAAGGGGATGCATGTAAAGTCTTTATTGGTTGTTGTAAATGTGCTAAATTACAGTGGTCCAGTTAGTGTAATCACGCTCACTTAGCAACAGGTTTTATTATATACACACTAGATAACCTTAATAGCAAAATGGAATATGTATGACTGTTTGTATGACTTCTTAAATAACAGGGACCCTCCTGTTGCACTACAGCACCAGAGCCAGATCACATATTATTCTGGTCCTCCCTGTTTTCCAGTTTAGGACTGCCAATAAGAAAATACCAAAGTAACGTCATCAGCTTTTGTTCAAGAATGTGACAAGCAGGTCGCTAAGGAAAAACATTTTTGTAAAGTAAAACATTCAGACAAAACTGGAGGTGAATTCATCCTTTATTAAATCTTGAGAGAAGAAATCTACAGTGGTTTGACACCAATGAACAAGTCATTTATACAGATGACCAATGTCACTCACTGACAGCAGTCAGAACGCTGTCCTCTAGAAGATTGAATATATCTTGTACATACACATAAAGCAGAGTCAAACAGCAAGATGCAACAAACAAGCATTAAATTAATTTAGTATAAACTTGTGAAAATGTTTTTTTTTTTTCCTTAAACACAATTTTCAGTACAATCCATAATGTATTTTCTATTGAATTTGTCTGACAGTGTTTTGTTGCAGCACATTGAGGTTTGAAAGGTGTAGGTTTGCCGGCTCTTGATCTCTCTGCAGACTTGTTTCGATAAACACTTTGGTAGAGATAAAGGGAGTTCTCTTTAAGGCAGAAACCCCTCCACACAGCAAAGACAGGTATTGATAGCTACATGTATCACCCTCAGATTCAGCCTAAAGACATGTTAAGAGGAATATGTGTGGAATGATGAAAGCTCAACAGAAGAGACGTTAACAACATATTTTCTATACACACTCAGACAGACCTGATTAAATATTAAGTTTCCATCACAAGCTGGACCAAATTCAGAGCCGTGCATCCGTTCAAACCCTGGTTGTGTGCCAATTTAAATCTGTCTCACTAAAGTCAATTTCCGTCTGTATGCCATCTGTGTACTGGGGCTGAATGAGAAGTGTTTGAAGTTGGGGGTTGGACGAAGGGTTTGGGCCACCATCAGGTGCTTCTGCAGAGATACATCGATCCTCACCCACCTAGTAATTCAGGTTACGGGCCAGGACGTCACAAACAGCCCAAACACACACACATACATACTCAGCGGCAGTGTGTGTGATGGTGCTCCTCTGAGAAAGACACACTGTTGGAGTCCAGTAGAAACATCAGCAGAGTAACCCCGCTGTTCAGCAGGCTGCCCTCATATCAAACGACCTCAGCCAGAGCTGGAGATTTACACATCCTGAGCTCTGGCTTCTTTCAGTCACCTCTGAGCTCTCAGCGAGCCTAAATGAGTGCTTTCACTCGTCCAGACGCTGGCCGTGGTGTTAGGTTTGTCCTGAGAAACTACTGCCCTGTAAACTGAGCAGTTGGAGGTGAAGCTGAGCTTAGAGGTTGAACTGAGATGAGAGGGGTTGGTAAGAGAGTCTAATATGAGAGCAGCCCGCTAAACTAGCAGGGTTTAACCTCAGCAGCCGGACTGGCTGATGTCTCCACCGGAGCTCTTGGTCACCTCCAAAGTGGTGAAGACCTAAAAGGATAAGGAGAAACACACATGCCAGGGGGCGCAGCTTTAACCACAAGTTTCAGAACACCCAATGGACATCTTTTGAACTAACTGGACTTAAACAATTGTAAAGAACAAAACTCGCTATTCCAAGAAAGAGGTTTCTAAGTGAACATTGTGGTTTGATGTTTTGCTCCACAAAAAGGACTTTCAACATGGACACAGGCACAACATGGTTAAATTAACAGTGTCCAAAATAAAGATACGTGGGCCGAACTTGGTACTAAAAATGGAAGTGCCAGTAATGTAAAACATGAAACAAGGCAATTGAGCAGTTTAATTTGCTGCAATTATCACCCTGCTACATTAACATAATGAATGTGAAATGCTGAGATCTTTAATTAAGCTAATTCATGCACAGCGTTCAGCACAGTGAACACACAGAACAGAAATTTAAATACTCGTTTAACCTACAATCTGCAGAAAACTAACTATGATTAAAAAGGCTCTTCTACTACATGATAAAAAGAATGTGAGGCCTCTAAAAACAGACATGTTAATACTTTAAGCCTCTGCCTGTGGCTGCCCTGTTTTATGTATCCTGATTAAATCTGTGTCAGGCACAACAAGATCATTCACACAGATTTAGAGTGAAAAGCTAGCTGAGTGAGGGAGCAGGAAAAATTTCAGCAGGAAGCAAATGTTCATGACCTTGACAAAGCTAATCAAAGTGCAAAGTGATTTTTTTGTTTGTTTTCACCACATATATGCAAATTCAGATCTTTCAAATCAACCTGCCATGTACAGGCAGGACATCTACATACAATACATACACCACCTCTTGTTTAATTTCAGCATGTTTGTCGAGCAAAAAGCCTTTTGCACTGTGGCATTTTGTCATTTCCTGCTCGTTCTCACTGATTAGTCAACACAATGTTATTGCAACATGCTGTGAAAAACAGCAGTGTTTTGTTAAGCTGTGAAATGTTTTGTAAAGTACTGGAGCCAGTTTCACAAAAATATTTCACACGGATCTCAAGGCCAGGCTTCCTTTTGCTCTTCAACTGGTTTCATACAGGTTAGACAGTTCTGACAATTTTTTAGATTTTAGCTTGATACTACAAAACAGAAAAAAAGACTAATGTCAAACTGAAAACTAAATCCAGACTCCAATGAAGTTCATATAAAAGGCACAGACAGTTTCACAGAAATAAAGACTGACTTAAGCCTAAAGTTAGCCACACTACCCACAGGCCAACTCTAAACTAAGACACGTTTACATGGCAACGGTCAGTGAGTGTGTTACGCACGCATTAGTTCTCTGGTTTTGAGCCTCACCCTGACTTCAACTGTATTTGGGATGTGATGTTTATATGAAACATGAGGAATCAGAGGAAAATATGGCTCATAGTGGTTTTCTAACAATGTTTTTGGGCGAGTAATGAGAGGGGATAGAGTTTCTAGAGCGCGCAGTAATCTGTTGGACATGAACAGAATAAACAGCCATTATTCATTTGCTAAAAACTATCCTGAATCTGAATGAGGAGCAAGAGGAGGTACTGAGCCCTGCTACATTACCAAGCCACATCATCTCAGCTCTGCTACTGCACTGTCTGCACTACTGCAATTTTTTTTGTATTCTTTAGAAAGTTTGCTGGATTTTCACAGTAACATGTCCTTGTAACTGTTAGTTTTTTTTCAAGAGGGCAAACATAGTCTGATAGAGTAACAAAAAAATCACTGTTTTCAGAAATTTGACTGGTATTTAAGATAACTACTACTTCTCCACTTAAGAGCTCTTTCAAATTGATCTGTTCAAAAGTCAGTCCAAATCAGAACACACACCACTGAGGTAATGAAGGTACAAAAAAAACAAACAAACAAAAAAAACACCAACAACAACAAATAAATGAAATAAAATTAAAGTTTGGCAAATAATTGCAGAGTTGACTTCTTACCTCAGCGCAGGTTGGGTGGATGCCGATGGTGCCGTCAAGCTGCTCCTTAGTAACACCACATTTCATGGCTGCGCCGAAGCCCTGCGTCACCTCTCCAGCATTTGGACCCAGATAGTGGAATCCAATGACTCGATCCTACAGCGTGACAGAGTTACAGCAACATGATCATTCACGTGACACAACAAGAGGGACAAGTTCCTGGATGCTACAGGCTCAGACTTGACATGATACTGCATGTAAAAGTAGTAACGATCGTACGTTATCCAGTTTGTTGCAGATGATCTTAGCGTAGCATCTGTTGTTGTCTCTGCCGGGCACAGTGAACTCCAGAGGCCAGAACAGACTGTGGAACACCTGAATACAGAAATACAGTGATGGCCACTTACAGTGTGAACAGTTAAGCCACATTAATATAAGCAATTAATAACATCAGCTCAACATTCAGTCACATTAATTATACTTAGATAGGCATTTTTTTGTGTGTTCGAACCTTAAACATTAAAAATAAGGATGTTCTGTTGTTGAACTAAATCTGCAGTCAGTCCTCTGGCTGCACAGAGGGGCTCATGTTACTGTAAAATATGTAATTATACACTACATTCTTTCTAGCTGGTATTCTGACCAATCTACATGCACAAACACGTCCATGTAACAGGCACATTAAGGCTGCAAGCATCATCTTGCAGGAAACCATAGAAAAAACTAATCTAACAGGATGAGTTCTTTAACTGGTCAAATGCAGCCACACACACCCCTCAGCCTATGTGAGAGCATAAACATTTACCAACATGCCTGATTGAGTCAGATATGTACAGACTTTAGAGACAAGTGAGGGGTTTCAAATTAAGGGGAAAGATTGAAAAAATGTTTGCAGCTGAATCTATTCATGTAAACTGCACTGATTTTGAGAGGCTATATTATAAAGTAGAGCTCTGGTCTTGGAGATGCACTTAACACCAGCCTCTCAGAAGGTTCACACTCAGGTGACCCAGATAGATAAATTATTCAGATGACTGTGTGTGTGTTACCTCGAGGTTTTCGTCCCCGTAGAGCTCAGTGGCTTTCTCCTCTGACAGACCGCAGGAGCCATACTCCAGTGGGGTGAAGACAGTGGTGGGAACGTTGATGTAGTCACACTGCACAAACATGCACAATTAATTACTGTTTGTCGGGGGAAATTAAGTCTTGTGTTGGCACATGTCGCATAATATTCCAGTGATAACTGAAGGGTGGTGCATTTTACGGAAGGTTCCAGAGTATTTTAATAACCTACAGTAAATACAGCAGATCAGGTTTTCACGGAAGATTCAGAGAGTTACACCTGAGATCAAAAAAGGTATCAATGTCAAACTAAAAACTAATTCTTCTAATTCTATAATCCAAATTAAATACTAATAAAAAAGGCAAAAAACTGTAAAAGATTCACCTGTTTTACTGCAGCACACCTAAATCATCACTTATGTTTCTGAATGTGACAAAAACAGTTCATTGGGGATCACCTGTGTGACAAGTGGGACTGGGGTTTTCTACATACTTCACTGATAAATTTCTCTTCAGGATACAACAAATCAATCACACAATTCTATTTTTATTCTATTTGCACATACCTTTTATTACTTATTTTTACTTCCTCTTTATCTGGACTTTTTTTCTATCTTTGTGCTGCTGCAACACCTGACTTCCCCTTTGTCACTGTTATAGACTGTGTGTTTTGGTGTTTGGAGTTATTATTGTGGTGGTAGGTGGTAGTAAGTGTCTCCTAGTGCCAATGTACCTTGACTGTTGAGCCCCCATAGAGGCGTCGTGCCAGCAGCTTGCCAGCCTGGATGGCTACAGGTGTCAGCTCCCACTTGCCTTCCAGGATGTCTCCGACGGCGTAGATGTGGGGCACGCTGGTCTGCTCCTCATCGTTCACTGGAATTTTTCCGTTCCTGGAGGACGTAGGGAAAGGTCAGTGAGGAAGAACAAACCATACTTTATTTTTTTTATGCCTTTTTTGTACCAAAGAATTACATTTATTTTGGCCAACAAAACAGTCCTAGAGAGCAGATTGTGATTAACAATCTTTACTCAGTGTTAGTATTTATTCCTACTTATTTGACATGTTGTAGGTAAACTGGATATTTAGCCAAAGGATCAACATAACAGCTGTGTATCCATCACAAGGCAGAAATCAATTCAAGCACCCCTGCGGTCATGTGGGGCAGGATGGAGAAACATAACTGTAGTATTATATAAGCCATATATTTACATTGTACAGCAGCAGAACAAGCAAACCTGCTGATGGCCCCTGAACCCAGTGAGTCCTCTGGCTGTGTGTCAGCTGAATCAGAATACTATAAAGGTCATAAGACTGGGTACATGTGACCCACTGAGTGCTCTTTTAAGCTGGCCTCATGCTGTCTTAATCCCTGCTGACCTCATAGGCTGAACCGTTCAGTCATTCACAAAACAGAGGCGAGACAGCATCCTCAAAGAAAAGGCCACTTTTTCAATGTTTCTAATGTTGGAATAAATCATCAACTGCAAACATACAACTTTATAAGACAACTTTAACGCTGCTTTTCTAATTAAGGCATACTAAAAAGGACAATAGAAAATGCATGATGCAAACCATCAACCCAAACTGAGCCTAATTATATAATCTGATAATATAAAAGCAGACAATGTATCAAATGACACCAGCATGAAACGCTCTTAGATTTAGATAATTCATTTTATGGCATTACAAAGCAGCTGATACTCTGTACAGGACACCCCTCCTCTTTCCGTACCAAATCCCTCAACGCACTCACACACCACCCCTGCAGAGAGCCGTGGGACGACAATAACTGCTGAATCACCATGACTGTACCACGAGTCTTAAAGGCACAGGCCACCCCCTGTAAAGTGATGGTCATACCAGTATGTGGTGAAAAAAATATATACAATGAGATAATAAACTTACTTGGGGTTGACTTTGACCCCAGTCTTGTCTAGGCCAAGCTTGTCTGTGCATGCGTCTCGGCCCACCGCTATCAACACCTGCAGAACAAAGAAATGGCTTGTAGTTTAAAGGAAGTCCTCGAGTCATTCCTGCAAGGAAGTTGCTGGTATTTTATTTACACAAGAATGGCTGAACAGGATGCTTGAGACAAAACACAAGAGGTAAAAACTAAAGAAAAGAAAAAGGTATTGCAACATATTCGCAACATATTACATGACATATTACATATGTCTTACTTGGAATATTTCCACTCTTGGATCATTTTCCACTGTCTGATATCAACACTGTGTCACAGCTTAACATCAGAACAACATGGTAGCTCTCTTGCTTTTTGAGACTGGCACTAAAACCTGATTGTTAGCTTTGGTTTTTAACATAAAAACGGCAAAGAACAAATTACATCAAAATCAGAAATTCACTGATCATGTAGAAAAAGCCTTCTCATCTTTCAGCCAGTCACATATCCCCTGCCTCTTGAGAAAGCAAGCTCCACCTGCTGCCACATTTAGTCAGTTAGCATGTTAGCTGGAGCAACAATGTCAAAGTATTTCTGAATCAACCATCTACTGCTACTGTAAATAAACACAGAGACACGGAAACTAATGACTCCTTTTGTTGTGTTTGGCTTAACAAGGCTGTCTGTGCTATCTACCTGACTAGTTAGGCGGGGTTGTGAACGTTTATTATTACTCAATGTCACAGTAAAGAAACTGTTAAAGGCAGCAGCTAGCTTTTTTCTCAAGATGTTCCTCAGAGAAAGACACACACAACTCTGCAGATTAAAACTACAGGTAACTAACATTAACTCTTCACTTTGATACTGAGTGATAATTCAAGATCACAAACCAGCCTGGCTAGATAGTCAGCTAGGTTGGTAGCATTCGTAGGCTTCTAACGCTAAAAGCTAAAGAGGTTAACTTTATCTGTGCTTATTTACAACAACAGCCCAGATGTTGAGTCAAAATAACTTTACCATTATTGTTGCTCTACCTGACAGGAGCCAGCTGGCTAATTTTAGTAGCTTACTATTTTAAGAGGCACAACTTTTCCCCCCTCAAGAATGTTTCTCCTTATCCCGCCCTACTGTGCAGTGATTGGCTAGTACTCGTTACATTGACACGTCAAGGTCAGAGGTGGTTAGGGTTAGGGCAAAGAGGTCAGGGTGAGGTTAAGTAAGAGTCAAACGCAGCTCAGTAGGGCCTGACTATATAAAACTCTTGGGGATAAAAATAACGTGTTTAAAAGAGGGGGGGAGTGATGACAACCCCATGGTCATAAAAAATGACATGAAATAAAAAGTGTCATTATGAAATTAAATGTGACATGAGGTAAAACAAAAAAAATATGAAACAAAAACTGACTTTTGAAAATTGATATTTTGAATTTAAATGTTCACAATGAAATAAAAAAATATGTCCAATAAAATCCAGCTATTACAAAAATGAGTGTTTTTTATAATAAATCCTTCAATTATTTTACAATTTGTTGGTCCATTTATATATTTTACAAAATTCATTTGAATAATTAATTATTTAAAAATGTCTTTTTTATTTATTTCATATTGAACACCCAATTTACCCAAAAAACATCACGAATAACTTCCAAAGTATTCTACAACAGTAACATCAATAACAGATAGGAACGGATAGATCAGTACATACAGTGTTGTACTCGCCCTCGATGATCTCATCGGTTTCAGTGGACTTGGCTGTCACCTTCAGCCTGCCTGGAGTGCCCGCTTCCAGCTCCTCTATCTGACACACAGATGCAGGAAGGTCAGAGGGGAGAGGGTCTTTATGTCAAATGCCAAGATGGGAGATAAACTTATGATGCAAGAGGGTTCGACAATAAATCTGATACTGTACAATTCAAGGTTCAAAGTCTGCTGACTGCCAGTTGCCTTTGCTACACACCGAGGCTTCCTTAATTAAGATTAAATTGTTAAATAAATCTTTCTTTAAATTGGAAAATTAAAAAAATGGACTTGATGCACAAGCTATAATCTTTTATGGGTTATACACGTTTCACCTGCAGCAGGCCATATTTACACAATCATGCGCCATGCTTCTGTGTGTGTGAATGAAAGTGCTGAATCAATTAAAACACTATCCATCATTCTAGTTAATACTCACCTTAGTAGGGACATATTTGCGGAGGAACTTGACACCATGCTCCTCCATGTGCTCTCCGGCACGGTTGGCCATGTCCTGGTCAAAGCCCCTCAGCAGGATGGACCGGACCATGATGGTCACATCAAGACCCAGGCCGGCCAGGAAACCACCGCACTCCAGAGCCACGTACGATGCTCCGATCACCAGGGTCTTTCCCGGGCAGTAAGGCAACGAGAAGAGGTCATCACTGGTGGAAAAAAAACAAAACACAGACAGACACAGAGGATATCAAACAGAGTGGGTGTAAAACATAAAGCTGCAGTGCTATACAGCTAACCATAACCTTTCAAATGTCTCAATGCATTTTCAAAGTACAACACATGCTGCTGTTGTCTGAAAACTAAACTTGAACTCGTCTTAATTTTGTCCACACCTTCCTGCCATAGCACCTCCACAGTGACACCCCTCTCTCCACACACACCAACTCTGCCAACAATGAACATGCCTAACTATATGCAACACCATAGGACACCTTACAAAATACTGTCAATACAGAAGCATCCAGGATAAGGTTGTATCTTATGTCAAACAACCTCTGGTTTGAAGCTTTGTGGGCCTAGGTGAGCAGCCATTTGTAAGTTTCCAAAAACAACAGCATAATCACCAAACACACTTGAGGATAATCTTACAAAACAATTCCGACAGCTGGGAGATTAATGGGTGCCCTGAGGCAAAGCCACCTGCAGAGGATACAAGCGTCCAGATCATTAAAGGGTGTGTTTGTGCTTTCAGACATCACACACTGGGGCAAGAGACACTTGTGCAGACACATGCTGCACCATCCTTCTGGTCTTAAAATGAGCTTTGGGTGGGGTTTTCCAGTAACACAGCCTGTCATTAGATAGGGCTGGTGGTGTTAGAGCCACCATGTGACTGGCATTGTGCTCTTACCTGGTGATACAGTACTCCTTGTCTCCGGGGATGCCCAGGTAGCGTGGCCTCTCGCCTGTGGCTAAGACAAACGTAGCCCCTGTGTATAATGTCTCCTTTCCTCGTTTGTTTGTTGCCTGTCAGAAAATACAAACAGAAGCTCTGAGATAGTGTTGGAGCAAGGAATACAGAGCGATAAAAAAAAAAAAATTAAAAAAGATTAGAAAAGCAAGCAACAACAAGGGCAGCCAAAGATGAATGTTAAATGTTCAGCAAAGCCTGTTCCAGAGAAAGAAAACTAAAAAATAGGGTGCCACCACAGGCTGGACAACATTTCAAAGCAGACAGCTTATCAAGATTAGTGTAGAGTTTTGGGATAGCAACTTGGGCAGTAGGGAAAAATCTGCTTATAATAGTTATAGAAATTGCTGTTTGTCAAGTCTCATTAAACTAGAACCAAACCAGAAATCCCAGTAAAGCGTCTGCACTAGTACAGTCAAGGTTCCTTCATGTCACAAGTACTCATTTACCTTGATTTTGTGTGGTTCAAGGAACTCTGCATACGCATTGACGTAGTTGACATTCTTGTCTCTCAGTGCAACCCTGTAGCCCCAGTTCAGTGAGCCAATGTAGTCGTTCACCCCCGTCTTCATCGTCTCCCAGTTGTGCTTGACTGAGTACAGACAGACAGACGCCCATCAGTAGAATCAATGGAATGCCAACAAGTAACTGTTGACTAAGCTTGCTTTTGATTTACCGCGCCAAACCGGTGTGATGTCCCCCCTTCGTGACCTCCTGGGTCGCTGCTCTGAGCCCTCACCTGTCTCATTGAACTCCCAGCCGAACTTGCGTGCGTCCTGCATGGCGGTGCCCAGCATGGCCGTCTGGTGCATCAGCTTCTTGGGAATACAGCCCACGTTCACACAAGTTCCACCGAGACCTGATCACCACAGAACAACACATTAACACGTGGAAATAGCCAGTTACAGACCATATTAGATTTGAATCTATTAAGCATCACTTGTAGCTAACGAGGTGTTGTGGAAGTGGAAGTATCTTACCCCAGGTTGTTCCCTTTGGTGTAGGCACAACATAGTCCAGTACCATGACCTTCTTCCCCAATATAGCAGCTTCCTGTTGCCAACAGAGCCAATGTTACTGCAACATTACTTAAATCTGTAATTTACTAATAAGTTTCTGCAGTCTGTACGCAAGCTTAGGTAACACTGTGAATGTGTGTAATTGTGTCACCTTTGAACAGGCCAGGCCTCCAGATCCTCCTCCGATGACAATCAGGTCATAGTCGTAAGATTCATTTTCTCCGCTCAGTAGCTGCTGCAGGCTGCCGTCTTTATGAGCCTGACAGAAACATTAACACAATTTTGCATCAATACAGCACCTGTAGGTCAATCCTGTAGTGACAACACGCACAACTCATTTCAAATATAGCTAGAATGACTAAAAACAATCAAATATTCATCAGAGCTTCCTCACAACAGCTGTTATTATTCACATGTGCCCCAGCACGAGCATTGCTATCTAAATACGAAGCCATTATTTGCTGTGGCAAGGCTTTTTCTTAGCCATGTCCTGTTAATGTGGGCCTCGATTTAGCTGATGTTCTATCCAGCCATTGTGACATCATATGCAACACTGCATTAGCCAGCAGACATTTCGAAATGAGTCAAGAATGTCTACAGAAAACTTGATGATACTATGCACCCTGTAACCTAACCAGACTTACGCTTTATTTCAATTACGCACATAAAACAGTACATGCCACAAATGCTAACTTGAATCAATGGCTCAATGCGGCATGTAAACAAACTGCCACGTATACCAACAGCATATTAACAGCACATCTCATGTACCCTCTGCTCTGTCACTCTCCTGTAATTTAACAATACTGTCGTATTAACCAATATTAGCATCACTTTCCCATTGTTGTCTGCCCCACAACTACACTGCACTTGGCACACTTGCTTACCTAGCGGACCTGACAGAGTGAAGGTTTTATCTGGATATAGAAATATATGCGTCTGATTTTGTTTCATAGATATAGGGGTGGGCTATGGGACGCAATTAAGTCATGATGTTCAGACTTTTGCTGGGATGAATTTTAGTAACTGGACCTATTTGAATTTTATTTCAATACCCCTGACTATAAGGGTTCTTACAAGTTTAGTGTGTGAGAAGCTCCAGGTTATGGGTTGTTACGTGGAAAGAGCCGATAGCTTGTGGTGGGTGAATCCGAACTAAAGTTATTGTACCGTCCCTCTCTTGGTAGTAGTTACCACAGCATCTACACTACATGTTGCAGTTTGATTATCAGCTGATAGAAATTCACTGTCATACCTGCTGCCTGCACTCATTTAAGCAGGTTTGCCTGCCCATGCCACTACTTACTGTACCAAGCTGTGCAGAAAAATGGTGTGCAGCCGCTGTTTATGTAAAGACAAAATAACAATTTGCTTCATCAGGCCCATCATCCCTCTGCAGCAGGGAACCTGAGAGGGCATTATCATGATCACAGTTAGCCATTTCCTTGTGTTTCTAGTATTTGCCAAGAAGGAACATGCACGCCATGGCTGACTGGCATGACTCCTTGGCACACCTAGATGTTTAGGTTAAACCCGTTTCATTCCTGTTTTATCTGCTGTGACAAAGATCTACTCAGTACTCTTCTGTGTTGAGTTGGGAGGGAAATAAATCCTACTGGGTTAAGCTTCAACTTGGTCCAAACAGGCTCGTTTTTACACAGTAAAAAGGCATCTGAATGAGCCACTCAATTGAGTAAAATTGCATAGCAATTATGTATTAAGAAGATATGCAAGATTTACAGCGATGTAGAACACAAGGATTTTGTGCATCAAAGAAGAAAATCTCTTTAAGACAGTCAGATAGATTCAAACATTTGCTCCTCACCTGCATTGTTTTGTCACAGCCGCCGACATGCGTCTTGTTGATGAAGACATTCGGAACACTTCTCTGTCCGGTCATCTCGAGCAGCATCTCCTGGTAGTTGGTTCCATCCTCTGGACAGAAGGGTTAATGTTGTTTAAGTGCAAGTTAATAGGGTGGTTGAATTCTAACAATTACTTCAATTCATCTTCTTTTCATTGGGTATCATTTGCACTTCTTCCCCATTAAGCATCCATTTAGATGCTCTGCCTAAAGCACCACCATACTGATTGATACGCAAATAATATGCAAATAAAAGGGGGAGTATGACATGGCATGAAATGTTTCTTCCACTGAGTTCATCATTTTGTGTATCAGCAAACCTCCAAATCTCTCTGTGCTTACACGATGGCCACTTACTACACGTACAATATATCAATATTTCCACTTATTAGACCTGGAAGTCAAATGGATCTTTGCTTGCTAAGAGGCTGGTTAAAATCCTGCACTCCCCTACCAGTGGAAATACTCATTTCTGCATCAGCAGAAATTTATAGCTTTGTCTTACAGAATCTGACTGTGGTTAAGTCAAATTTCCTCTTGCGGGCAAATTTTGCCACAGCAGTTATTCCCCAAAATTTTAGTACTGTCCATCTAGCTGAAATTTGTGGGCCTAAGTGCTTACACACTAAGTAATTTCCTTAAGTGGAGCTCTCTTGGTTTATATATATATATTCTAATTGATCATTCTTTATGGTGATTAAGTTCGTAAAGCATCAGCATCCTTACTTCCTTCAGCATATAAGCAAGACTGTAACTGCAAGACAGAGCAGGTTAGAGTTTACAGAGATATGGCTCGGGGCCAAGGTATCTTCAGTGAGTGACTCAGCATGTTTTGTGCTGCTGCACAGGAAGACAACATCCACGCTATATAATGGGGGACACTTTGCAGCTGTGTGGATTCAAACTCAACCATGACAAAGCATTTTAAATTTAAGCAAGGTGATAACGCTTCCCTTTAACCCCTCCACCCTGCTGCTTAGCATCAATAAGCACAATATAAGGATAACATAAAATGGTTATAACATATAATGACATATACTGTGGTTGTAAGCAAATATGAGGACATGTTTAACTGTTTATTAGGGTACAATATCAACATAACTGCTTCTATAAACACGTATTTTATATTGTTACAGCTGTGTTTTACTATCATACATCATCTGTTTACACACCAGCCTACACTTATGAGTTATGATTGTTCACAAATAGAGTCAAACACTTATATTTGTTATCTACATTATGATCTGTTGTCAAACGTGTATTCAGTGCTCATTCACTGCTATATAAATGCTATAAATAGATGGGGTAAAGTTAGTGTTACTAATGTACCAGACTGTAACAAAATGAAACGTGACTTGCAGCATTATATTTACAATGCATACTAAAGAAATCATCTCCATCTTACCTATGAGATCCAGCTCCACCACATTACACTCGACTTTAAGCTCTTTGAACAAGTCTTTCACCTACAAACAAACAAAATGATATATCAGTTTCCTCAGTCACATGGTACATCATTTTTCAAATACACAACACACCACTGAAACCCGAAACGCCCTTTCCTATTAGCAGATTCCCTTTAAATTGAATACTGAAACACTCCACACCTGTCATTACAATTATTAGTCGCCAAATATGCTATAGATTTGTTTTAATAAGATTATATAATCCTGTTAATTGTTAGCTACCACCCTCTGCCTTTAATCTATGTTGGCGGAAGACAGAATTTAGCTACAAGAAACCACATTAAAAAGTGTTAACTTTAAGGGAACAAGTGCTCATTAGTAAACCGGAAGTATGCCGAACTGACAATGAGCCGTACGCGCGAGGTCTAATTAGGTGTTAAATCAGCTATGAACTATAAATTATGCAACATGCGCTAACTTTACTAAGAAGTAACCACATTCAGATAAGAGGCTCTGGGGTGATATTATCTCCAGCAAACAGTGTGTAAACAGTAAGTATGCTAAAAATGTTTGACGCCAGTTGTTTTGTGTTGTTTGGCTAATGTTAAAAACGGCATTAAGCCTCGAGCGAAGTGAGGTCGGTGGCTGCATTATCGTAACAAGGAAAAACCAGCAATTAGACCAAGCCCGTGTACTTCGCGGGAGAATATGGAAGTTTCCGGCCGGCGTAAGCAAGCTCTGCCCCCTCCATAAAATAAATACCTTACCTTGACACAATACGGACAGTAGCTTTTACTGAAAACCATCACTTGGTTTGTGTCAATAAGCTGCTGTATCCGAGATTTGAGTTCATTCTTCCCGGTGTCATTTTCGATGGGAGGCATTTTCAAGGTATTTCCGTCTGCCTGCGCAGGGCAAGCTTCGATAGACGGCCGACGAGAGAATGAGGAAAGACCCCAAATAAAACCGCACCAACTCTCTCTTAGTAAGCGTACGAATGTCTCTCGGCCTTTTCTCCAAGAGAAAATAGTAGAAAGCAGCTGAACCGCTGGTTTGACCTGCTCTCCTCTCCCTCTGCCGTCTGCAGTCTGTCTACCAGCCGCGCCAAACGTCTTTTACCATTTCTTGTCCTACTACTTTGGGTGCGCTCGATCTAAGACACCTTGTTCACCGCATATCCCGTTGCATGTCATTGTCAACATAACAACTCCGCCCACGCGGTCAATGCCGTACTTCAAAACGTACCTACCTACACAGACGTCACAGGGTTGCCTATTTACATGCCGTAAAAGCACAAAAACTATTATACCACCGAATTATTCTCATTTTAATCAAAGTATTTAATCAGATACGTGTTTGCTTATAAAAATAAAGACTTAATACTAGTTGGGACGACGGTATCAAAACAGGGGGCCTACAGGCGCCACTGGAAGACAGCTAATACTTAATTAAGAGGAAAAAGTCAAGTGAAGAAGAGCATGGCCTGTATTATAGATAACATCTGAACTGAATTAAGTCGATACTTGATAACGTGGTTGCACTGAGCAGGTCAGAGTTCTGTTCCTACATTACGTTACGAGTGTATATAATACTCGGTTATCTAGCGCCATCTGCCGGTGAAAATAAGGTACGACGACTAACAGGTGTACTGTGTATACCCATGTGGGTATATAAGTATATGCTTGCACTCAAAAGTTTTAGTTTAATACAGTACAGTAATAAAAAAAATTAAGTACACGTGACACAAAATAAATGTGTCACATGACCCTTGTCTGACATGAAGTTTACATCAGGTTAACATAGCTTTTTATTGTTGTTGTTTAAGCATTTAATTCTGTGTCATATAAACATAAAAACATTGAGTTCACATTTCACAACATTTTTTTTAATTTTATGGAACTATAAAAATATATTGTGGCAAGCTTAGGTTTTCCAGTTGCTAAAGTAAGGCAAAGAGATGACTTTTAAATCACCTCAACCCAACTTTATGTTCAACACTCTAATATACACTAACAATGTATACAAACTCATGGTGCAAAATGTCTTTCACCACAACATTAGCTGTAACCCATTAGAACCATTGTGTAATCTATAAACATTTATCACTGTGTAATGGGTAACATGAGTAAATTAGAACACATTTAGACAGTTTTCTTCTCCTAATGGCCTTAAACACATTGTCTCGCAGCATGCTGGGAAACTCCATCTGCCACAATATGTTAAGTGCACAATGATAATGTTGTTTATTGGCCTTAAACTGATTAGGCAAGATCAGCTCTGTCAACCCAAAATTAACTCAAAACTAACAAAATGTTGAGTTAACACCAAACTTGTGTGAAGCTTACAAGGGACGGGTTTTTGTTGCAAGTAAACATAAAGTTTTTATGTCATTTTGATGGTCCAGGGCATTTATGTAGACTTAACATTAAAAGTTTGCGTCATGGATGGATTGGGGTTTTACAGTGTACTACTCTGTCTCCTCCTCTTCTCCCCAATAAGGTATTTATTTTTCTTTAAAGGCTTTTCCTATGATCATTTCAATATTTTATTATTTATTAACATAAACCAAGTTTTCAGATGGAGCCAAAATACACCAGTGTCCTCAATCAGATGGTTAATGATACTGACATCAGTAGAGATAGGCATCAATAGAGATAGGCATTCATGGACATGAACAGAATGAGACAATGGCCCTCTGGGCACAGACAAGTAAAAAGGTCCTCCGCCCCTTCTGACAGAAGCAAGACACACAGACTGCAGTCATTGGACACAACTTTTTGTAATCATTTTGTATCTCTTTATGTTTGTTTTGTGTCTTTTTGTAATCATTTTGTATCTCTTTGTTTGTTTTGTGTCTTTTTGTAATCATTTTGTGTCTCTTTATGTTTGTTTTGTGTCTTTTTGTAATCATTTTGTGTCACTTTATGTTTGTTTTGTGTCTTTTTGTAGTCATTTTGTGTCACTTTATAGTTGTTTTATGTGTTTTTGCAATCATTTTGAATCTCTTTATGTTTGTTTTGTGTCTTTTTGTAATCATTTTGTATCTCTTTATGTTTGTTTTGTGTCTTTTTGTAGTCATTTTGTGTCACTTTATAGTTGTTTTATGTGTTTTTGCAATCATTTTGAATCTCTTTATGTTTGTTTTGTGTCTTTTTGTAATCATTTTGTATCTCTTTATGTTTGTTTTGTGTCTTTTTGTAGTCATTTTGTGTCACTTTATAGTTGTTTTATGTGTTTTTGCAATCATTTTGAATCTCTTTATGTTTGTTTTGTGTCTTTTTGTAATCATTTTGTATCTCTTTATGTTTGTTTTGTGTCTTTTTGTAGTCATTTTGTGTCACTTTATAGTTGTTTTATGTGTTTTTGCAATCATTTTGAATCTCTTTATGTTTGTTTTGTGTCTTTTTGTAATCATTTTGTATCTCTTTATGTTTGTTTTGTGTCTTTTTGTAGTCATTTTGTGTCACTTTATAGTTGTTTTATGTGTTTTTGCAATCATTTTGAATCTCTTTATGTTTGTTTTGTGTCTTTTTGTAATCATTTTGTATCTCTTTATGTTTGTTTTGTGTCTTTTTGTAGTCATTTTGTGTCACTTTATAGTTGTTTTATGTGTTTTTGCAATCATTTTGAATCTCTTTATGTTTGTTTTGTGTCTTTTTGTAATCATTTTGTATCTCTTTATGTTTGTTTTGTGTCTTTTTGTAGTCATTTTGTGTCACTTTATAGTTGTTTTATGTGTTTTTGCAATCATTTTGAATCTCTTTATGTTTGTTTTGTGTCTTTTTGTAATCATTTTGTATCTCTTTATGTTTGTTTTGTGTCTTTTTGTAATCATTTTGTATCTCTTTATGTTTGTTTTGTGTCTTTTTGTAGTCATTTTGTGTCACTTTATAGTTGTTTTATGTGTTTTTGCAATCATTTTGAATCTCTTTATGTTTGTTTTGTGTCTTTTTGTAATCATTTTGTATCTCTTTATGTTTGTTTTGTGTCTTTTTGTAATCATTTTGTATCTCTTTATGTTTGTTTTGTGTCTTTTTGTAGTCATTTTGTGTCACTTTATAGTTGTTTTATGTGTTTTTGTAGTCATTTTGTGTCTCTTTATGTTTGTCTTATGTCTTTATGTAGTCATTTTGTGTCTCTTTATGTTTGTCTTATGTCTTTATGTAGTCATTTTGTGTCTCTTGGGCCCCTGACCTCCTGGGCTCATCAGCTTGTGCTCAGTAGGCCTGTTGAGTAATCCATCAGCCTACATTCTCGTGGTTCTCTGTGGGCCAAAGCCTTATTTATAAATACAGTCTTCTACACCAAAATCATGAGTGGCTTTTCTACTCACATTTACATTTTTTTTTGTCAATATAATAAATTAATTGTATTAGGAGGCTGGGAATTTCAGAAGTAGGCTTACCTGTAATATCTGAGGAATAATGAAATATTCAGTTAAATGGCATGTATAGTGTCTTATTTCCTTAATGTGAAGTAGGCCCCATTGGGTTGGAGCATATTTGTTTGTCATATTAGGCTTGTTATTATGAGTAGCATAAATGTCAACAGTGGCTGACTTGGCAAACAGTGCAGTGCTCAGTTCCCCAACATGATGAGGAAATTTGATATCAGAGTTGTAGAACAGGTGAATCAGAAACAGGAGAGACTCATATGACAGGGTGTACATCAGAAACTTGATATTTTAAAACAAACTGACCAAAGCTGCGAAGCCATGGTTAAGGCTAAGTCTAACATACTTTATTTCAGATTTGTAACCCTACTGAAAATAGTGATCAGACATTCAGCTGGTCATGGACACATGAACATCCTTGTACACTTAGATCCCAGTGTGTTGAAAAACTATTTATCAACCAAATGAAACATGAAAAGTAAATAGATTAAATTAAATATAAAAAAAGTATCTCACCATAATAAATAAACAATATCAATAAAATCAATATAACTTAGTAGCTACAGGAAATAATTCTTCAAAATATACCAATATGTAAATGTATCCATGTACAAACTGAATTCAACCAGAAGTTTGGGAAGGACTTAGAGAATCTTGCCTTATGCATGTGAAATTTACCCATTGTAAGTATAAGATTTGTCATGTAACTCAAAGGCTTATTTGAATTAAGTGATAATGCACCTCAGCTTCTACCCATCATTTATTTTTCCAGTGTATGTATTCAGTAGCTTTATGACTTAATGTACATGACTAGCTTTCCCCAAAAGTTTTTCAACTTAAAAACTTTTCTCAAATGAACATTGTTTATGGCTTCATCGTGGATAACAGCAAGGATGACTTCATGGTATATAACATTCTTCTACTTGGAAAGTTTTACTTACACAAATCCAAGTATTTGTAAGTGAAACATAGGTTTAGTGTGTTTCATAACGACTTTCTGTCTTATTAGAAAGCCCTTACAGGGGAACTATGCCCATTTTCAAAATCCATATGTTATTCTTATGGTCTAAGACAGTCCAAAATATTAGTAAACATTAACAAATCTCTCTCAAATCCAAAAACTAGAGTGCTAAATTTCCAATTTGTGATGTCATAGGGTATAAAGTCTGCTCCACAGACAATAAATGGTGAAAGATGACACTGAGAGCACCCAAGGTAATGTTCTGAGTAGGCCTATATGGGTACATTTTCTGCGTCAGAACTTAGCCTACTATAGGATAACGCCTGTTTGGCTATAAAAAAGAAAACAAAACTTATGTTTGATATAGTCATAGCAAAAAGGGTTATTTTGTGAGAATGGAAATTAGCTCCCCCTCCTTGCTTTACAAATGACATGGTTTCTTGTCTACATCATGAAGAAATCTGATACACTCTGTCTAACTCCCTCATCAAGTTTTCTAAAATCTGGGGACCTTTTACCAAACATATCAAACGAGTAATGTGGAATTTATACTTTTGCGTTGAATCGACGGCCATAGCTACGGCACCCACGCCGTAGCCTGACATGCACCTCCCCAGAGATGTAACTACATGTCGCGGTGATGCAGACCTCTGTGCTGTTCTTGTAAGCTAAAACCATTTCCCTCAGTGGAAACAAAGCTTTTATTTACTTTTATCTAACAGATAAGAAAAAATAAATTGTGAAGAAATAAAGCCTCCATAAAAATAGCATTTTTTATGTAGTCCTGATTGTGATTTATCCTGGCTTCATATTTGCAGAGGAAATCTCCGCTTGTTGCTAGGCTAATTTATAAAATGTAAAATGCCATAGGCTTGTGCTAATAACATTAGCATATTGTATTTGTTTGGAAAACATGTTTAGTATGACAGTTGTTTTGTCGGTGAATGTTGTGAGTTGTAATGGAGCCAAATTATGTGCCCTTACCTTTGTTAAATGTTGCTGTTTTATATGAGAAGAGGAAAAGATCGCTAGCCACTAGGCTAATTTATACAATGTAAAATGCCATAGCCTTATGCTAATAACATTAGCATGTTGTATTTGTGGGAAAATGCGTCCGGTTAAAGACAAGTGTTTGTCTGTGAATGCTGCGAGTTATAGACGAATTTGGCGAGCGATTTGTGTATGCCGCCATCTTGCGGTGGCGCCATTGCTGCGGTGACGTGTCAGTCATCAATTCATTATGCTGTCATTGTGAACTGACTCTCTACAATAACAGCATCATGAATAGCGGGATTGATGATGTTAGACAGTGGCCTCCGGTAACTGATGAAGGTATCTTAAATGAGTACCGATATTGAATCATTTATTTGAGCGATAATATAATAATAATATAATAGACTATATCATTAAACACTGTGTAATATAACGTTAGCATATGCTACGTGTGCTGACCTTAGCAAGCTAGCAGCGTGACATTTAATCATTATGGACAGGCTACGTGACTAAAAACAACAACAACACGTGTTTGTGTTTTGTTTTAGGTATTCAAGAATATTTTATTGATCGCCTGGCCTCCGATGACCAGAAAAACGGCAATTACAGGTCTCTGATTGAGGGTCAAAATTACCTGAGCTCCGGATGGGTCGGGCAAATTTTACACCGCCTTTTAGACGACCATCACATCATATTGAAGGCGATCAATATTGATCGCCTTCAATATGATGTGATGGTCGTCTAAAAGGCGGTGTAAAATTTGCCCGACCCATCCGGAGCTCAGGTAATTTTGACCCTCAATCAGAGACCTGTAATTGCCGTTTTTCTGGTCATCGGAGGCCAGGCGATCAATAAAATATTCTTGAATACCTAAAACAAAACACAAACACGTGTTGTTGTTGTTTTTAGTCACGTAGCCTGTCCATAATGATTAAATGTCACGCTGCTAGCTTGCTAACGTCAGCACACGTAACGTATGCTAACGTTATATTACACAGTGTTTAATGATACAGTCTATTATCTCCCTATTACTCTAATCTTTCCTGCTTATCGCTCAAACAAATGATTAATTTCTATATTAATATCGGTACTCATTTAAGATACCTTCATCAGTTACCGGAGGCCACTGTCTAACATCATCAATCCAGCTATTCATGATGCTGTTATTGTAGAGAGTCAGTTCACAATGACAGCATAATGAATTGATTACTGACACATGTCACCGCAGCAATGGCGCCACCGCAAGATGGCGGCATACACAAATCGCTCGCCGAATTCGTCTATAGTGAAGCCGATTTGTGTACTTGTGTTTGAAATTGTCGCTATTAAGCCATGTTAAATGTGTGTTTAATATGTGTTTTGAGTGTGTTTTGAATCAACTAAACCTTACAGCACGTCACAGAAACCAAGACACTAACTAGTGTTTTGGAGGTGTAACTGCAGAGAGACAGACACACCACTGCACAATGACGTAGGATCTGCTGCACAACTGTAAATCCCACCTCAAGGAGTCAAGCTGATGAACCACAGTGAACTGCCTCCTTGCATTGGACTGTACACTTTGCTTTGATCTGCCAGGACACTAGGTGTCTGTTGGACCTTCCTTGACCACCCATGGTCTTTACCCCATGGATGCTATATTTTAGCTTCAACCCTCCTGTGGACATAGTAGGAACTGACATATACTTGAACTTTATTTCCCTTAGCTGGCAGTGTGTTATCCTTTCTCTCATAATTTCTTAACAATTGTATTATTACTCCTATTATTATGATTATTTATTCATTTTTTAATATTTTGTTTTTGTCATCATCTTTTTTCTTTGTCATGTATTTCTTTTGTCTGTATTTGTGTATTGTTAAAGTGTTTGAAACTCAGAAATAAAATCTAAACAAACAAAAAAAGAAACAAAATTCTGTGGATCCTCAAAACCAGTCTCCCATTCACTGTCTCTGAAGCAGCTCCAGACTTTATACCCTATGACATCACAAATTTGAGACTTTCTGCCCTGGTTGTTAGCTTTGAGAAAGAGTAGCTCATGTTCACAAATACTGGTTGAACTTATGTGGGCCAGGAAATAGCATACTGGAATTATTAGTTTAGGTGGTGTTGCCCTTTAAATTCATGAAAAAAAAATGGAGCGTTTGTGCGATGTAAGGCAAAGATTTCAAAACCATGTTGTTTGTACATGAATATTTGAAGAAAAAAAAAAAAGAAGAAGAAGCAACTCAGCACTACCTGTAATCCGCGGCTACCCTGCTGACGTCACACTGCTGAATCAGGTACGCATCATCAGACAGACGCAATCTGCTCATCGTTTTCAGGTGAGTGTTGGATGACTTCCACCTTTGATAGCAGCTGGGAGTGGAGCGAGGTTTTGCAACAGTGAACACGATGTTTATTCTGCGGATCAGGACACGCACAGACTCATGTCAATAATTCCTCGGACAAGCTGAAACTAGAGAAGACATGATGATGATGATGATGATGATGATGTAAAGAATTTGGCGTCCAGCTGGCTTTAACACCGCCTGTGTGTGTGTGAGTGTGTATGTGTGTAATCCTTGTGTCTTGACACTTCACATTGTTGCTCCACCTCCATCGCCTTGAATTGAAGTCGCAGTTGAGCAGCGGTGAGGCAGTTTCTCAAGAGGAAGCAGACAAGCGGGAGGCGGATTGCTTTCAGTGAGGAGACGCACAGAAAAGTTGACGATGGCAGAGAACAAGATGGGCCCGAACCTCCAGGCTGGAGCTGGATTCCTCGCCAAACGGGTCCAGAAGTCTTTGAATCGAGCTCAGGAGAAGGTAAGTCAGGGAAAACAACTTAGTAAAGTTTCTTTGGGTCCGTTTAACTTCAGAACTGTACGCTAGAGGCACTGACATTAGTTTGGTGAGCTGTGAGACAGACTTGATCAAGCTTGTTCTGTCATCCAGGTTTACGTTGTGGTTATATAAACTAATTAAATGCCCTACTGTGAACAGATTTACCTTCAGAGTAGCTCAAATAACGTTTTAAACAGAATATGAGGCATGTCTGAAGGGGATTTAGCTTCTAGCATAGGATTTACAAGAAGGCTTCCAAACTGGGACAAGCAGCTCCTTCAGAGGATTAGTCCAGTATAGCTGTAGTTTAGAGGCCCACATAGAAGAAATTGGCAAACGAGAAAATGACAATAGCTGTAGCCTGTTGCTTAAGAATTGTGTTGCTCTGTGGCTACTGTTACTTTCCCTATCTATGGTCCCGTTATCAAGCTCTGTAACAAGTTGTAACTCATAATAAAATGCTCCCAGGTGTGAGGATACAATCGTGTAAAGCCTCATCATAACAAATTGTAACAACCTGTGATACTGACCAGAAGAGAAAAGGAATTGCTGTTTGTGCAGGCAATTCAATGCACAAGGCTGTAAAACATGTGCCATAAGCCGTGTCTACTGTGTGTTTGAAACTGTCTACATTTGAATAATCACCTTGGCTATTAGTCTGGTGCATTAATAAAACAGTAGCTTGGACTTCCCCTGGTCTAAGCATCATAGTGTTTTTCAGCACTGTACAGCTGTGTGCGGACACACAAGCTGCCACTTCCTGACTGTGCACTTCCTCTAGCTTGCTGAGCCTTTCTCGCACTTTTGTTTGTGGTTGACTTGTTTGATTTCGCTGCTGCTGCTCCACCTCAGAAGAGCAGCTACAGTTTGCATGTACTCTGAGCTGCGAGACCGGAGCCTATTTTAGGGAGTTGGAGTTTTCATCTGGAAAATGAGAGTATAGACATGATAATGAGAGCCTTTGTTGCAGATTTAAAGTTAAAGGTCATGTGATGTGGCGTTCAGGCTCTCAACCAGCTGCATGCAGTGGACTGTGAAGGACGATGTAATACTTGGCCATGTGTTTCTAGTTTGTTGGAGGCATAGGAGTATGTGTTACTGTGTGTGCAGCACTAATCCGTTATGATTATTACTGCTACACTGTTAAATCAGCTTGACCTGTGTATTCCAATGTCCTGACAGTGGTGACACTGTTTTTAAGTCACCTGAAATCTACTTTGACATTTCTGTAGTGCAACTTCTTATTGGCCAATATGTACACCAATACCAATATATCTGCAATGAGCTGATTTGGGCCAGTATATCGGCCTGGCTATTTAAAGAGTAGACCACCAATTTAGCATTGCACTCCCGAGGGCAATGTCAGACTCATGATGGACAGTAAAAAAAATATCAAAATTGATACAGCAGAACCAGAGATATTGTCTTTTTTAGGTAATACGTTTTTCCACCTTGTCAAAAACTGTTGTCTACTGTCTAAATTACCCACAGTGCAATTGGACTGCAGACAAATTGGTCAAGACATGTATATGTGCTGCAGAAATGAGCCCTAAAATGTGAAATTGTGAAATTTTTCATTTCCAGTTCCCTCATCTCGAAGTCAGGGGATTTTTTAAATTGTTTTTTTTTTTTAGTTAGATGCCTGGAATAACAGTTTTAATGTTTTGCTCTACAAGTTTTAAAAAGGTCAGTAAATACCTGATTGGTAAATAAGTATCATAAACTTTTGTTTGCCACAGTTTATTTTCTGAAATCATTCAAAATCCAATGGAAAAATTTTATTATAGCTGCAACCACATTACATTTGGTATGCACACAACATGCCCCTTCAAACTGTGTCTCCCACCTGTACAAGATAAACCCATCAATGCTGCTATGGTTATTTGTACCCTGCTACAGGTACGTCATACTAAATATGTGGCTAAACACAGGAATAATCCACTTAATAACTCATTATACGTGAAGACGTGATTCACCCTATGCATAATGAGATGTAACTCTCACCCCAACTCCTAACATTAACCATTGGAGTGCTACGTTTTAACCAAAACCTAACCTTAATTGGCTCTCTTTTAACCTCGCTACACTTCATAGCTAGTGAAATGCTAACTTAGCATTTTCTTCGGGGCTTCCAATTCTGTACCAAGGTTCTAAGGGCGCTGACTGTGGACTGACGTGTAGGCATGGTGGACAAGTCATGTAGCTGTTGGGTGGCTCATGTAGCTGTTCCAACTGCAGCAATATTTACTCGGTTTGGTCAGAAATTCGGATGTGTTATGCTAGTTGTGGCTAATGTAGCCTCCTCTAGCTTGCTGTAGAGATCAGGAATGTCTTCTAAGGTCTTTAAGATCATTTCTGACTCCTCACCCCCAGATTATTTCACTTCAGCCCGTCTTCAGCCCGTCTTCAGCCCCAACCAATGCAGACTCAAGTAACATCACTTGAGGCAGTTGACCAGATTGTGTGTATCTACCTCTGGAGCCACAAAAGGTTTTATACACAGTGTACACAGAGTGGCTGCGTACCTTTTAAAAGTCTTAAAAAAGTCTTACATTTAATTTTAAAAAGTGTTTAGCCCCCTTGAATACAACTTTTTCCATAGAAGCAGTACAACTTCCCAACACCTGGACAACAGATATTTATGAGTAAAATTGGAGTTCCCCTTCTATCAGTCTAGCTCTATTACTTACTAATTTTACCTTTCTGATGTTGAAACATACTCTGAATCTGCCATCCTCCCTCAGGTCCTGCAAAAACTGGGCAAAACCATGGAGACCAAGGACGAACAGTTTGAACTATGTTTCCAGAGCCTCAACAAACAACAGGTACACCAACATGTAACCTTTTTAACACGAGAAGCTCTCTCTACCAAGTAGTCCGTAGCTACTCATCACAAGATGCAAATAAAGGTCACAGAAAGTGCTTTGCTTCAGTGAGTTTTTAAGGTGGCTTCTTTTATCCTTCTTACCTAACATCTCTAGTTAAATGGAGCACTGGTGAAACTAAAAAAAAAAGGGACTGCTCTGTTTTGGGTGTTGTTGCGATGAGATGCCAACCCACAAGTTCACACAATCAGCTCAGCCTTGACGACAGGAAATAGGGCTTATCTATTCTGCATAAATTCAGCTTGTTCTGTCTCTTAGATATCTGTACACAAGCATTACCCTTGATACTAAAAGAAATGAGAATGCTCAGATTCAAGAAACGATCCATTTTAAGGTTTACCCACCTCCTCATGGATTAATAAATTGGCCCAGTTTTGGTCTTTAAAAGGATTGAAAAGTGAGACTGTAACAGTGGAAAGAGGAAATAGCACAACCCTCTTTTTGCAAATGAAAGGTTCAATTTAAAAGCAATAAAATTCCTCCTCATACAGTACAGTACACTCTGAGGTTGTGTTGCTACAGCCTTACTTTTAGCTTATGTGCTAATGTTTGCAAACTGTATTGCTATATAATGAAAACTACTAAATTAGTACACTTACTGCATGTCTCATTTCTAATTGTGCTGCTGTAACGCTGTGTTTTAGTGTTCATCATTATCCACTTGTGGCCACAATTGCTGCTGTTTGGCAAAAGTCACAAAGGTTCACTTTTAAGTTGCTCAAAGCTCATTCAGGGTTTATTGCAACAACTGCAGTACATATTGGAGGGAAACTGATGAGAAGCAACAGGAAGGAAGTCTACACGCTGACGAGACACGCTGCTTTCACTTCACCACTACCATCACCACATCAAATGTTGTGATTGTTGTTTATTTTAAAACACAATGTTTTGGTCTGACTATCAAGTGTTGTGGATTACATGCAGCTTGATGCAGAAAAAGTTACGCTGCAAGTAAAAGCAGGCCGCAGTCCAACAGAAGCACACTGATTTCAACATTCGAGGCTGCTGAGGAAATGATAAAGCATAAATGGCACCGGTCAGCCCCAGCGCTAATGTCGCTGGGTGTCACCCGAGTTGACTTCACATTTTCTGCTCTGTATTTCCACACAGATCGATGGAACCAGGTTGTTTAAAGATGTCAAAGCCTACCACACA
Source organism: Epinephelus moara (assembly GCF_006386435.1). NCBI lineage: Eukaryota > Metazoa > Chordata > Actinopteri > Perciformes > Serranidae > Epinephelus > Epinephelus moara. The sequence continues at coordinate 13,179,844 of NC_065529.1, forward strand.
GCTGTGAAAGGTACGTTATGAAAGCACACACAGCACATACAGACCCACAGCACAGTGTGAACAGAACGCTGCTCTTTGCTGAGGACAGTTGGTGAATAATAGGGAAGTGGATGTCTTCTATTCTTGGACCCTGTGTCGACTTTTGCAATTCTGTCTGTGTTGCCATGTTGAACAAGAACAAATAAAATCCTGCAGTAAAAATTGCAGACGCAGCACTGCATATGTGATTCATATGCAAGAAACTGCTGTGTTGTTGTAGTGTTGTCAGCTATCGCTGCTGCATTGTGAGCTCCACTCAGGAAACCAGTGTTGTTCTGACCTTCTTGGAGTGGGTGTAGCAACAGTACCACAAACCCTAAAAACAATACCGCCACAATGAGCTGTGCTGCTGATGCTAGATGATAAGTTGATCCATATGGAGTTATAAATACTTTTTTTGTTGTATTTTCCTGATTCTTTCCACAGCTGTGCATGAGACATCTAAGAGGCTGTCCCAGACGTTGCGAGACATCTACGAACCAGACTGGAACGGAGTGGGGGACCTCGCTGTCATTACAGAGGTATGTTCATAACGTGGTTTAGTGGATGTTTGCTTGAACAGTAATCTGAGAGCCACAAAGGTCCTCAAAGCCAGGTCATTTGATAAATCAAATTTTATTTCAGCAGGTTGGGCTTATTTCCAGCAAATTTGGTTTTACCAAGCAGGTGCAAAGCTACAGGTAACTTTTATAAAAAATAACTTGTTGTCATTACTCTAAAACTGTGACTCTATCCTGACAGTAGTACATGACACAGTCTAAAAAACTCAGGTTCCTCTGGCTCCTCCTAGTGCTCCTAATGGCATTTGCAAGAACCCATCATGCCTGAATAAAAACAAGTCAGAGCCAGGAGGAGTCTCTTACGCAGCTGTCAATCACTGTTCGTGCGCACACTGCACTGCCAGTAACAGTGCGCAAACTAAGATAAGGAAAGCAAACAAAAGAAGACCATCAACGAAAAGCTACCTAAAATGAAAGAGTTAAACTGAGCCAGGGATAAAACAAGAGTAAACATCGGAGTGGCTTTACTGACGTGGATTTGAAACTAATGCCAGCTCAGTTTCTGTTTTACTCTTTCTTTTTAGTTCACTTTTCGTCATATGTCTTCTTCTGTTTAATTGTCTTTGCCATGTACGCTGTTGTCGTCAAAGGTGGAATGGCCAGATTGCATTGCATGTGGTTGTTTCTTAGCCATTGTGTTTGCAATGGTCCTCCTGAAGCTGCACACTAAAGATATTGAGCTTGACTGAGTGAGAGCATGCGCACAGGAGGGGGGCTGCGCAGTATGTGCACAAGCACTGATTGACATTGCGTTCAAGACTCCATCTGGCTCTGATTGGCTGCTTTTTTTCAGGCACAGTGAATTATTCTAGAATGCCATTAGGAGCACTAGGAGGAGTCGGAGGAACATGATTTTTCCCCATATTAACTGGTTCACATACCAGTGTCAGGATATAGTGACAGTTTCAGTAAATATGACCAAGTAATTTTTTTATAAAATGTTCCAACTGTAGCTTTAGAGAAGCTTGATCTAAGCTACCATGGAAATATAAGCATCCAGACTAACTTGGTCCCTGTTTTGCAAGCAGGCATATGTATTGTACAAGTCTTAAGCAGCGTTAATCTGTTTTGTTTGTTGTTGTTTTGTTTTCGTAGCTACTTTGGGGGCAGAACTGGACAACAAGCTGAATATCACACATGTTTGACATATTATGACGTCATACATTTGATGGCGAACATGTTAGCAAATATATTTATTTACAGATCCAGTTGCAACATGAGTATTCATTCGGGATCATGTTTCTGGCCACCTGGCAAATATAAGTCCAATATTCTCCCTCCTTTTAGCTCTGTTTTGGTCTCGACAGACACCTGAGGGTAGTTTTTAGTTTTTTAGCTGCAAAGTGCTACACATATGTTCACCAGCTAACTATTAAAATAAACACACAAGATGGAGACATAGCCTTCTCAGGGGAATGTTGCTACAGTTTAAAGGTGATGAGCATAAATCCTGATGTCCAAAATGAAATGCTACAGTGGAGTCACATATTTTAAGTTTGACAACTTTGTCAGAAATTCAGTTTTTTAATATCAGTACTTTTAAACCCAACTTTTCCCATCTCCAATTGATAATACTTCTATCCTAGGCAGAGCAGACGTTCACAGAGCCAGACAGCAGACACACCAAAAGCCACAGACTCTGAGCAACTACCCACATAAGCCCTTGAGTCTTATCTAAGGCACAAACATGAGCACATGTCTGGTTCTTCATGTAAGCTTGTTGAACAAGTAACCAAATAAACATTTACTGGGAAAAAAATGTACTGCTAACGTCAGTGTGCATGCTAGATAGCTAATTAGCTGCTCAGCTGCAACATATCAATAACATTTGTCCATAAACCTTTTTTCTTCCTTTTTTATAAATAATAAAAGGAAAACAGAATTTCTTTCATGAGATTAGTGTTGATAAATGTAGCATCGAAGATCTTGATATAAGCTTTTCCCTTCATTGGTCAGTTGCTGCATTTTGTTAGTTTAAGTGAGTCAAGGTTTTTTATATTGTGCAACATAATTAAATCCGTATTTGCTGAAGTTATGTTTGTGGCTTGCTTAAAGTTATCTGGTATTTAGAGACATGTGTTACAGTTGCAGTAATGTGATAACAACTGTCTCTTAGAGTGAAGACTTGCTGTGGAATGACTTTGAAGAGAAACTATGTGACCAGATTGTCCGCACCATGGAGAACTACACAAGCCAGTTCCCTGAGGTCAAGGTAACCTGATGCTTTTTAAGTTGAATCAGTTCCTGCCAAAACTGCACGCAAAAACTAGAATGGCTTCTGCGCCTCTTAGATACCACCAGTCTGATTTCAATGACACACATAGAGATAATCCACCCTCTCACTGGTGGATGACATATTCACTGAAATATCTCTTAATTCGAAACACTTGTCTGTGTTTCAGGAGCGAGTAGCTAAACGTGGTCGCAAGCTGGTGGACTACGATTCAGCACGTCACCACCTGGAAGCGCTACAGAATGCAAAGAAAAAGGATGAAGCCAAAATAGCAAAGGTAGCATTAGTATTACAGTGCACATACCACAGAAATGCAGAGTGTTGTCTGATAAGAGTTTACTGTCAGTATTTATTTATTTTTTTTTATCGAATTCCTAATCTTCTTTATCAGGCAGAGGAAGAGTTCAACAAAGCCCAGAATGTCTTTGAAGAAATAAATAATGAGCTGAGGGAGGAGCTGCCTGTTCTCTATCAGAGGTACGGTACAAATCGACACAGTCCAAGGTAACACTGAGTGGAATGAGTGGAGTTTTGGATCATGATAAGATAAGTAAAGTTAGAATATCTGTGTAGAATAAATAAACCAGTTAAACGATGTCATGACAGTGTCTTGTTTGGTATTCCAGACTAACAAGAGCAACCCAGGCAAATCAGAACATACAGTATGTGAAAAGTGTGTGCAGATGTGCCAATAAGCTATTTAAGATGTTTTATTATAAAATAATCCCAATAGAGATATTCAGAAATGTGTCCAGGTTTCACCTTTTCAAAACCTTTCCGGGAAGGTGCTCAGATATTGAATGAGAATACATTAGAAAGCACAAAACACTTCTGTGCAGAAAAGTAGGATTTCACTCCACTTCTGTTTTTATTTTATTGTGTTTTTTTTTGGGGGGGGGGGGGGGGGATTATACCTGTATAAGATAGCAAACAGTGGAGAGCTGACAGGAAATGAGACAGAGAGCAAGAGAAAGATGGGAATGATGTGCAACCAAGGCCAGACATAAACTGGAGACATTGTGGTTCATGTTTTGCACCCTAAAACTAAAGTTGGTAAAAATAACTTTTGTCATATTTGCTGAAAATGTCACTACATCCACACAGTAGTACATGAGACATATAATCTGTGAGAAAAAATCATGTTCTTAGGCCTCCTCATAGTGCTTCTAATGGCATTCACACAAATCCACCTCACTAACAAAAACAACCAATCAGAGCCGAGGAGTCTCTAACGCAGCTGTCATACATGTCAATCACTGCTCATGAACTGCTGCCATACTCCAAAAGTGGGCAGCACTTATCAAATATGAATCAAGATTGTATTGCTGCATTGCCTATTTCTCGCCTTAATTTTTTTAGAAACATATTTTAGTGTACTGTTTAGTTGTAAAATGAGAGTGTTCAACCCACCCTCCATGTTGGAGACATGCGAGTGAAAACCAAGCACCTGGCCGATGGATTCTAGCAAATGCCATTAGAAGCACTGCAAGGAGAAAGGGGAAGAACACGATTTTTTGTTTGTTTACAGACTGCCTCAGATACTACTGTTCTGATGTAATGACAAATATGACAAAAAGTTGTGTGTGCACACTGTAGCTTTAATCCCGAGGCCACCCGCACCACTTGAAAGACATAAGTCTGACTGGAAAAACTAACTCAACCTGCATGATTGTTCTGAACAAGATGTGCAAAACCTCTCTTGACTGGAAGGACAAAACAAAACTTTGGGCCAGATGTGTAAATGGCCTGTAGAATGTTCTGATGGAATCAGTCCATGCAGACATTTTCCAGAATGTTCATACAACAACATAAACTGAACGTGATTTATTGAAGTACATACAGTATGAATGAACTGAAAGATAAACTGTCTTTGTCTCTGTAGTCGGATAGGTTGCTACGTGACCGTGTTCCAAAACATATCCAACCTGAGAGATGTCTTCTATAAGGAAATGAGCGTGGTAAGATATGACAGACATCCTTTCATTTCCACAATCGCAAAAAAGTAATGTGCTCTACATGATGTGTGAAAAATCCAATTAAAAAAAAGACTTCCAACTGCATCTTTAAGTGATATTTAACTATGATAGATATGGTATTTGTGTGGCAAGTTGGTTTGTGTGTTTATGTTGCACTTTGTGTTGCAGCTGAACCATGAGCTGTACAATGTGATGAAGAAACTGGAGACTCAACACTCGGGAAAAGCTTTCATCATCAAGGGTCTGAACAGGTAAGGCACTGTGTTGCAAGTGTTCCCAACAACAATGTCTTCTTGTCTAGGAGGTAAATAGCACACATACATAATGCTGCCTGTCCACCATTTCTGTTCAGTATGCTGGAGTACGAATTATTCTATTTAGGTAGATTTTTAAATGTTCAAAAATAACTAAGGTACTTTTTCTTCAAATAGCACAACAAGCAAGTCAAAGAAGAGAAAGTCTCTGGTTATCTCCAATCCCATCCCTTGCAATACTGCTTTCCCAGCTGACCACGTCTCCATCCATGCATCCACCGAAAATGGAAAAGACGCTGCGCCCTCTTCCCCTGTCCAACGACCTCAAAGCATCTCTGAAGAACCTGTCCCACCAGAAGAAAGTTCTGTTTCATCCAAAGATGTCAACTCGTCAGACTCAGATCTCAGCTCCAGCGGTGCCAACACACCAAAGAGGCAGTCAGTGTGCGACAATGAGAACAGCGACAGGAGCACAGGGAGTCAGAGTCCAGTAGAGGCAGAGGCAGATGCAGAGGCAGTGGCAGTGGCAGAGGCAGTGGTGGAGGCAGAGGCAGTGGTGGAGGCAGAGGCAGTGGTGGAGGCAGAGGCAGTGGCAGTGGCGGAGGCAGAGGCAGTGGCGGAGGCAGAGGCAGAGGCAGTGGCGGAAGCAGAAGCTGAACTTGCTACAAGCCAGTCGGATGACTCTGGGGTGGTAGTACCAGTGTCGGAGGCCACAAGTCAGGAGGCGTCCAGTCCTTCTGATTCTGCAGATAGTGCCCCACAGAGTCCAGAGCAGGAGACTGTGAGCGATCCACCAGCAGAGCAGGCCAAGCCCAAACCTCCACCAGTCCCGGCCCCTCGCATCTCCTTCCGCTCCACGGAAAAACCCTGTATCTTACCTGCTGAGGAGCAGGAGGAGACAGAGGAAGCATCAGTCCACCAGGAGACAGCTGACTCAGGAGATGACTCCAGCTCAGACAATCCACCAGGCTTCCTATACAAGGTACACGACTTGAATTTAAGGAAGACTTTAACATTTGGATGAAACTGTTAATTTGCTTTCTTGCATTGGACATAGCCACACTTGGCTTGTTTCCCCCTGCCTCCAGTTCCTATACTGAGCTAGGTGCTCTAACTCCAGTTCCGAACTTCACCAACATGAGATTAATGTTGACTTTCTTATCTCAGTCTTTAAAGATTCTGTATACAACATTCGGAGCATTAATATAGCATCAAACTGCTCTTTGCTATAAGGACATAATGGAGTAATAGCGTCCGGAGCAGAGAATTAAGTCACGCTCCTCAGGGTGTGTTGTAATCTGAGCTTCTTTGTGGTTTGTTGTGGTAGACGGTCCGGCCACATGTGCATGTCAGTGCATTGGGAGTCCTGTGTGTGTATCCCACTAGCTCGCTAATTGCTACCGCTGGGGTTTAGCGCCCACCCTCTGGTTCCCGGTGGTTAACACCGTCAGCTCTGTCAGCACTGTTGCCATTGTTGGCACTGTTCACATTGTTAGCACCATTAGCTGCTAGCTGCTGGCACAGCCACCTCCATGTTGAGAGCTGTGTGCAGGCAGTCCCCACTGAGACTCTGAATCATAGATTACTCTGAATGTTGCATACAGCTCCTTTGACGAAAGCAAACAAACATATTTTCCTGAACTGTTTTACCTGTTCTTTCAAAGTGAGACTATGTAACTATGTAAACTGGGTGAATCGTGACCACACGTGACAATTACAGTATAATGCTAAAATGCTAAGATGTTGTCTAACAGTAACACAGGTAGCCCAGAGAAGAGTCGTACGTACCAGTGTTATAAAAGGAGTATTAGTTGTATTTTGAAGTGTTAGTCTACCTGCCCAGAGATTGCAGATGGAAACTATTCAGTGGCTTAATCTAGTAAAAATCATACTTTGTAAAAATGAAATCAGTGTTTTTTCTACATGACTATTATGATGAGCTTCTAAAATATCTGCCTTAGAGATTTCAGTTTCCACTTCAATACAGAGAAGGTGAATAACATTTCCTTTGAAATCTGAAAACTAAAAAAGCAGTTCCTATGAAAACTCATGCCATGTCAGATCTCTTTAAACCTGGAAACTGTTTTAATAATTTAGGTGAACTGCCCTTTTAAAGTTGACTAACTGTTTTACACCAGGGGGTGGCATTAGAGAGCCATGAAGCATCTGAAGAGGGTCTGCTCCAGTTTGAAGAGGGAGACATCATCCTGGTGCTTGCTGACACTCAAGAGGTTTGTGTGCATTCTTGCAAAGCTTAGCTCACTCTTTGTGGTACCTCAGACATAGAGGATTACACATTTCCTGTTAAGACTGCTCATTTTTGTGGACATTGGACTGTGTTCTGAGCCTGGATATGTTGTTTAGACCAGTGTATTGTGGGAAGTTGTTCTTTCTGTTTAAGCCATGTATGCATCCTGCTGGTGATGTAATTTTCATCATGTCTGGGTTCTTTGTTGAGTGATTAATGTAATCTTTTCTGTGGGTAACTTTCAGTGGTAATGTCACATTTAGGCATTTCCACTGCTGATAAAATACAGTTTGACAGAAGGAAATGTTTCAAATGTCTGAAATAAAATATCTACTTAACAAGGGGCCACACTCACAAAACATCCTAAGGCTTAGGAGAAACTCCTAAAAATAATAAGCTGCGTTTTAGATCCAGTTAATAAGGATCCAGTCTACTCACCAACAAATAAAACAGTCTTGTTGATACTGGCAAAATGCTGTTGGCAGGGATGGTGAACTGTCTGTGAGAATGAATATCAAACCAAAAATGAACACTTCAGATTCACGTTTGTGTGAGAGTTTATTCATAATAATACATTTTTATTATTTGTTGAGTGTAGACTAAATAATTACCAAATGAAATGTAGCAATATATAGCTTTTTTATGGCCATCGACAGACTACGCATGGATATGCTAATTGTAGGATATGAAAAATTAGAGTCACCACCCAGGACTATGCTCCCATGAATACATATTTAATTGAATTACCACCTCGGTGACATTTCAAGCTTCACACTCTTTATCCGACCTGATGAAGAGCATGTCACCTTGGTGGTTATTTTACTAAATATATGTTCATGGGAACATAGTCTAGTGTGCAAACTCTATTTTTTCATCTTTTGCATGATCCGTTGTTCAGCACCTGATCTTCCCTGTCTGGATTTGCATGCTTTTGTATACATTTTTTTAATGTAGAATTTCCCTATTAAAGGCAAAATTCTTAAGTATAAAAAAAGAAGTCAAATTTAACTTTGCTTCATATTTGAAATCTATTTTAATTTAATGTTTAATCAAATTGAATAAATGTAATAACATTTTACAGTCCATTCAAAAAAAATTTTTATATTTTTTTCAAATGTATAGTTAAATTTAATTTAATTTAGACTTGAATTACATTTTTTAAATTGTATTTATTACATTTATTAAAAAATGATAAAAAATTAATTAATCAAAATTAATTAAACTTTTAATTCAATCTATAATTCAATGTTTTAATTGTTTTGTTAGATTTAATTCTCTATTTTTTAATAATTTAATGTCAAAATTTTTAATCTGACCTAATCTAGTTCCTTTGCACACCCCTTTTCACATATTGACGAATATTTTATTTCACATTCACTGACACAGACCAATCCCATGTTAACCCACTTCAACAGGGTCAGCTATGTCACCTTCTCTTAGCTTAGGAGTTCTCTTAGGAGTTCTCTTAGTCTCTAAGTGTCTCTCCACAGCTTTGTCAATTGCTCTTAAGAGGAAACTCTTTAGGAGGAGACATTTGAGATGCCTAATGGTAAGAAAAGACAGGTAGTGAACACAACCCCAGATTTTATTGTCGGTCCCTTAGAGTGCAAGAAATCACACCAAAAGTAAATCCTAACACTCATTCACAAAGTATCTGATCAGAGTGTGGATTGTTCACTTAAAATCTTATGCTACATGTGTTTAATGTGTGTGTCTCGCAGCAGGAAGGCCTGGTGAAGGGGATCAGGGAGGAGAGTTGGAACCAGCACAGGGATCTACAAAATCACTGTGGGATCTTCCCGGAAAAACTCCTCCGGCCTGTTGAAGCAGAGTGAGGCAATAGTCAGTCCTCAGTCTGTAATACGTTATTCTTCCATCGAGCAGTTGGTGACTCACACACTCTCTCACACACACACACACACACATACACAAACATTCACACACACCCACACACAGAGGGAGTGAACCCATATGTTGTGGGTGCAGAAGCTGTACAAACAGATGAGCACAAGTCCCACGTGGGGCTTCACATGCAATGATGTTGCAACCTGTGGAACAAAAGCAACTGAGCTTTAGAACATTTTGTGAAAGAGTGTTTGGATCGTTAAATGTTACAGTATTTTCTTCTTTTTGCATTTTCAAAGTCTTTCCGTGAAACACTGTGAAACGAAAAAAGTTTTTATATTGATGCTGTGATCTTGTAAAATTCCCTAATAAAGTTTCTAAGTAAAAGAGAATAGGAGGTTGTTCTGGTATGAAGTTCTGCATATTTGAATACAATAAGGTTTCATTTTGGGCCATTTATTTAGCTGATGTAGGAGTTTCCAGTCTAAGAGAAGCGGATATACAGTAAATGGGATTTGCATTTTGTAAATAAAGGAAATTGTTGCTGCAAGACTGGAGATAAACAGCCTGAGTTTGAGAGAGGACTACAATGATTCACCACAATGGAATGTGAAAATATTGTCAAGACCTGCAAACTGAGACACACTGACTGATTGACTGTGAGGAGTTTATGGAAGAAAGATCTGTCTTGTATAAAAACATACCGAGCTTGGCAGGTCTACTGTGTGGGAGGAAGAACCTGAAGTGTGTTGGAGTGTCTACGTATCACCGGACTAAGCACAGACAAAGCCAGCCGGATGATGAGGTAACACCAAAAGAAGGAGTTAAAGGAGTGGCTACAACATTCAGAGCATTCATATAGCAGCAAACCACTATTTGCTATGTAAAGATATTATTGAGTGATGAGCAGAGAATCATGCAACCTCTATGTGTTGTTGTTGCAGCCAGTCCAGCTGCACATGCATGTTAGTGCATATGAGTCCCTGTGTGTGTGTCCCACTGGCTAGCTATTCGCTGCTGCTCTGCATTTTGCTCATACAGTGGGTGATGCTACAGCGGTGTCACATAGGTGTAGCACCCACCCTCCAGTGTCCCCCAGGTAAACACTATAAGCTCTGTCAGCACTGTTGCCATTGTTAGCTGTTTGCAGAATTTGCACCATTAGCTGCTAGCTGCTGGCTGTTTCACATGTTTTTAGAGTGATTGTGATTAGCTGGTTGGGTTTATGCTTTTTTTTGGTGTGATTACAGTTAGGTCATACCACTGGGACTGATAACATGTCCCCCACCCCAGCAACATCATTTAGAGCACTGGCTCTCAGCTGGTGGGTTGCGGTCCAAAAGTGGTCATTGGTCCATTCTGAATGAGCCGCAAGGGACTCCCAAACGTGTCAACTTTCTCAAAAAACACTTAATTTTTAAGTACTAATCCAAACCCATTGGTAGCTTTGTCACCTTCTACCTATGCCAATCTTCAATGCCTATGTGCAGTTTCACATAGATTGACCACGTCAGTGAGTAGAAAAACGTGGGACAGACAGAATGACTGACTGACAGCTTTAGATATTGGTCCCTAGATTATGTTCACTGAGTTTCATGCAGATCGATCGGTCCCTAGATTATGTTCACTGAGTTTCATGCAGATCGATCAAACTTCCTAGGAAGATATCAATTTCAAGTGTTTTTCAAAAAATTGAAAACGACGGAAGTTATGGGTTCTTGAGGCAAATTTGTTCCTCATGCATGAGGAGAGGCATCTCTGTGCAAAGTTTCATGTCTCTACGACATATGGGGCATGAGATATGCCCATTCAAAGTTTGCAATTTCATTCGGTTGCTATAGCGCCCCCCTTTGGCCAATTGATGTAATATTGCTTCATTCCCATCCTCCCATGATCCTCTACCACTGTGCCAAATTTCACATGGATTGAGCAAGTCAGTGAGGAGAAAAACGTGGAACAGACCCACAGACAGAGTTTTCGGCATTATATGGTAATTTATAGTGAGATGGCTAATTTCCGAAAGAGCTTTTATTTTGAGGTGCCATTTCTTGCTGTAGAGAGAACAACTAACGGACAGCTACTTGACAAAGACGGCAAACTTGCTTGAGGACATGGCCAAACGCAAGTACGGTGCTGAATGTATTGAGCTGTATGGACCTTTAAGGAGAAATCTGGACGCCGTGACTGGACCAGTTGGGAACCACTGCAATTTCTCATATATCGAAAAGACTGACACATGGCAGTATCACACATTTAGTAAAAAAACGAGTTGACTACCATTCCTGTGGGTGTTAAAAAATAGCAGTTCATTGCTGTGCTGGTAACTAATCGTTTTTCTGAAAGGCAAAGCATTTAAAGCCGTGCTTGCAGCTCTGAAGCAGTAAAGGCAAAGTGGGTCTTTGTGCTATAAACTAGTGCCAGCATTCTAATATGCTCACAGTGACAAAGCCAACATGCTGCTGTGAAGCTGCCCTAACATATGCCATCTTCACTGTCCTATTTTAGCAGGTTAGAATGCTTTTTGTTTGCAGAGTACAGCTAAAGGTGATGGGGATGTCATAAGTTTAGCAAGTATTTAGCTGTAAACCAAAGTACTAATTACAATTTTAGCCTGGTGACATTTCACTTGAGTAAAATCAAAGGGATTGTCAAAGTCATTAGGATCCATCCTCTAGGAACCATGAATATCTGCACCAAATTTCATGGCATCCAATCATTGTTGAGACTTTTCAGTCTGGACCAAATTGCTAGACAGACAGATAAACCAACATTGCCATTTTTAGAGCCATGTGGCTTGGTCATTGGAGATATTAAAGCATTCTTCCCTGGAACATTCAATAAAGGGATTAGACTGACACTTTGCAGACATCACACAGTTGTGTCCACTGTGAAAGAAGCATTGAGAAGAGTTATTCCCATTTTGTGGCAGACTGGGAGTTGTTGACATCTATGAGTATTGAACAAACAACTGTTGGTTGATTAAACAGACCTTTTCAGGACAGTTGATAACAGCTTTTGATCATATCCCATGACCTTCATCAGCAGATGATGTTTGCAGTTGTCAAGGAATTGTTTGTTGAGGATTTGGCATATTTTACGACTATATACACTATGTTGAGCGTCAAAGTTAATCTGTCTAGAAAAACAACTCCATGAGAACAGGTGAACTTCATCTCTTGATGAAGAATCTAATCAAAATTATTGGGCCTAAATGAACCTTGAGGTGATATTGCTACTACAAACTGCCATTTCTAAGGTCAAGAATGAACTCCAAACCTCAAATTTTCAACATAGATTAAAACATTCTTATTCACTGATGGATAGAACTGCAACGAAAATGTTGAGGAAGCAAGGTGCAGGTAACATTGTACCAATGGTCTTGTCCTTCATGATCTCAAGTGATCAATGAGACGCCCCACTGTGGAAACAGTTCTTGAAAAGGTTCGTTTCAGGTTGGTCAGTAACTAATGCAACTGGGGTTGATGGCTGAATAAAGGTTGGAGTGAAAGCTTTCCTTGGGGTCTGTTCTGTTCCAGATGAGAATGTACTGCTGCTGCATGACTCTGTCAAAGTCACTTTTATTGGCGTAAACCTCATTTCGCACCATTCCTGCTGTATGAAGTCACCACAGTGACACAGGGACTTAGTGTAATACTCGCCTGACTTGGATTAAAATCCCACTTCGCCCCTGATTCCTGGAAGAAGAGCATGAGATCAGTAAAAGTAGTAAGGGTTTTTTTGTGATTCTCTTATGAAAAAACATCTGGATATGAAGTGGTTTACAACTTACATGAGCCCTGATTAACAGCTGTTGTTTTTGCCACTGAAGTGAAGAAAACATTTTCCTTATTTGGGACCTTTTTCTTAACACAATACTAAGATATTTAACACAATGAATAGCTCTTTTAACCTACAGGAAGCTTTGTCAGGTGAATGTTACTGGTTGATAACAGCAGTTAGGCTTTTACATTTCCTCAGTGCCTCTTATCAAAAACGGAATAATGATGCATTTATGTTACATTTCCTAAGCATACTCCATCCTCGGTTTCCTGAACAAAAACATTTTACCCTTGGTTTTTATTCTTTCTGTCACAGTGAAAAGTAACCAAAGGATCAATAGAGAGAGAGATGTTGATACTTCTCAGTGAATTATTTTTCAGGCAACCTGTGGGAACACACACTGAAAGATCAAGACGAGGGCAACCACACACAACTCTCCCCTTCTGATAAAAATCCAACAGTAACTGAGACTGTGTTATTTATAGAGCTGCACTGTTACTGAGAGGTTAATATAGAAAAGTGATATTCACAGTGGAAGACTCTGGGCTGTGCTCCAGTATAATTATAATGCATTGTTACTTGTCTTTTTCTCAATGAGGGGCCTTTATCTGGGCGAGAACATGTCAGAGGCCTGTTTCTTCTCCGCTGGCCTCGTGCTGTTCTGCTTGTTTGCAGTGTGAGTTTTCCTCATGGCTCCTCTGGGGATTGGGTGCGTAGGTTACACAGGGCTAACTTAGCTCAGGTCTATTAGGAAACAGCATTGTGTTGACGTGGCAGATGATAGATCAACTTGGATAAGGTCCCCTGGAGAGCTATGGAGTTTCAACCGCTGCTCGGTCACATTCTTCGCCAGCAGAGCTTTCACTGCTGTATGTATGTAAATGCAAAGGTTTCTAGTTCTACAGTTCAACTTCATGCTGCTTTGTATGTCTGAATATTTTTTTAGCTGAATGCAAAGTCTACATCTACAGTCTCCATAGATCATACACACTTTGATAGCAAAAAGATTGCAGAGACAGGGGCATGAATCATGTGAAAAACCATGAACTAATATATTACTCTCTGTGGAAAAGAAGAGGGGAAATCTTTAATCTTAATTTCTTCCTGTAATGATATACTTTTTCCTCTTCCCCAGCACTCAGGAAGAGTAGAGGTCAGGGGAAGGTCAGAGGTCATGCTTAACAACACAAGAAGGTGGCCTTGTGTAACAACACCTCAGGAGGATTGATGCTTGCTGACACTAGCATTTGATCACAGGTTCCGGAGTTTAATAACAATATTCCAGGACAGTAGGCCATGACAGGAGGCCAGGGGTCAGCTGATAAATAAACATTAATAATTTATATAAATGATTAGCCCAGACCTCTGCCAGGGGGACCCAGGGATCCTCTCCTGGCATTGTCTTTCAAAAAATAAACTCTCTTTTGCTGTTTTTAATGCAGTCAAGCACTGGATTTACGTTTAAAAAGTACAAAAAATCCAGTTTTGGATACATTTATTGTCATTGTGAATTATAAAATGGTGAGCCGGCCATGAGCTGAGTGTCACTGCTCTAGCCTTCTGCCCATGGGAGAAGTTTCAGTAGGTTGCAATCTGCAGCCTCACCCCTATAGATGCCACTGAATCCTACACATTTAATATAAAGATTAGTTGATGAACTTCAAACTTGCATTCATTGATTGTTTGTTTGTTTTTTACCACTTGGGGGCAGTGCAACAAGCTGTAAACCAGAGGTGCTCAAAGTTATGGTGACTAAGTGCCAACTTAGGGAGCCAGGACATGATTGAGGGCTGCACAGGAAAATTGCACACATCTGTCTTCCACATTAAACTGTGGAGTTGTCCACCAAGATTGCTAACGTTAGCTAATCGCATTAAGAACGCAATTCCCACAACACTTGTGAGGTGTCACCAATTGCCATGCAACCAGTAGTTTTCCACAAGATGTCGTATTCAACCTGACAGACACTTGTTTTACACAAGCGGTAGCCCCCGAGGCTGAAAAATGAATCAAATTTGGAAGTGCCAGAAACTGCAGTTCATGGATACTTGAGGCTGGCTCCAAAACAGAATGAATCCCACAGACCCCCATGTCAATATGCCCAACTTTACAGCAGAAAATAAACATGTTTCTGGTCTCAATAGTTCATTTCAACATTCATGACAACTCTACAGGGGGTGACTTTTTTCATATCTCACCTGTTCACATTTTATTATGGCTTAAAGTTACACATATTCAAGGTCGGGCTGCTTTGAATGACAGGCTGTCTGGGAGGCATCACCACAGTCTGCAGAAGTCAGATCCACCACTCACTCCTCCACAACTCCATCCTCTCATCCAAATATGATTAGTTCTGGCTCTAAAAAAACCATGGTGATTACCAAAATGCCAAAGTTCCATGGCTGACCTCATGGTAGCTACGTCCATTATTTATACAGTCTATGGTTTGACACAGTAGCCGCGTCGTGTATTAAATGCAAGCAACTGAAATTGAGAGTGTAAGCACTGAAATGGATCCTGAATGATTCAAATATAATGCCTGCACAAAATGTTTCTGAGGGCTGCCATTGGTCCAAAAGCCACACTTTGAGCAACTATGATGTAAACACAACACTGACTTATTGTGTTATCACCATAAAGTTGTTATGGCCAGCTGCTTGCTAACAGTTGACTATTTACAACAGACAACATCAGCACTGATATGGAGTTGTGTATGTGTCCACCAGTATGAACTCTTCTTTTATTGCAACTGCAGAGATGGTTGATAATTCCTTGAGTTAGTCCCTATGAGTGGCATCTTTCACATCAAGCTATGATTAATGTAAACTTATTAATTATTGCAGCTTCCCTGTTTAAATTTCCCTGTGGAGTTTTTGACCTCTTTTTCTGGGAAGAGGTCCCCATTTTGTTAATATTGTGCATTCACACAATACAAGTTCCTAACAGTGGTTTCACAGTATACCTCTGATTCACAAGTGGCGATAACGTGCCAAGATATGCAGCAAATAGTCAAAAATACAGGAACGAAAAAGACTGCAAGCTAGCAAACATGGATGTAAACTATGGGCTCTTGTCATTTCTCGATTCCTTTCCTCACCTCCTCTCCTTGCGTCTTACTCCCTCCCACATGTGACGCCAGCGGAAAAGGCGCTGACACGATGAGAGAGGAGTCGAGGCAACAGGCATTTAACTAAATGAGACATCCTACTTCAGAGCTGTCATTTTAAAGTGACGTAAATTAAATACAACATGTGGCACAGCTGCATCATTGGCTGTGTGTCACACCTCTTTCATACATAATGGGTGCTGACAGGACTTCTGCAAAGGATACATCTGTGCATCCTCGCTAATAGTTCCTCCGGCAGGCCTCCCATTTCCTTTTTCCTCGCGATGCATTTTAGGAATCCAGACGTCCTTCAAGATGGTGTGCTGAGACATTTCCGAGTCACAGGCAGGAGGACAGAGGAAAGAGGAGACAAGGAGGCAAGACCTAGACAAATGAGAAAAGTCCCTTATGCTTGATTTAAAATACTTTTCAAGGAAATGTACTCAGCACATTTTAGACCTCAAGGCTGCACACAATGCATTTTGGTGAGAAACACGGAATGTAGTTCTGTAATCCACTGACACTGATCCCTTACCTGCCATAGCAGCCATAATTACATAGAGTCATCTGAGCCTCTGGAGGCACACATTAGCAGCCATGTTGTTTTAATTGTGGTAATCCCATGGCTTCCTGTGTGTGGAGGTGGGCTCGTGCATGAATGTGTGTGGAGGAAAGAGTGCTCTTTCCTCCAACATCAGTGCCTGAGACAGCTTGCAGACACTCCTAGTAGGCGTGTGTTATGTCTCTTATCACCTTTACTCTGACATAATGCAGACAGTCCTGTGTGTGTGTGTGTGTGTGTGTGTGAGTGTGAGTGTGTGGGAGTTGGGAGGTAATTTTGGCTGTGAAAAGACATAAATAAAATCCCCCACATGGCTGGCGAGTTGGGCAGTGGAAAATACAACCCTTTAAACTTAACAAGCCTCCACATAGCAAAATAATTGCCGAAACATTGAAATAGGTGTTCCAGCGTGCTTCTTTTCTCAGGCTTTTTCAATTAGCCTGCAGATGTAAACTAGCTCAGCAGGTCTTTGAGCTTTTGCAGTTTCAGCGTGCTCCTTGTAGCTTGGAACATAATCTTTTTCCACAGTCTTGAGCCAAATCAGTAAAGGTCACCCATGTTCACTTTTTCCTCTTTTCTGTCTTTAAAAATAAAGTGAAACAACTCAGTGCACACTGAGGTAAAGATGTATCAGACAGTAATCAGTTCATCTTAAATCTGATTGATCTGTCTTTAATGTAATATCTGCCTTTGGTTTGTGGTCCAGTGTTCACCGTGAAGTAAATTCATTGAGCCAACTCTGCACAAACGTAATGTTTAGCTCCACTGTTTGACTCTCTGTGAGGTTGAGACAGAGACACAGGAGAGGTTGTCACAAGGTGTATCTGCTAAGTAAGTTTAAATGCACAGCCAGGGTTTGAAATCATGAGGAAACAGCTCTTGGTTAGTATATCATTACTGTAATTTAAAATATTTTAGGATGTTTAGACATGAGGCAGGACGAGATGTCTGAGAAGTTCAGTAAATGGTGAAACATAATTTTCAGAAGTGAGGCGACAAAAATATATATTGTTGTAGCTCGTGGCTACTTTCATTGATCTAAAGTTAGATAGGATAGGGTAAGGTAGGATAGGCTAGGCTAGGATAGGATAGGATAGGCTAGGATAGGATAGGATAGGATAGGATAGGATAGGGAAGGGTAGGATAGGATAGGGTAGGGTAGTTTAGGGTGGATTAGCATAGGATAGGATAGGATAGGATAGGATAGGATAGGATAGAGTAGGATAGGATAGGATAGGATAGGATAGGATAGGGTAGGGTAGTTTAGGGTAGGGTAGGGTAGAGTAGGGTGGATTAGGATAGGATAGGATAGGATAGGGAAGGGTGGGGCGGGGAAGGTGGGATAGGATAAGATAAGATAAGATAAGATAAGATAAGATAAGATAAGATAAGATAAGATAAACTTTATTGTCCCAAAGGAAATTTGTCTAAGACAAAAAGAAAGTGCTAGACACAGCTGCATGACATTCAAAACATAATACATTACCACAGGAACAACCATGTGCAGTGAACAACATGGTATCACATGACACAGAACAAAAATTAAGCCGAAATATTGCACATAGCCCAAAATAAATTAACCAAACTACAAGACAATAATCCTATAAAAAGCCTATAAACACGTGACCATGACACCATGAGTGGTGCAAATTTAAGCAACCAAGCCAAGCACTAAATTATCTTTATATGAACCAGCTCCTCAGCTCAGCAAGACATTACCACTATGGGGGATTTACTAGTTGTTTGTTCAGTGATGCAAAAGAGGAAGGAAAACTTAAAACGGTTACTTTTGCATCTGCTGGATCTGTAGCGTCTGCTCAAGGTTAAAAGTTCATATATTCATTATAAAGGATGTGTATCAGATTATTTGGAATCCTGCGTGCAGGTTATGTTGCAATATTAAAAATTAACCACAAAGAACAAAAGGTTGCCCAGAAGTCAATGTGAGACCTAGGCGAATTTGGTGATAAAGTTAACACTAAAGATGTTATCCAAGCTGCCAGAAGAATATTACACTTTTTTTTAAATTTATTCACACTTTATTGTCCCCCTAGAGGAAATGTGATATATCACAAGAACCTTTGCCTTTAGAGAAGAAATTATGCTTTGTATCACCCAGAAGGATACAAATCTCATATCTGTAAAACACAGAAAGTTTAGAACAATATAAATGACATCCAGCTCTACATATGATCATATAAATGTTAAAAAATGTTTGGTGTTTAAAGTTTGTGAAAAAATAATCTTTGTAAAGTGCATACTAGATTTTTGAGTGATAGAACGGAGACATCACTGCTTTCCTAGCAGGATTGTGCCAAACTGGGTATTTTATGCCAAAACATGATCTTTGCATGTTGTAGTACATTCTCTTTAAAGTATTATTTTCTTGGCCACTGGAAAGAGTAGACATTGACATATTAAAAGTAATTTTCCTGGTAAATGCATTAACCACATATTTACACACCCAGCAGACAGAGCAATGTCTTGTTTAAGGCCACCTGACTCACTGGAGTTTCCCACAAGCGCTTGAATACACCAACACAAAAGCTGTTTTCCCATGTAGCAAATTACGCAACTATGACAAACAAACAAATTAAAACTTTTTTTTTAATGTCTTTTATGCCAGTACATTTTAATGTACTGTGCCAGTGATTTCAAGTGTTTGTGGTTTGTAGCTGAAGGGGAAAACGACGTTGTTTACTGGCTTTTATCACAGTTAAGAACCAAATAATAAAGCTGTGTCAGTTATGTCTGTGAATGCAGCTGTAGACCATCCTTAAAAAACTACAGCAGTACTAACAACTTGTACGGATGTGTTGTTTAATGTGGAGGCACAGCATGTTGCAGTTCATACTTCATGCCAATAGAGGTCAATAAAGGTTATAGATTGCTTGATTTCTTTTTAATCACAAGTCAAACCTGGGCTATGTATACTACATACGGTAATTCATATTCCTGAGTCTTTGTCTCTGAGCCATGGTACTAACTTTACTTTGACTATGTATAACCTGGAGCTTTTGATTGGTGGAGGTTGATGGAGGCAGCAGACACAGCCAACTCAACTGAGGGAACACAGTTCTTGTAATCCAGAAATTCATTGAACTTAAATTGACTGTTAGATTTTACATTGCATTATGGGCAGATAACAAATAATAACATGACGTCTGTGCTGTGTATAATAACCAGTCCATTTAAATAATTATTAATGTTGCCTTTTTCACCTCTACATGAAATAAACTGCTGGATAAAGTCACTCTCAGCACATTAGTACATCAGCTGGCATTTGTTAATTTATGAAGGGAGCTAACTGTTGTATTATCAGTTGCTACAAGGCACAGCGTACTGCCTCTGTGCCATGTGAAAATCAGTTTTTACAGAGAGAAAACGCTCTTTGTCCAAGTTCCTGTTGCCTTTGGCAGGTAACACATCTTGACTCACTGCTCTTAAAATGGGACCCTCTTTTCCTATGAGGTACACACACGTGCACACACACACATAACCATGAGTAGACTTACAAATAATCACGTACTGTATACTTGCCTGTCTGTCAGTCTGCCATGATTGCAAGTTCACTTCCAACACAGTGATGAGAGACAGAGCTGGAGATGGATGTCTGTGGGTTTTCCAGGTTTCGTCACACTGAATGCTGTCCTGACATGTAGAGTATGTTACAACAAAACCTCAACTTTCTGACTTTAAGCTCACTTTGAAGATTTCTTGTGTTTTGAGCATTTGGCCGACTCATTACATTCATCACTGTCCTGTTTCCCCAGCTAACTCATTCTTATTCCATTTACATCAAACATACTGAACATGTAAAATACTTACCTACACAACATTAATGTCTTCTGTTAAAAAGTAAAAGCTTTCATTGCTGCACACACTTCACAATTGTCTAATGTGAATCTGTTATAGAAAGTAGCAAAATATACACAATTATTGGTGCAAGAGAGACAAAGTCACAAGTACAGAGCCTTGAGTCTTGCCTATGAAGTACTGAGTGAAGGCTCATGTCAAGACCAACAAGTCCAAAGTCAAGTCCAAGTCCTTAACATTTTGTTTTAAGGTCCTAAAAATGTCACTCATTAATGCCAATTTGAATGTTCAAACAATTATAATAAAATTATTTCCAAAATTTGAGTTTCAGCATGTTTTTGATATATCCGGCTGCAGCTTTATTGTTTGGGCTCACTTTCACTGCTCTCATGGAGTCATTTTAGGCAACAGCAGGTAGCTGTTCTCAGCTCATCCAGTGTCCCAGTGCTGGCTTGGGACTGCTCTTTCTTTTTAGCTTGCTTTTTTGTTGCGGGTCTTCTTCTGTTTACTTGTCTCTGCCATGTACACTGTTGTTGGTATTGTCGTGCGCTGAGGATATTGTGGAAAAAGGGGGCTAGTGCAGTGTATGCATGAGCAACGACTGACATTATTAAAGCCTGTTTCGGGGTCAAAGGGCGTTTCACAAATCAATGTACAATGTTTCACAAATCCAGAGTTAGTGTATCATACACTATATGTGTAGGCTATCTGTATACAGTATGAAAAATAAATAAACATAACAGCATGTCATTGTAACTAACTTTATGTTCTGTCTTTCTTTGTTTTGGGACCCTGAACACTGGCTGCACTGACCCTTGGAGCAATGCTGTTATGCTGTCAAATATGTTCACATATTTGTGAAACATTACATTGATTTGTGAGATGCTCTCCGACCCTGAGCCGATCTAACAGTAATTTCCTATGTTTCTTATGTATTTCTCTTCTTTTTAGCCGTTTTATTATTAGCTGCTAGCTGTTAGCTTAATGCTAACTTAAAAAAAGGCTAATCCGAACCGAGCCGATCTCGTAAGAAGGCGAATCCGAACCGAGCCGATCTCGTTAATGTTTGCCGCTTGTCAGGTTAATGTTTTAATACTTCATTCGGCATACAACTGAGGAGAAAACTTTCGATTTATTATTTTTATTTCTCTCCTCAAACTCTAACGTTACAACCATTTCCTCAAACTTCCAGCCACAACCATGGCTACAACCAATCAGGATTTGTGACTGCCATAAAGCCAATCATAATGCGCGATGTCATCAGTTAGCGCGGGACCCGGACAAATCTGGCAGCCCGGACACATTCGGTACTTACACCGGATCTGTGTGCTAGGTACCCCAACAGAAGGGGTACCAAAAATGGTAATGGTACGAAACGGTTCCATTGGTTCCACAACTTTTCCTGTATGAAAAAAAAAAAATGCATTCCGAACCGTACCATAGTATACTGTGGAAACAGGGTTTAAGAGACTCTCTCTGGCTCTGATTGGTTGTTTTTGTTCAGGCCTGGTGGATTTTTGCAAATGGCATTAGGAGCACTAGGAGGGAACAGAGGATCCGGATTTTTTTCACAGATTATCTGCCTCATGTACTACTGTCAGGATATCAAACATCACAAACAGTTTCTTTTGTTTAAAAAAGTTACCTACTGTAGCTTTAATAAAGAATTTGTATTATATTCCTATGTAATTTCTCCTTTGACCTAAATCTAATAAAAGATTGAAGTTTTGCAGATATTTGCATTTCTGTGTTGTGTCATGTTTTACAACATTACCTCAGTGCTGTTTCTGAGGGGACCAGACTGTCTGGTAATATTTAAAGCTCCACCCCAAATGAGGTTGCAATCATTCCCCTCTCCCTCCCTCTCTTTCCCTCTCTCTCTGACTCTGTCCTGCCTTTCTTTACATTTCACTATTCACTCTGGATCAGTACATCGGACCTGTTGGAGCTGAAGGGATTATTATTCAGGACACCAGTTTATGATTACTAGCCTACATAAGGAACAGCACGGATGATGCGTTTTGCGCTTCAGCTGTTCAATGAAAGAAGAGACGCGCAAAAGAAGAGATGGGCACCGTTCTTGGACTTTCACCTCCCCGGTCATGGGGAAAATGTTGTCACTACACCGTGTTGGCTGTACCTGTAGTGGTGCTTTGGCTCCAGCTTTGCACTGCTTTTAACTTGGACACGGAGAAACGCGTCGTTTTCACCGGACCACCGGGAAGTTATTTCGGCTATTCAGTTGAGTTCTTCAGTCAGGCATCCAGGTATACAGTCTTTGTGCAGCATCTCAAAGCTTCATGTTGTCCTTCACTTGCGCAAGTCAGTGGGAGAAAGTTTACAGAAGTTACTTCATCATACTTTATTGGCCTTTAGGTAGAGTATGAATGAAATAGTGACTGACCCCTTCAATGTAGTTGCCTTTTGTACCTTCAAAACTTATCCTTTATGAAATCACCATTGTACAGTCAGTGCATCTAAAGAGACAGGTCTGCAGACATGCTTCATTTTTTAGATAATAGTTGATATAGTGCAATATTTACAGTGTAGTAGGCGATCCCAGCAATATGTAATATTGTTTTATGTGGTTAGCATTCAGTTTAAGTGATTTTTTCAGTCATTTTTTATGATCTTATACATTTAAGGGACTTTTACATGTGTTTGCAGAGCAGCCTACATTGATGTATAAGATTACTACTTTAAAACTCATTACAAAACATACAAGACAAAGGACATTTTAAAGTTTAATTGTAGTCTGTTGAATATATTTCACAGTGACATAATGATGGATATGTAAGGGTACAAAGTTTCACTCATATAGGCAGAGCATACATCTCTCTCTCTCTGTCTCTCTTGCTCTCATACACACACACACACACACACACACACACACTGGATTCCAGCCCAAGTGTGATTGGAAACAGACATACAAGTCTGGGTTTGATTCAGAGAGGAGGGGGTTAACCTACAGCAAAGTAAGAAATATGCTAATCTTCTGAGTATGCACTAAAGGGACAGTAGGGGTTTCCTGCTGTGTTTTTTTTTTTTTGACAGATGAAGAACTGCTGAGTGAGATAAACGTGTTCTTCTTCCTTTACACACAGCACGTACCGTCACCTGTTTTTGCTCATTGAGAAAACTCTCCCCACAGCACTTGTGTGGAAAAACACACACTGAGTAACTTGGATATGAATGAAGTGTTAAGTATATCAACCGAGGTCAATGTGTTTTTGGTCCTCCATTAATTGGCTCCACATAGACACTTTGTGCTTCTGTGTACATTGAGTTACAGAGCTATGCTTTACAAAAATGTCTTTTTATAAGCCTATGGTATGTCAGACTCGAGTATTTTATATTACTGTACAAAATGACACGTTAATATTTTGGTTGTTGTACATATTGTGGCTACCTAGAAGCAGATTCACAACCTACAGGTTAGCCTACATTTTGCTTTGTTTTCACTGTAGTTAATGTCTCTACTTTGAAATGAGGCTTTCAGGGAACTTCTTAGTTGATGTGACGTTTGCAAATAAGATAAATTCTTCCTTTTAAAAATACTGAATTCATAAGCAAGCTAAAGCACCCTTGCTCATTTCTGTGTACTCAGGGGTTTCACCACTACAGGCTTTGTCAGGTAAGAAGCTTTTGGTGGCTAATGTTAGCCAACGTTAGCAAACTTTAGCTAGATAGATATTGCAGTGAGACACTGTTAGCTGATTTCACAACCCTTGTCCTGCATACTGTTGTTAGCTATGCTGTATTTCCTATTTACCATCGTCCCATAATTGTCACAGGGGCCATTGTTCATCAATTACAACAGTCTCACTTTAACCTGAAAAAGCTGTTATTTAGCTAACAGCTAGCTAACTTAGCAAACAACCATCAGTTATATCTGTTAGCATAAATCCAATGTAGACACATCAAGTAATGTGCGGAGAATTTAGAAATAGTGGTTCTTTATTTGAACATTTACATTTTAACTTTACTGTGTTTTTAAATGTTACCCCAGATAGGAGAAAAGCTTATAAAATATGAGTTTTTTTGTTGCTTAAAGTAGGCATCGCTAAAATGCAGTAGTAATATACAGTGTCACCTGGAATGATTCAACCCAATCACTAAATAGCCTAAATGTTAGCATTGTACATTTCTGCAAACTACAGACATGTTACATTTGTACATTATGTGAATAGGTTTAGGTTAGGAAACTTTAGGTTTCATTATTATGTAGTCATCGTGTAGTTAGGTTTATGTTTTGTGGCACAATCCCGGAAGAAAAGGCAGCGATGTCTCAGTAAAAAACACTTGCTGTTCATGACACTATCCCTGGTGGACAGTCTATGGTGGAAACACAGTGATGGTGGTTAAAAGGCTGCTGGAAACACAGCTATGACTTGCTAAGAACAGTCAGTTTGTTGTTTGTTGGTCTCGATCAGTGGTCTGCAGCTTGGCAGGTGTCATGCCTTGTTGACACGCCATCCAAATAAAACTCAGCTCATATACTACGTCACTTTAGAAATGTCGATATGATATAAATCTAACATATCTGTGGTTTGCAGAAACATAAAGTGCCAACATTTTCCTCTGATGCTGAGCTTTCTATTATAGGTTATTTACACATGAAGAACTTAACAATCTTAGAACAAACTTTTTTTTTTTTATTATGACTTCTTAATTGTCATACTTGGAGTAGTATTTTCCATGGTATTGATTTAAACCCTTTTTTGTCCACCACTCGAAGACGTTAATGGCTAGCTGACCAGATGCTACATTAAACCTAAATATAACTGGCGAACAACATAGAAAAACATAGAACAAGCTGATTCATCCCTTCCTGTGTATTAAAGCCTATTGAGAGAGACAGTCAAATACATCTTGGCTCGTCCAGCCAGAACACCCTCTCAACCAGCTGTTCACAGCTGCTGTTGCTCATGAGCTGAGGGCCTCTGTAGGATGTGTTACATCATGCGAAAGCCCTTCCTACATGATGACGGAAATCTACTGTATATCAGCTGTTAATCTGCTTTATGATAACTTGCTGGAGAGAAGCTCGTAGTATGAGTACAATATTTGATAGCTGCTCCTGTGAAAGGTGCTCAGATCTTTGCCTTGTAATATCCTGTTTAACCTTATCGGCTCTCAGTGTCTCAGTATTTCCTCACCAGTAATGGAAAGTCATATTTAGCCTACTCAAGCACTGTAGAATGTAGAATGTAGAATGTAGAGGTATTTTTATTTTTATTTTACTTTAGTATTTTCATCCTCTACTACTTCATACTTCTGCTCCAATACAATTCAGAGGAAATATTATACTTTTTACTCCTGTAAAAGGAGTTGTAATTAATCTGCAGATTGACATTAATACAAAATAAAATCAACAAATAAATTCTGATGTAATATTATAGGGAACAGTATAACATATGTGAAGACATTATTGGTTCCCGTGGGGTAGATTCACAATCATACAGTATATAAAGCAATTAAAATTAGCCTCACCTTTACCAGCTGTAACATTAAAGTGATGAACACATGGCCACATCGTAAGAGTTATCCAGCAACATACATTATTCTGAAATTGACTGCATCATGAGTGCTATTTGGTAGTAGTATATTTTGATGCTTACTTATTTTTTTGTAAATGCAGGACATTTACTTCTTTGTCATTGCAACTTGTACTCCAGTATCAGCACTTCTTCCTCACCCACATCCTCGAGGGCTGACAGAGTAAAATCAGTGTTGGTTTAATGACTGTAGATTTTTTCCTGTGAGGAAATTGGTTAAGATTCTCTCAGTTTGCTTAACTAAGCTTCTGGCAGTTCGAGGCCATGTTGTTGAGCCATTACTGAGATGTTGATTTAGACCAATGTATACACATGACGCCCCCCTTTGCCTGCATACACTGAACAATACAACATTTTGTTTTTGACCAAATACATGTATTTTGACAGCTTACAGCAACTGTTGAACATCTTCATGTGAATCTAGCGGTTCTTGTTTTGTGGTGAGTAAACAACACAGCAGGAAGAAGATGCTTTCCTGAATAAGACCAGTGTTGTCTTTCTGCCAATGGGGATGGTTTCTGCTGGTTGTCATGAATGCAGACAATCACTACACTGTTTGGCTGGAGGGCGCCTTTTTAAAAGTTGCTCCTGTTGCTCACCATGCCATCTCTGTTTTCACTGTCTCAGCCCGCATGTCCAGATAAAGTCAGTAAGTCTAGTTTAGGAGGTAGATATCAAGTGTGTTGGTAGAGCTGGTTTACTTTGACCGATAAAAAGATTAACAAAGCTGAGCAGAAAAATGAGATTTGGCACATTGATTGGGCTGGTAATAACAGACAGAAAAGGGACATTATATGTTTATTTTTTTGCTTTCTTTGACTCTCACCAAGTCTTCTTTGACTGAGGGAGTAGGCCTATAGTTTCAATAAGGTTGGAAAGGGGCATACAATTTCCAGTAAATTCCAGTAAATGTCCAGAAACTTGGGAACCATGGGAAGTTAAGCTGGGAAATTTTGGAAATTGGAAACTGCCTCCACACATTGGATAGTAAATGTGGCATTTTTCTGTAAAATAAGATAACAAAAAAGCTTTTAAAACCACTAATGCAATGGCATGAACAGATATATAGTTAGCTAAACAACTGGAATGCTCTTCAAAATATTTTACAATTGATGTATAAATTCTTGTATGCTTACAGAAAACTGTCTTGCAGGAGGCAGAAGAAACAGCATCACATTTGAAGTAGCTAGCACCATATTAAGCTAGCCTCTTAAATGGTCAATGAAATGGTGCTAGCTAGCTTACGTTTGGCACCTAACTTACCAGCTAGTTAGCGACTGTATGAATACATTTTCATTTAATTTGCAAGTTCAACATTAATGCCATAGATCAAATAGGCCTATATTTACCCCATAATATTATCAAAACTTACTTGACTTTATGTAGTCCGCAGGCTCAAATGTGTGGCTTCAATAGTTTTGTGCTTAAGGTGTGGCCTCAATACTCCAGGGTTGTAGAAATCATCAGTGCACGTGATGGAGGAATGCACAGTGCATGTAGGGGGTGTGGTCTCAATAGCCCTACAGTAAGCAGTGTGCTGTGTGCAGCAAAGTTTCCAACTTTGAAAATTCACGGGATTTTGCAACCCTAAGTTTCAAAATAACAAAGTTCCCAAGCCACCTAGTTTGTGAGGTGTGTCAGTTTTGACGTTTCTGTTTCTTTTCTGACGATCCACAGAACTAACACAAGGCAGGGAAAAAGCTGAACAAGGATTATTGAGAATACAAGAAAAAGAAACAAAACAGCAGGCCAAGTCCTCCCAAAATTACATCTCGTATGGTCCACTACCGACTCGATGTCCTATTTTTATATTTTCTCATGTACTACCAGTTATTATACTTAAACACTGCATAACACGGTCAATAACTTATCACGATCCACAGCAATAGAACCTTCATGTCGTCTTTATGCACGACGTTGTCCACAATCTCCCTTTTGTCATGTGCACTAAATTGCCTTACAGTACCACACCACACTAGGGCTGCCACTAACGATTATTTTCATTGTCGACTAATCTGTCGATTATTTCTTCGATTAGTCAACTAATCATTTCATCGAAAAATGTGTTAAAATGTTGAAAAATGTCTGTCGCTCCCAAACCCCAAAATTACGTCATCTAATGTCTTGTTTCGTACTCACGCCAAAGGGATTTAGTTCACTGTCACGGGAGAGTGTGTAAAGCTGCCAATATCTGAACGTAAGAAGCTGCAATAAGAGTATTTTGGGGTACTTTTATAGTGCTTTTCTATGAAAAATGACTCAAACTGATTAGTCGACTACTAAAATAGTCACAGATTATTTTAATAGTCGATTAGTCATCGATTAGTCGACTAATCGTGGCAGCCCTACACCACACCTGGTGTAATTAACTGTATTCTAAAGTATCAACACAGATGTCTTAAACAAATATTTATGTGCTCAAGTGGCTCATTCAGAGAGGTTTGAAACCCTACTTTAAATATTGAGCTATAATTCTTTGATATACTTTAAGCTGCATCCCAGTTCCATACTACTAACTGTACACAATGTGATGCGATACAATGTGCCAAAAATCAGTCAAACTGTGGCTTTAGAATTTCACTGCCATTTAAGCTTCACAGGGACAAAACTGACTGAGTGAAATATTGTGACTGCGATCGGATGTATTGCCTTGAATATATGCACAGACATTCATGGTTCCCAGAGGATAAATACTACTGACTCAGATGACCCTCTGACTTTCCTGTCGTGCCTCCAACAGGTTGACAATTTGGATTTAGAGTGAAATATGAGATGGATATCTGTAAAATTAGGCTCATGCTCCCCAGAGGTTGAATTTAAATGATCCTCTCACTTTTCAGCTTGCACCAACATCAGGTAAAAAATTATGTTTGTCCAATACTTTGGTTTATGACCAAATACCAGCAAAACTAATGACATCCTCACTAGCTAAGATAATAAATATTATACCTGCTAAACCTCAACATTTTAATATTGCCATTGTGGGCATGTTAGCATGCTGATGCAGTGTTTCCCACAGAAGTTGACTCTGTTTGTGGTGGTAGCTGGTATAGAAATGGTCTGTAGTATAGAAATGGGACACAGCTGTTGAAATCCTGTGATGTCGATGAACTTCTTTATGTTTCCCAACCTGTCTGTGAGCTCTACATTAAAGCCATATGAAGTCACCAAAGAGCTTATGTTGCTAGCACAGTTTTACTACACAGCCAGTCACAGTTAGTGCTGTGTTGGGTTTTAATTTTATATATCAAGAGAATCTTGATCTGGTTTTTATATTGGTATTAGAACCAGTCAGCTGACCAAATGTACAGTCTAGGAAAGTGGAGATTTTTCCACTGCAGCCTATATTTTATTGTAGCTTTAATGTAGATTAAGCTAACAACATTTTGCATTTGACTACAAGAAAACACACTAATTTAATATTAAGTCATATTATTCTGGGCCACCCACATATGCACAAGTTTAATGAATGTATTTACATGCCAACCAAACAGCAGATATTGGAGTTGGGGGTCTGGCTCATACAAGCATCATATCCTGTTTATTATAACAACCCAGATAAAATCTTGAGAAAACTGAACAGGGTCAGCTGGGATACAGAGGCTCGGTAGGTTTTCATGAACAAATATTGTGTTCATTACTAAATGTAATAGAAGATCATATCATTACACCTCAGCGGTTCCTGACCTTTTTGGCTTGTGCCTCTTTAAATGACTCATCTGCATGTGATGTGACCCTTTTTTTCAGATGTTTGATATGACAATATGTTGTGTGTAATATAACCTAGAGGGTAAAATTAGTCAGCTTTTTTTTTTTATAGAGAGAGAAACTTAGGTATTAGAGAATGAAAAATAAACATAATTTTGCACAGAAGAAATGTTTTGAGCAGGTTATGATACATACAAACACTTAAACTCAATAAGACCTACCATTAAGATATGACTAGTTACAGAATAATGTCGCTATGCAAATGCATTCACTGGAGCTCATAAATCCTTTAGTAAAAATTACATGTTGCATCTTTGACCTGGCCATGCCTTTAAGCCATTTCCCCAATTGCAGATGTTCCTGTTGAACGTGAGTGAAAGGAAAGGAATCCTCATTTCAGGTCTCAACAGAGGCATCAATCATCCCACTGATCCACATCATGTTGTAGAGGAGGCTATTGTTGGCTGTTAAGTTTTCATTACAAGTCCTTTTAATTGACTCTTACAAATCCAGTCGTGCAGAGATCACAGAGGGTGGCAGTGGGTTAAAGTCCTGTACCTTTGTAAGAGAAGCCCATTGAAAGCCTGCACCCTGGTCGGCTAAGTGGCTGTGGAGTGAGTGGTTTATAAGGAAAGCTTATCCAGCCATGTAAATATTCCTCTGGTGCTCTCCAGACATTTTGGGGGATGGGGGGAAGTACAGAGTCTGTCTGATCTCTGCTAATGTCATCAGTCACCAATGTCTTAAGTTGTGCCATGCGCTGTGGGCCAGGCCTTTTTAGCAGGGCTGTCTGAAAACCTTAAAAGAATAGTTGAGTTGTAATGCACCCTCACACACAAACACTTGCACATGTAAATTTGCATGTTGGAGGGCGCATGATATTCGCACATACACCTCGCTGTATCCTTCTCTTGCTATTCATTTCTTGGCTGAAACCTTTGGAGATAGGGACCGAGATGGTTTAGAAATGAGACAGCACATTTTAGAGTTATTTCCTGTATCTGTGTCACATGGGTTTCACCACTGCCCCACGCCCATAGAACGCTAGCGGTGGTCCTGAGTTTGTTAATTCCAATGGGAGGAATGAACGTTAGCACAAATTATGACAGAGTCTTTCACCCCAAAGTCACTAAAGTAAAAAATGGACCCATTTTTCACAAGCCACAACATTCTGACACTAAAATGGCATTTTCTGACAGACAAGTCAGGAGAAAATTATCTTTGTTCAAGACCTGTGTTTGTCTCAGCAACAAACTTTCATGAGATCTTGCAACAGCTGATATTATGTTGTACTCGGCTGATATCAGATACTAAGCAGTTAGATATGAGCAGCAAGGCACAAACATTAAATTTGTAGTCAGGTGCTGCCTTAAATACTGTTGTATTATGCCAGTTGAATCAGATCTGCTAATGGCGCTAATGAGGGATTGGATTTTTTTTTTAATTTACACCTTCTAAGCAGAAGAGGTAAGATAATGCTATCTTGGAGCCTCGTGGTACAGAGTCTGTCCACCTCTGAGCTGCTGTGTCGTGTCCGCAGCTAACTGTACCAAAGAGTAGCATAAAAGTCAAGGGCGCTCAGTCAACAACAATATCAGGGGACCAAAATGTCCCCGGAAGTACACTTCACAGTTCACTAACTTGTAAAAACAACAAAACCCCCAACTGCTCGACTTGAAGCAGTCTCAGTCAACTGATGGGCCCTCATTGTATTGTTTTGAATCTGCTTTCATCCATCCACACATTGCTCACAACACTTCAAAATTAAATGGGGGGATGCGGTGGTGAGAGACGACTACACCCACTTAGGAGACAGGAAGTGTATACCATTTCATACCATTGGTGCATCTTGTAATGTGTCATCTTTTGTTATAGAGCATTTGTCGATAGGGATAAATGCCACCTTCCCAGCCAATTTGCAGATACATATAACAGCAGCTAGCATGGCAGTAGCAGTTAGTTTTAATAATTTTATAGATTTGGTAAATATGTTTGCTAAGATAGCAACTTTGTAGCAAGTTAACTTTAAAGCCTCTCTATATTTTAGAGTAACATGAATGAAATAACTACTTAATGTACTACATAATGTAAAAGAGGTTTAAAGTGACAAACCCAGAGAGAATTATCAACAGACTCTACAGTCCCTTCAGCTCTACTGAGTTTTCCAGCGTCTTTCAGCTCATTGTTTTGGTTTTTATGGCCCACATCTTTGCTGTTTTGGTTCACTCTCACAGCTTATGTCAGCATTGTTTCCAGCAGCAGCAGACAGCTGTTCTCAGAAAACAAGCCCTGATAAACCCATTACCTGCTCAGCACCAATCAGCAGTCAGACATAGTCTGAAACTAGCTGGTAAACATCTGCTATATCAACTTTACGAGGTGATAATATGTCAGCGTTGCGTTTACAACTTGTTGCGCCAGAAAAATGAATGCAGGTTTAAATCTACACTAAGTTCAAATTTCACCTTCAAAGACCTCACTGGCACATGTTAATCCCAGACCTTATTTTCTGCATAAATTACATCTAGTATTGAAAAATGGTTTTGCTGCTGAGGAATTCTTCACTTGGCTTCATGCATAAACTTCACAGTGTTTTTGGCTTCTTCAAAAGGCTCCTCTGGCTACACTGGTTTTTAATTCACACATTAACAGAGGATACAGCGGTGCTGACTTTGACCTCACGCTGAGGTTGCAGAACTTTGGCTTAACTTGATGTGACATTATTTGAACATTATGTGAGCATTGTTGATCACAGACAGATGTTTAACCGTCCAGGCACTAATGCTGGACCTAGAGTGTTTTTCTTGAATCTAAGATTTAAACCCCCCCATGACCAACTGTTAGTGATAATGATCCGGGATCTGCAGTACAGCCACTGAGGTAATAGCTGCAAACTGATCTTCAAGCTGATAACTGATATCAAAGTGTTGTGCTGTACCTTATAAGCCTCCGTAAGCTGGAGCAGGGGGTGGTAAAGGGAGGTGTCAGCCTTGGTTCCTCTCCTTTATGGTGGTATACAGTGTTTCTTCTGTCATGATTTTAGTTCTGATCAAGGCAATAGATTATTATTTTGGTGCCAAATGCCCAACTCAGATCGTTTTTTACCCTTCAAATTCTTTGTCCAGATTCATACTTCTTTCATCAGCTGTGTGTGTAACAAAACTTTATTTCTAAGAAAAGTTAAATGCATATGATTTTACTGTCAATCAAAACAAATGTTTCTTGGTGTAATCTTGAACTTTTCCTGGACACACCCCTTCACCACAGAGTAAGATTTTGTTTTCCTTTCTGCTGTCCAGTATCAGTGTTTTGATCGGCGCTCCGAAAGCCAACACCACTCAGCCCAACATCACCGAAGGAGGAGCTGTGTACTTGTGCCCCTGGAGCCAAGCTAACTGCAGCATGATCAACTTTGACAAGAAAGGTAGGGTGTCTTGTTAAGTCTAAATTGACGGTTGGCCTCTTTGTAACCACAAAGATAAAAATGTGATATGTTAAAAACCAAGCTCAATATTCAAAATCCAAGGGAGAGAATTTTCCCTACATCATAATCACAGCAGTAGTTGGTAACTCACATTGTTCCAGGATATAAAAATGTCACTTTGCCCAACGGTGCTGTTAAACTGTTGAGACAGGACTGTGCAGTAAACTCTCAGCTGTCTCTAACCAGCCATAAAAGAGGCTGAGAGAAGCTATAGGTAGCATCCCGAGTTCAGCACCGCTGTGCTTGACCTTGAGGTCAAATGCCCGACTTCTTGCCACCCAACAGCTCCTTTTCCAACGCTTCTCTGTTTTGACTGAAACCAGCCTTTGATGTCTCTCCCGTGTTTTAAGGGTGACTGAGGTTTCCTCCACGCCACCTCCCTCGCTAAGGTCTCCATTTTGGGACACGGGTTGTATTTTGCAGTGTTTTCACAGAGCTTTGATTTCCTGCTGGACTATGGCCCAGTGTTGTGAGCGCTCTTTAATTAGGGCAGTCATTAGAGGGACAAGGACCCCAGAGGACCTGGGGCTGCCCACAGCTCTGCCAGAAAAATAATCACCTCCATCAGAAACACAGGAAGCGATAAGGACCACCATTTGAGGATCACAGGGTTGAACTTATCATACGCCCGTGCATGCTGATAACAAGTTCCGGTTTACACAGACCGAGAGCTGTGACTGTGCAAACTCTGCGTACATAAATACACACCTACAAACTGTTTACAAACGGTCTCTGCAGACAGCCTCTGAAATGTGATACAGCGTAGAAGAAACATGCTAAACCACACTCATGTTCACACACACACACACAAACACATATATATATACACACACAAACACATATATATATACACACACTTGCTTACGCTTTTAAATTCTGTAGTCTTGCATTTCCCATTACAGGCCTCAGGATTCATAGTGTGTTTGAGGACACAGCCCAGACTCTATTAACCAAACAGGCACTGCGAATTGTAGCCAGGAGAGTTTAATGTCACCACTCTGCTGCAGACAGCAGGAACATATATCAGAAAATGTGCCACAGTAAAGCTTACACAGTTACAGGCATATTTAAGTATGATTTAAGGCGCCGGGTTTCAGTTAAATGGCTTTTCAAGGATGCTGAATGGCAAAAAAACTTTGACAAAAATCTTGCATGCTGGATCTGACAGCAAAGTCCAACGTCACAAACTTTTATACAGTACTTGGATAAGGATAGGGATGGTATTTCCAAGTCAGGGACTTGTTTTTACAGTGTTCCATAGGACATAAAGGCAACCTGGCTCACCTACCTGGCTCAGACGATTTGCGGGGGAATAGCAGTCCAAGAAGAACTATCTTATTTTTCCACATTAATTATTGTAAGAGCATGTTGTTGTTGAAAGCAAAAATCGTGGAGGTGTAATGCTGCTGAGGCTGCAAAAGTACAGCGTTTGGCAGGGAAATCACACACACACACACACACACACACACACACACACACACACACACACACACACACTTGCAGCACTCCACCACCCTCTCCCTCATCACTGTTCCTTGCCTTCGTACTGCCAGGGCCTCTTCTTAAAACAGATCTTGACAATGAAGTACAGCCGTTTGGGTTACAGTAACAACAAGGTCCAAGTCCCTTTGAGCTGTTTGATGTCTGCCATAGCATGGAGGATGGATTAAGACTGCAGACCCCGGGAACAAGGCCATAAAATATCCATGTAAAAAGCCAAGAACATGTGGGGAACGCTCTCAAATGAAGCCCTGACAGCACAAATATCAAACGCCGATGACAGGGGGATTTTTGACTAAGTTAAAATAGCAACTTGTGACATCACTGAAGTTTCTCTTATATTAGAGTCACAGAAGAGCTGTGTACGACTCTGTGTAAATATGCTCTTAAATGTGTTTTTCTTCTCTATGTTCTTCTAGGTGATCGATATTTTTATATAAATGATGTGAACACTCAGGTTGAGTTCAAGTCCCATCAGTGGTTTGGAGCTACTGTGCGTTCCCATGGTAACAGCGTCCTGGTAAGGTTGGGTCAGGGTTGGTGGGTCTGTTTGGATAATTTATCTCTGCTGTGTGATTATATGCTATGCAATTTTTTAAACTGAATTCAACCACTTGTATTGTTGGTGCGCTAGCAGAGATTTGTCAATATGGGCGTTTGGGACTCCATGTTGGTTCGTTTAATGTACTATACAGACAAGGGCTCAGAATCGGTACTCAGTACCTTAAATGTATCAAACCTTTCTGTACCCAGATCGAGAAAAATATTACTGTTGGCTCACTACCACGGCAGCTACAACCCATACAGTCTGTGATGTGGTAAAGTTGAGCCTGGCGTATTTGATGGAGTTGGCAGTTCAGTGTGTGTTCAGTGTATGCCACCAAAATGTTCAAAAGTATGGCTACACTCCACTCCATTCACATTATGGGTATCAAGGGTACTGGTATTGTGGTACTGGTATTGGTATTGCTATCATGATTTTAGAAACAATATCCAGCCTAGGAACAGACCAGGTTATCAGACCAGGAAACAGTCATTCACCTTAAAGTATGCTTTGCTACAAAAAATATTGTCACTGTCTAGATAGGGTTGAATAGTTTGTATTTCATTAGCCTTCTCTGTCAGAGTCAGAAATGCTGAATGCAAACAGGAACAACAATGGTTATATTCATGATATAATGCTATCTTCGCTAATGCAACGACTGACAGGTCCCAGGCAAAAAGTTACCATCCTCAGCAGTTAATAATTCACGTTGTTCTTGTATTGTGGGGTAGACTAGTTGCTGCAGGCACCATAACCTTGCCTCACATACGAACACAGTTTGAGGGTTTCTGTTTATTGTATGTATTTTCAAACAGTAAATTTCACTTTTACAAGGATGAAGGGTTACACAATGAGACAAATGACATCAAATACAAATGAAATACAGAGCAGTACACAGCTGCTTAAAAGTTGGCTAATGTTTCATAAACATTTTAGGCTTGAGACATTCCTGAGCAATGCTATTTCTAACAACCTGTTTTCCCAGAAAGTCTATTTGACTAATGTAATGTAACCCCTTGGCCATGGCAGTAGGTACTTCACAGCACATATTGTTTTATTCCATAACTTGTGCTTGCTCTTGTGTTTTAGTCTTTGGCCAAGAAATGACCTCAACTTCCTAACGTTAGTGATACCAAGAATTGTTCTCACTGATTCGTTTCAAAGTCTCTAAGGCTTGACAGACCTTGTGTGTGTAGTTACAGTTGCTAAGCTATGATTGCACAATTGATGTTCGAGCAAGGAGTTCAGGGTCAATGTAACTCATCTCAGCTGGAAAATGTAGTCATGTTTTTTGTCACAGAGCTGTCTCTCTGTGCTTGCCAGGCCTGTGCTCCCAGGTATTACTGGAGGACTGAACATGATACACCCTTCGCCGATGTCACAGGAACTTGCTACCTCTCTGTAGACAGTCTCAAAACGTTTGTGGAGTATGCCCCCTGCCGAACAGGTGAGTTACTGTAATAATAGCCAACCTCCAGGAGGGGTACAGCGAATGTTCCAGCACACTTACATTAATCCAGCAGACACAGAGCAACATTAGCATTTATATGTTATCATGTGTCTGTCCACTAGATCAATGTGAGACATGTATTAAATCTCCTTTTAGCTTGGTTATTAATAAGCTGAGCACTATATCTTTGTGTTCAGGTGATGGATGCTTACCAGCTAGCTGATAACTGTGTGGATTTACCGGATTTTGTTTGCTTAAAACAGCTACCTACAAGGGTAGACTGGAGTGCAGCACATACTCAATCATACAGTGAATGTGGTAAAACCAGAATGAGCTAAAAAGGCTAAAAAGGTCTAAAGAGCAGCACTCTACCACTTCTGTAGCAGTCATTCTCAACTGTTGTCTCGTTCAGAGGTTTTCAAACTGTGAGGCATGTCCCCTCCTGGGGATGTGAGAGAGTTGAAGCCATGGGTGGATGTGGAGGGATAAACATGAGGCAAACAATGCTGCTGTTCCAAAAACAACTAGAATTTAGTCACTGTTGTTTCAGTAATCAGCAATCAGTGTACTTTAAAATTGCCCAATTATTGCAATTCCAATCTAAAATCGGACTGCTTCTCTGAACCATAACTTCTGTTCAGCTCAGCTGTTCTTTGTTGTGGTGGACAGTCTTGCCGCACATGCATGCTAATGCATCTGAGTTCCCATGTGTTTATCCCACTGGCCAGCTAATCTCTGCAATTCTGAACTGCACTCACAGGCCGCTTACTGACCCATGGTGGCGGAACATCATGGTTGTGAAAATGTAAGATCCATCCTCCGGTTTCCCTCCAGGTCTTCCCGCTTAAAACCGTTAGTTATGTCAACACTGTTGTCGTTGTTTAGCACTGTTAGCACCATTAGCTGCTTTTAGGGGATCCTGGGGGATCCCGAGGCATTCTCAGGCCAGATTAAGCTATATAATCCCTCCAGCATGTTCTGGGTCTGCCCTGGTGCCTCCTACCAGTAGGACATGCCCTGAACACCTCTAACTCGGAGCGCCCAGGAAGCATTATGATCGGATACCCAAACCACCTCAACTAACCCCTTTCAACACGAAGGAGCAGCGGCTCTACTCAGAGCTCAGTCTGGCTGTCTGAGCTCCTTGCCATTCCTCTAAGGCTGAGCCCAGCCACCCCACAGAGGAAACTCATTTCGGCTGCTCATTCTTTCACTACCCAAAGCTCATGACCATAGTGAGGGTGGGGACATAGGTGGACTGGTAAATCGAAACCTTTGCCTTCCAGCTCAGCTCCCTCTTCACCATGACTCTGCGGCACAGTGCCTGCATCACTGGTGATGCCTTGCCAAACCACCGATCCATCTCACACTCTATTTTTCCCTCTTATGAACAATGACCCTGAGACACTCATACTCCTTTGCTTGGGGCATCAACTGTTTCCCAACCCATGCTGTATAGTGCTCCTTTGAATTATATATTGTTGGGTAAATACATTTTTGGGTGCTGCAGCACCAACATACAACAACAGCACCCATACCTCCTGTGGTGATGGACAAAGGAGAGTGTGCAAATATTTGCCCTTTGCTGCAAACCTGTGACATTCTGTAGAAAAGAAATAAAAAGTACTAGTTCAGGATTAGTCTTACACAGTCTTTTTATTTTTATTTGTTTTCTTGCATTTTTAGACTTGGTATAAAGTGTGTTTGCATTGAATATTCAGAATACAGCCACCAGCATATTTTAGGAAGGATGCTGTTTACAGCTTAGGTCAGCTCTGTAAACTTATCAAGAGAACCAGATTGTCAAACTGTTAGTAGATAAAGGTCTTGACCTGGATGACAGAGAATCTTAACCAACACGTTACCAGATAAACCCACAGCTACAAATTGACCTCTAAAACGTTGTCTTTTTTTTCTCCTTCTTTTTTTTCAAAGTGTCTGGTTTTCAACATTTGAAATGTGACAATGACAACACTGGGGATTTCTGCCTCTGAACAGAACAGAAAGTTTGTTTTGTTAGTTTTCATGAAACAGAAAGGTTATTAGTGTTTCTCGTGTTTGTTGCTGTTCTTCGCAGAAAGACATGGACCTGTTGGACAGGGCTACTGTCAGGGGGGATTTAGTGCAGACTTCACCAAGGTAAGAGAAATATTTGTTGGAGTTTTTGCTGGTTTCTACATAATCACATAGCTACTGTTTCTCTGTTTGAGCTGATGTAAGCAGTGTACATGAGATTTGCAGAGTTTGTTTGAAACTCAAACTGGTGACACACAGACTCCTCAGCTCTGGCAACTGTTGTGTGTTACAGGACGGGAGGGTTGTGCTTGGAGGACCAGGCAGCTTTTACTGGCAAGGTTAGCTCACAAGAATGTGGAGCAGCAATGGATTTTTTAAGAGATATCCTCCAATAGATTTTTCCCTTGAATGAGTCATAATATCAATCCATCATCTTTGTCCGTGAACAAACTTAAGTGAAACAACTCAGGAGTCTGACTTTTAACCTTCTGTTACCCATTCATCCCATAGGTCAGCTGATCTCAGCCACCACAGAAGAGATTGTTAAGGCCTACTACCCCTCGTACTTCCTGCTGTCAGTCGCTGGGCAGATTCAGACACGACAGGCTCAGGGGAGCTATGATGACAGTTATCTCGGTGAGGATATACACTTGAGTCAAACAGGATTACTGAAATTATTAGCCCAACAGTTCTGCTACTGATATGACAAATGCCACTTATAGTACAACTGCTGCAGCAACCTGCCAGCAGCAGAACCAGCAGATCCAAGCTGATTGGTTTTTCTTATCATCTGTCTAAACAATTTGGTCAAGAACAACATATCTTAGTAGCAGGATACCATGACATGTGATGTCGATATTCATGGTGCTCAGAGGTTAATATCTGAGGTGTTAGTGATCCAATGACCTTTTCTCTAGGACCTCAGTAAAGTCCACATTTTAGCCTAGATTTTGGAAAGTCCCTGTCATGGAAAAAATTAACACCTTGAAAACTAAAGATAGCTCTCCAGATGATTAGAACCTCCCTACTTAACTCTAGTGGCACTATCATGCCAAATTTAAAAAAATCTATAAAAAAAAATCTAACTTGAAGATCTTCCTAAAATTCTCTCATCTTAGTCATATTCCCTGGAGGAAGAATTCTTTCCATTTTGGACAGCTCATGAGCTTTCCACTAACACCACCCTCATATCAAATTGTCAACTTTGTACACTGCAGTCTGACTGCAATAATTTTGCTTGTGAGATTTAGTCTCTTGACCTTTCTTCTTGTTCCACTATCAGGCAAACACATGACTCTTGAAATGACTAAAGATATTGTATGTGATAGTCTGACGTATGTGTCAGATTGCCATTAAATATACTGAGCAAAATCATGCGACCAAGGGGATATAAAGTTATGATTATTACTTTATTACCCTTCTGTAGTGCTACCCTCAGCATACAGTAGACGTTTTGCTTTTTGCTTTATTAGCCCCACTTTAAAGGAATACTTCACCCCCAAAATCAGCATGTGCATATCAGTTACTCACCCGTTAAGCTGAGTGTATGCTTGCCATAGTGTCGCCAGTGTGCTTTAAATGCCACAAAATTATGTCATCACATCTTTTGCGTCGCCCACTGCGCATGTTGCACTTTTCAGCTCGTTGTGGATGCCTTTGAGGGAAGACTGGCCAAGCAGGTTCCCCTGTACAGACATCTCTAATGATCTCTAATAGTGACTCTTCTTCATGGGCGGGACAGTAAAATTCGCCTCACAATTCTTGGAGAGGAATCGTCCACCTAATGGTTAAAGAAGTGCCGTTTTGCCACAGGGTGTGGAAGAACATGATAGATGCTGTAAAAGCTAAAAGAGACAAAATTGCAATACATTCGACTTGGAGGTAAAAAACTATAATAATCACGGTGCACAAATACAGTGTTTGGCAGTAGGTATGTGTTTACTGCTGTTGCCCGGCAGCCTACTTTTCCGGTAAAGTTCTTCCAGTAACATTGATTGACTTCCTGCTTATCTTACTTTGTTTGTACACCGCCTGGCGATTTGGAGCACATTGCAATAAACAATGCATTTAGCATAAACTCCTCAGTGTGAGCCATCTGTGGAGGCCCGTGCCTCGGTGTCTCGTGTGAATATAAACAAATCTTTGTGTTGAATTTGTGATGAAAACTTTGTTTTTACCTCATGACTCCGTGGTGAGCAAGGAATCAAAAATGAGGAAATGTTTGGTTTATTGAAGTAAAAGCTGACTGCGTTTAACATAATCAGAATCAGAATCAGAGATACTTCATTGATCCCCTGGGTGAATTGTTGGCATTACAGGTGCTCCTTACAAGAGCAGAAAGATATATAGCATAGTGCAAAAAAAATAAAAATAAAAAAAATAAATAAATATATGTTTAAATATCAGTATAAAAAGAAACGTTATATGACGTTAGAGTTATTGCACAAGTTAATTTAAAGCATATAAAGCATAACTACATCAAATTATTTATGCAGACGTTTTTAAATATCAAGGTTTTAGCGGAAATTCATTTTTGGGAAATACTACGCATTCAAATGGATAAATGGATCAGACTACATGAGTTGTGTGAGAGTTGTTAACAGATGTTTTGATGTAGTTTTACTGTTGTTGAACGTGGCCCCCCTTTACTTCAGTTCATCAAGAATTTTCTCTGATTTGGATTCTCCATTCGCTGTGGAGAAGTGCAAGAAAAATAAAGTTTACTTCAGGCATTACACATAACACAGGGTTAGCTATGAATGTATAAATGACCATTTTGTGGGTGCTTTTTGCTTTAAGTAGCAAAATTGACAGTACGTCATTAACTTGGGTCTGAGGTTTAAGGTTCACACTAGAGGGAAGTCAGTTGTGATTAACAAATGTGTGAGGGCTTGTCCCTCTACTAATAACCGATAGAATTAGCAAACTTTTAATCTCAGTGATGTAACATTAAACCTTTAATTGTATGTACTATTTCCACACTCGATCTTTAATCTTCATTTCTCCTACAGGGTACTCTGTGGCTGGTGGCGAGTTCAGTGGGGATGATGTGGAAGGTGAGGGTCATATTTACAGTGCAGAGAGCCAAAATGCATGGCTGAGTACAGGGTCTGTCTAATGTTTAACTGCCCAGTCTCGACATACATGATTGTGTTGTTATGGAAAATGATTATTATGTTTTCTTCAGGAAGTAAAAACATTTAGAGACCCAAAGAATCAAAAAGTAAATCTGATAAGAGTGTAAACAGTGTTGTTTCAGCTCCTAACCCTTTGCCCCTTGCTTTGCTCGTTGCAGATTTCATCACAGGAGTTCCAAAAGGACTCATGCTGTATGGTGTAGTAAGGAGTCCCCACAGTTTCATTTTACATTGCAAATAGTCTGAAAAACATGAAGGAGTATACATGCAGTAAGCTCAGATAATGACTTTTGTCCATTTCAACATAGGTGTCCATATTAAATGGAAGTGATCTGAAGTCTCTGCTCAACTTGACAGGGGAACAGGTATGTGCACATCTGGCTGGGGGTTTTCTATAAGAGCCTGACCACTATCTTCATATGTGGGTACACATTAAAGTAGCATGTATAAAGGAGGGCTGAAGATGAAGGAATTTGCCCTGTGGAGAGGAGGCCTATACCAGGGGTCAGAGGTCCGGCTTACAGTATACACAGCTCATGGTTTCTAAGAGCTGTAAATCAAACCCAGAAACACAACCCAGGATAGAGTTCATGTTGTTACTGTATTGATTCAGCATGTGCTTTTGAAATGGGAAGTACCGTAGAGTGGCAGTGTTGGTGAGTCAGACACGTGTTGAGCTTTCCGTCATATTTCTTAAAATATAACCCACAGATGAATTATTTTTAAAACTAAATGTCACTAACTCCCACACTGCTCCCACACAGCTCTCTGAAGTTCAGCTGAAACTAATATGAGGCTCCAGCTGTCTGTTAAATGAAGTGGGTATACTTTCAAGTTACACTATGTTTACATGCCCAAAAAAAAAGTTTATTGCCCTTATTCTGCAATATTCCTACTAAGCTGTTTACACGGCTAATGAAATGAATATTCCACTAGTATTTCTGTTTACATGCAGTCATCCATGCTCCAGTTAACATGCCCTAACGTGTTGTTTATCACATCAAAATATGGAAAAGTGGAAAGGCTGTTTCTTCTGCCAGGATTTTTTCAAAGTTTACTCAATGGTAGTGGACTTGTTTGACCGTGTGAACACACCCCACCTATTTCATTCCTTTAATCACCTTCTTGAAAAGGTCGGCGTTCCAATATTTCCACATATCCAAAAATCTGTTGATATCCAAGTCTTTTATAATGCTTAAAAGTAAGTGTGTTTCTTCTTCAGACAAGAAATGTGGGCTTTTCTTTTGGGCATGCATCTCTACCACAAAGTGTTGGCTGGTTAGTTTGTGTACAAGGTATCCAATACACAGAGCTGACTGTAAACAAGAAAGAGGTTGTGTGTCTTAAACGTTTGTATAAACACTAACTGAGACGCATATTCTAAATGGGCTGCCTATATGTGCAAAGAATGTTATTAAGACCCAAATCCTGGCAAATCCTGCATGTCTTATTTAGAAAATTATACATTTCGAATAAGGCCTAATTGGAAAATCTGAATGAAATATGCTATTTACATAACCGTATCAAATTTAGAATATCATTATATTCAGAATAATAGAGGAACATTAATGTGCATGTAAACAGCTTCCCTCTTTGTACTTCCACAGACAGAAGTTAGGTTTCCATCCAAATGTAATGCAAATTTTAACCAAATTTCCAGGAAGTTGGCAAACAAATGAAAAATTAATGTGCATTTTTTTTATCCACTACTGTCATGTGAATATTAGTGGTTGGGCACGTAGACATCAACTCTGTACTTTGGTGCTATTAAAACATTGCGGAAGAAGAGAATGCTGTAAGGTGACATTCTTAAAACCGTACAAGTCAAGCAGAAAATATGATGGAAATATGTCATTTTTGTTTGGTTCAGGTATTTATCTGAGTGAGGTTACAGTCTCCTTGTTGCCCCACTCTGCCATCATTTCTGGTTTCATGCTTCATGTACTGTACATCAGGATTTATTTGCCAAGTCTGTTTCCATTGCACTTTGCTCCTGTTTTTATCGATATACCATCTTTTCCACCTCAGGCAAGTGTCTTTTGCAATATTTACAGTGTTTTTGTAACTTACGGTGTCTCTGCTTATGTTTTCAATTGCAAATGTGCAAAAAAACTGGTGGATGGAAACCTTAAGTCCTTTCTGAGATGCAGAAAACAGGCAGTAAAACAAAGTGAGGATTTAGCACTAATGTGACTGTAGCTTTGGAAGTTCCCCCCTGGTTTGTCTAACTCAGACTGCTGAAGCTTCATATTAGCTTTTGTTGAACTTTAAAACAAATTTTTACACAAAATGAGGACTATGGACTTTGTCCCCCACCACTTCCATTGAAATATCTTTAGTGAGTAGGTAGGTTTTATTTATAGTCAGCATGGACAGGAGGAGCAATGACACAGACCAAAAACTCAAACAAACCTCCTTACTGAGGCAAAAAAATTTTTTAAATATTATTTTTGTGGGCTTTTTGCCTTTAATGGACAGGACGGTGAGTGAAATGGGGAGACAGAGAGAGAGTGGGGACTGACACGCAGCAAAGGGCCGCAAGCCAGAACAGAACCTGCGGCCGCTGCAGCGAGGCAATGCCTCTGTACAAGGGGCACTGGCACTATCCATTACGCTACCGATGCCCCTTACTTAGACAAACTTAAAAAAGTGAACCTATCCTTTAAGTTGGGACATTCCAGCTACATCATGGGGGAAGTTGACCAATCGGTTACTTTTTTTGTGACCTCACTGTGTAGGTTTTGCAAGATGTAAGAGCATGACATCACGGAGAGCACATGGGAAAGTGTGTTTGTGTGTGAGAGTGTCTTCAGTGTGGGAGGTCATTA
This sequence comes from Epinephelus moara, assembly GCF_006386435.1. Classification (NCBI taxonomy): domain Eukaryota; kingdom Metazoa; phylum Chordata; class Actinopteri; order Perciformes; family Serranidae; genus Epinephelus; species Epinephelus moara. Next base: position 13,224,488 of record NC_065529.1, read on the forward strand.
GTGCCTACTCAGAGGTGTCAGTCTCAGGACGGAGGGTGTTGAGTAAACTGTTAAGTCATAGTGAGAGTGATCTGTGGTGAACTCCTGGCTGACTGACTGTCTGCTCTCTGTGGGCGAATGCTGGTCCCTCTGTGGGTGTTTGGACCGTGACGTCAAAGTCAGCTGCAAAAACACACCAGAGGGTCTTTGTGCAAGAGGCCCTGTTGTTTGAAGAATAAAACCACAAATTTTGTCATTTGTTATGTCAGGAAACAGTATCATCTCTGTTCAACCATGTTAAATTTGCTTATTGACCTGTGATATATCCAAATCACAGACTTTATACTTAGGTTGAGCGATATGATGGTATATAGGGGACAATATGAATTCAATTCAATTCAATTTTATTTATAAAGCCCAATATCACAAATCAGAATTTGCCTCAGAGTGCTTTACAGCATACGGCATCCCTCTGTGCCAAGCATCAGGTATTTTGACATTTTATTTATACCAAGGTAGCTCTCTGTAAAATCTCTGGAGGTATCAGACTATTATGGGCAAAGCAAATAAATAAGCCAGACTGTTCTGGTCCTGCTGGGTTTTAGGATTTTTAGAAAGTAGTATCTTGATTTTTAAGGTTTTTAATTACCATTGCATTTGGGTATTTTATCTATAAATCTTTTCTTAGTTAAACCTTTTAGATGCTGGTCAATAGTCCCATATTATTACATGTAACAATACATTAGGTTCGTGTATGTTAATTAAAAATTGTTTTCCATTAGTATATAGTGTACACTCTGCAGAGGTTGTATATAATAAAAATTTCTGGCACAATCAAAATTTCATTGGACATAGACAGTGTTGCATCATGAACTGTATGTGTCTCAGTTTTGAATTCTGAGCTGAATTTTTTTGTGGGGATGTCATGTGAGCTGTTGTTAGTATGACAAATATTTAATTTAATTTAATTTAATTTAAATAATTTATTTGTTTAAGAAGGGACAGTGTACATCAATGAACATTCCTTTTAAAGAAAGAAAAAGAAAATGTAGATGCACGCAATTGCAGCCAAGGGCTGATTTACATTGGTAGTCCCCCTGCCAGATGTTTGTCAGCATAGTTCCTAAAAAAATAATGAAGAATATAAGAAGAATAAAAGAATAAAAAAAGATGCACATTCTCCCAGTTGCATCAGATTTATCTCTTGAGTCCTTTAGATAAAACTACTTAAAAAGTGGCTATAACTGATATTTTTATGATAATAAATCAAGCAAAAATGTGAAAACAATGTGAAAGGGGTCACTTGTAGCAATGAACCTACAGAGAATTATCACCTGAATTGGCAGCTCCCCTTGTTCACCACATCAGCTAAAGGTTGAAGGCAATGTTGTGTTCACAGCTTGTTTCTACTGCCCCTAGGTGACCAAAAAAATCACGTATTGTACGCTTAACTACTACTACTCATGCCCTCAGGAACAGCACTGGGCTTTGAAGCCAATTTGACATATAGTGGCCAAACCATGGACCTACAACCTCTGGGTCAATCATGTGGCGCCATGGGTTCCATCTGTAAATCAGTGGATACATTTATCTCTCTTTGTCTTGTGTCTATAGCAAAATGACTAATGACTAATTATTGGGATTTGATCAGTTTGCTTTGATAACATTTCGAAAGTCTAGAAGAGCTGCATGATTAAATCTTTTTATCCCAATTCAAGATAGTGGATGGCTAAACTGTAAGTAAGCCACTCGGCTGGCGAGAGTCTCTGGTGCACTTGATCTATGGGCCCAATGATGTGGAAGATCAAGGTAATTTTATACCACGGAAATCAAGCTTTTTTGGCTTCATGTGCCATTGAGCAACTTTCATATGAATAAAATCTACTTATCCAGTTCTTTTTATACGTCTGTATAACTACTTTCATAAAAATTCAAGTCACTTCCGTAATATGAGAATCGAGGGAATTCGATCAATGATAGCTGATGACTGAAAACTGATCTGAGGGCAGCGTTTCTTAGCTTGCTGATCTCACTTCACGTCAGATGAACATTTCTGGTGGTTCAGCTCTACAGGAAGTGTTGATCATATTTCTAAGAGTGTGAGTGTATCTGGTGAAGCAGGGCTCCTATAGGGTATCACAGTGAATTTGAACTTTGTCCTGAGCCTCAGTGTGATTTATGTTGATATGAGCTGTTTTGCATGTGCAATAGGCTACAGGAGGACAACACTAGTATTCAGTCTTGTTTTGCACAGGGGTCTCCAAACTCATTTCTGTGTAGCCTCAAATTGCTTTGAAGTAAGAGTCACCCAAGGATGTAAGGTGACCCTAATTTATCATACATGGTATGAAATTAAACCGGGAAAACCCAAGTCCCATGAGCACTATCTGAATGAGTTTAAAGGACTTTGAGTCCCTGATCCTCAGACCCCCTACCTCTCCTCAAGCTTACAGAAGCTCTAACACTGAGCTCCATGAAAAAGGAGAAGCGGAGACCCCAGGGGATTGTGGGATTGAGAGATTGAAGAGGAAAGCTTCTGGGGGTGGCAGTGGAGGGTACGAAAGAAAAAAGGAGAGAAAGAAAATGAAAGAAAAGAAAGGGATCTATGCACCCTGGTGTGATTACAGGCTAACAGGGTCTTGTTTGTAATGCTTTCCAGATGGGGTCCTACTTTGGCTACGCAGTGGCAGCCACCGACATCAACAACGACGGGTGAGTGGATGGAGTGACGATGAGACAGCTGATGGCAAAAAAAAAGGGGTGAAATGACAGAGAAGGGAGAGAAACGTAAGCTAAAAAAAGAGACTAAAAGTGAAGGATGAGGTCACTGAAACAGAGACAGCAGTGGGACTCTTTGGGTGTTTCCCACGCTTCACTTCAGTTGTCACTCTCTAATGTGTCATGAACATTTCTGAAAATACTCTGTACTCTCATTCTGTCTGTAAAGTTCTCCCTTGGTTAATTTCACTTCCCCAACCCTGACGGGGGCACATAGTTAAAACAAAAAGTTTTAAGGCGTTAGTGTCGCCTTTAAATATGACTGTTTATCATCTGTTTGAACTCAGTGTTTGCAGCCATTTAAAGTGTATATGATTTGAAAAAGCTTACTGGTATTTATACAATACATGCATCTATTCAGTCTTTTTATATTGCTATTAATTAAGTATCAGATGGATACACATAATATTTAGCCACTTTGATTATTCAGACATCCACAACTTCAGGAAACATTCCCTTTTCTTTAATTAGTTAACTTTTATAGCTCCTTCCTCGTTTCAAATGTGATCTGTGATTCAGTTTAAACCTCTAAAACCCCACTGCCATGCCACTGGTTACTACCGCAGACTGTTAAAAATAAGGTTATTACACACTCATGCTGCGTCAAATCAATTTTAATTATATAGCACCAAATCATAACAAAAGTTATCTCAGGACACTTTTCATCTAGAGCAGGTTGTCTAGACCACATTCTTTTAATTAAGAGAGAGACCCAAAAATTACCACCATGTGCAAAGCACACTGCCGACAGTGGCGAGGAAAACCTTCCTGTTAAGAGGCAACCTCGGGCAAACCCGGATTCGAGGTGGGCAGCCATGTGCCTTTACTGGTTCGGTAGCTAAACATTATTTTACAGTAAATTCCAGTGGGAGTTCTTAACTTTTCACAGATACCAATCATGTCTAATTGTATAAAGGGGAAATTTGTAGAAAATGATACATATAGAAATGTTTCTTTTTTGAGGAGTCATGTGGTTGAAAGTTTAACTCTGTAAACATCATATGGGTTCAATTACAAGCTGAAACAAACTAATAAAGACTACACTGTAGTACTGTCAGACAGTGTAGAATAAGATGATTTTTGTAACCTTAAAGCTGCTTAAGGGGACATATTAAAAGGACTGTTAAGTAAAGGACAGAAGGACTGTTAAGTCACTTCTAAATAAGACACTTTGGACCCAAAATCTGGTTTGAATATCTCTCTTTGTCTTGTGTCTATATCATTATCCCAATCATTCCCCTTCTCCTTCCGTCTTCATCCCTATTATTTGTCTTCTGCCTTTGCTGGAATCCCCAGTTTGGATGACCTGGTGGTTGGAGCCCCAATGTTTATGCGTCGAGGGTTCACTGGGCGTCTGGAGGAGCTGGGTAAAGTGTATGTATACCTTCAGAGAGGTCCTCTGCTGCTGGAGCCAAGCCAGTCCCACCTACTGGGTCAACAGGCCTTCAGTCGGTTTGGCACCTCGCTGGCTCCTCTGGGTGATCTCAACCAGGATGGATTCAACGGTAAGTGTGCTACATACAGTCTGTGTTGAGCTGTAGGATAACAACAGCAAAGATGGGATACCAGTGATTAGTATTATGTTTTTCCATTCATGTAACTGTTCATATTTTATGCGTCTGCTGGCGACAGCCATGGCTTGAGGCATTAAGTTTTCGGGTTGTCTGTCTGTGCATCCCGTTGTCATGAATGCTTTATCTCAAGAACACTTTGATAGAATTTCTTCAAATTTGGCACAAACGTCCTCTTGGACACAAGGATACACTGATTGGATTTTGGTGGTCAAAGGTCACTGTGACCCCCTTTTCTGGCCATTACTCAAAGCCATAACTCTCAGGTTAAAGATGAGTGTGAAGCATTCGTGTTTTAGAATATGTATCTTCTTTGCAGCAACATTCATATTTAAAGAATTCTCTACTGTCATGGCTACATAGGAGTCTGGACAGACATGGATGTAAACTGCAACTTGAGTGGTTGGTGGGGGCATGCAACTACAGGGCAGTAATTCTAGTCTGACATTTCATTGATACAATGGATAATTAAGAATCAAGAAAATAATTAGCTTGGATTATGAAAGTATTTGTTATTTGCAGCCCTAATTGATAGTTTATTCTATAACAAAGTTATGGCTACTTAATGGGGAACTTAAGAGAGAAAACAGAAAGTTATTCAATTAACAATGATAGAAAGCAAGGAAAAGCAAATCCTTACATTGGAGAAGTGGAAACTATCAAATATTTTGCCTTTTAAAAATCTGATAAGTGATTTTTATGTTTCAGCCCTTGTTGAAACTAGCTCAGGTACTATTCTAAATGTGAATGACATCCTGGCAACACCCACTGATTCACTGACAGAGTCTGTGTTTTATTCAGTTTGGATTCAGCCAAAGTCTAAAGAAGCAAAACACCATAAAATTATCAGTGACTGTTTTTACTGGCCCACAAAACCACAAGTCCTACTCTGGCCTGTGACAGATCTAAGAAGTAAAGTACATTGTGCTGGACTCACTGTAAGCTGCTCTGCATGTCAGCTTCATCTACAGACATGAAATGTAGATGTACATGCATTTATGGGTTATAACAATGATTCCTCACATAGTATGTTGTTGCTGTTTACACTCAGACATGGCCATTGGCTGTCCCTATGGAGGAGACGACCAGCATGGATTGGTTCTGATTTATAATGGTCATGCCGGAGGACTGATGGACACACCCACTCAGACTCTGTCTGGCCAATGGGCTTCCAACTCTTTCCCTGCCAATTTTGGCTTTGCCCTGCGAGGCAACAGAGATCTGGATCAAAACGGCTACCCAGGTACTGCAGGAAATTTACCGCCACCAGACGTCCAGTTACACTTTATCCTCACTTCTGATATCTTCATTTAACACACTTTCCCTTCCTGCAGATCTGATTGTTGGTGCTTTTGGGGCAGATAAAGCAGTTCTATATAGGTATGTCAAAGCATGCTGGTGTGTAGTAACAAATATAAAGGCCCTTTCTTTTTGTTTTTATTTTTTTCACGGTCTGTCTCTTCAAACAGGGCTCGGCCAATAGTGAGTGCCAGTGCGTCTCTTACAGTGCAGCCGACCATGTTCAACCAGGAGGAGAAGACTTGTGAGCTGATCACAGGGAAGGAAACCATCGCTGTGTCTTGGTATGGACATCAACTATTTTCCTTGAAAAGTTCAGCTCCACTTAAATCTTAATAGGAAGATTATACACAGTTTGATCCAACATACAGTGTTTGTCACTGTAGCGGAAATATCTTTAATGATTTAACTGAAAGCTTAAGAGTTTAAGAGTAGTTAAAGAGCTCTCTGACAATAACAGAACATGGAAAAGTCTCGCAAATGTTATGTAACACACGTCTTAGTTCAGCTTTGGCTTTCCAAACTTTACCTCACGAGAATGTCAAATGACTTCATGTTTGCCAGTTTCCTGTCCAAGCAGCTCTGGACTACGCACTAAGTATTCTTAGATCCAGTGAAAAAAAAAGGAAAATTCAACCCGCTTTCAATCTCAATGAAGCTCTTTCCACATGTTCACTTTAACCATCGTATTAAATGTGGAACCTTTTTAGACTGCTGTTAGAGGCATTTGCCAAACTGGCTGGTGTTTTAGTATCTGCCCTGTAGGTAATACAAGTAAGTCTTGTTTTTGTGTTTATTGGTGTTTTTGTTGCCGTGGTAACAAAAAGCAGATGAAGGGAGTAGAGAAGGGGAAGTGGGAGAAAGGTGGAGTAGTACTATGGAAAGATGAATTGGTGGAGAGCATTGAGTGATTAACGTTGAAAAGGTTGGAAAAAGCTTGTAACTTTCTCGAAATAAATGAGATATTGTTTGCAATTTATGAGATTTCTTACGCAGCATGTGGTGGAGCTCATGTAGGCGTTTATACGAGTACATAACATTTTATTATTGTTATGTGTCTAATGATTTGTTTAAACGTTTGATACTTTACAAATTAACCAGGGCTAAAATCTGTAAGATTTCGGATTTAAAGAGTGAGGCTGATTTCAGTGAGATAAAATGACAATGCTGAATAACATGCTGCATTGTCTTCCTGTGAATCCCTCATGCTTTGGCAGGCAAAAGAGAAGGAAAGTCCCTCCCCTTTTGGTGTCTCCCATGGGACCCTATTTCATCAAAGATATGTACAGTAGTCAACACAGAGAGACACATGTTTTTTTTTTTATGTCCATTTGAATCGTGCCACAAATTACACATTTGATGTTTGTCAAGTTAAAAGATAATTTTTCAAGTCAAGAAAGTTGCCGTTTGTTGTATAACCATTTATTTTTGTATGAAACCGCTCAGTGAACTATATCTTTTTCCACACAATATACATCACCAACACTAGCTAGTTAGCAAGCTAGCTAGCATAAGAATGAGCAATACCCGTTAGCAAGCCAGCTAGCTAGATTGCTAACTTACTTAGCTATAGCCCATGCACAAATGTAATCTTATCTTACCAGATGTATTTTATCCAGCAACTCCTGGTCTTTCTATCAACTGGGAAGTGAAAGAATGAGCAACACCTGTTGCCTGTGTGAGTATTCTGGTACGAAACTCACAGGCAAAACACAGGGATTATAGCTTCAGCAAAAGAAAAAGTTACGACCTCACACATGCGACTGTAATTTTTCTAATTACGTAATTTCACAGTCTTATACTTTAACAGTTTTACAACACACTGCGATTTTCTTGACTTGCAAAGTTATCTTTTAAAGTGACAAACATCATATTTGTAGTTCATGGCTCTCCATTAATTACCATATGTATTTTTTTTCTGAAATAAGGTCCCATGGTGGTCCACCAGAGGGGAAGGAACTTCCCCCCTTACTTCGTCTCTATCTGGGAATGGCGGACTCCGCCAGTCAATAAAAACTACTATGTAGAGAGATTATGACTTAGTGTAAATGCATTAAAATGGCTAATGCAGGAAAAACGTTGACCATAAATAATAGGCTATCAAACATGGGGTTTGAGTTTATGAAAATCCTAAAGACTATACATTTAAATTAGAAACTATATACAGAAATATCTCAGATCACTGTAAACACATCTGCATCAGATCAGTGCTAATTTTTTTTTTTTTTCCATATTTTTGTCTGTGTCCAACCTCCAGTGTCAGCATCGGTTTCTGCCTGCTGGCTAATGGGAAGCACCTCCCCTCTCATCTAGGTGAGGCACACACACAAACACACACACACACACACACACACACACACACACACACACACACACACACACACACACACACACACACAGATGGTCCCTATTACCTTGCTTTCTTTGTGTAGCCACAAGTATGCTGGACTTCACTGTGGTCAATTTGGCAGTTAAGATCAAAATAAAAGAACAATCATGTAAACACAGGGTAACTTGGTGGGCTCGGGCAGTTTAGAAAAGTGTGTGTGTGTTTATTTTAAGTGCGCCAGTGTGCATTGTCTGTGTTCTCTCCATAGTTGTTGTCATGTGGGCTGCAGCAATGCCCTCTTTTTGTATACTGTACAATGATCAAAATAATTGCTTTACCATAATAATGTTTACCACTGTGTGTGCGCGCATTTGCATGCATATAATTTGTCTGTGCAAATATGTGCCTACGCATACATTTACTTGCATTCTTGTGTTTAATACAGCCATGTAGATGTACAGACAATGTACATGTTCACTGTTTTCTTACCTTGTGCATGTGTGTGCTCATATGTGTATATTTTCAAGGCTTTGTGGTGGAGGTTCAGTTGGACAGTGTGAAGCAGAACCAGAAGGAGTCCATCAGGAGGACTCTGTTCCTTGATAACCAGCAGCCCAGTATGCTGACGACCTTCAGCCTGGCAAACGGAGAACGCTTGTGTCGTGACACCAAGATCTATCTGCGGGTCTGTCTTTTCAAGTTTCAGTTTAATCTCTGTCAAACGCTAACTCTAAACCCATGCTGCCACGTGAAGAGGACAACAAAAACAGATCTGACTTTTCTCTGTTAAAATGTCTAAAAATGACAAGACCAATGTAATATATTTTTGTGGAGTTGTGTACTTACATTATCTTAAATGTTTCCAACATTGTTAAAACCCAGAGAAATCTGTAATTTTAATTGAGGACACTGTCTGTGTCATTTGGTCACCGTTGCCTGTCAGTGGCTTCATATCTCCTTTGCGCATGTGTCATGATAGTGTTAGCCTGCCTTTATATAGTTAAGCCACATTTTTATGATAAACTTTTTAGATCTTGGTTGTTGTTAACTATATGTTTTTAACCAGATGAAGTATTTTAGTCATGCCATCTGGATCTCGATTTATCAGAGAAACAAGCTGAGCAAATGTTCGTGGCAGCTTGGATCCAGCTCTTGCTATGCTGAACAGCATTGGAGAAACACTGATTTTTAACATGAAACTGCTTTATTCAGTGTATTTACTGGTTTTAATCACCTGGTCCATTTGTTTTGGCGAGGAAAGGACCTCTGTGGTTAATTTGGCTACTGGTAAAAACCTCCTGAACAATGAACACTGAAGGAATCCCAGCCAAGTGAAATCTAGGAGAGACTGCAATGACAGCATTGCTCAGTATTTGTCATTATTTGACTGTGAGACCCCTAACAGCAAAATATGCAATAGTGTAAGTTTAAAAGTATTGTACACAAGCTATTTCTCCAGTTAATCATTCAAGACCATTCCTTTTATATCTCGACAAATTTTCTGGTCCCTAATCCTGGCCCTCGGAGCCAGAGCCCTGCTGGCTTTCATTTGAGCCATCTAATCAGAGATTATGTTGCACCTGCAGCACCAGGTGAATGTAATTAACTGGCTGCCAGGAGAGAGGTTAAAGTCATTTCCTAATATACAGGGTTTGAAGTTGCTGTTTGAAGTGCTTTTTGAGGTGAAACTAGTACAGTACCAATCTTCTCATCACTCAGTGGTGACCTGATCAAAGTGAACGCCTGCCAAAAACACTTAAGTCACATGTGTGTAGATGTTCACTGTAAGGACATAAAGATCAGAGCACTTTGCTCTTTGACAGGGTTAGAGATGGCTTGAGTACAAACTGCCAGCCATCTACTCACCTGTCAGTCAACACTTATCTGTTTGTACACCACTTCCTCCTCTCAGGGTCTGCAGCATTGTGGCTGCTTAAACAGAATTCATGTCACATCTTTGAGAAACTTCAAACAGACTAAATCTTACATCTAGACCAGTGGCTGCTGTAACATCTGCTTTTAATTTCATATAATGTGGCAACTTTTTTCTTCTACATTTACTTTGAAGAGGGTTTCACAATAATGTGCACTAAAAGGCTGGGAATTCCTACCCTGATGACAGATTTCTAACCAGCTTTTGCCCCTCATCGGAAGTTTTAGCTTGTTTCAGAATATTGAGAACAGACATTTATACACCAGACAAAGTTTTATAAATTTTTGGAGCAGCATGCAACACATAAATTAGAGTCATTCACAGCAATTACTTACACATCTTTCTCTGTTAAAGGCTGAAGATGAGTTTCGGGATAAACTGTCCCCCATTTACATCAGCCTGAACTTCAGTCTGGATCCTCATGCCTCAGTGGACCAGCATGGCCTCAGACCAATCCTGAATTATGAGACAGAACAGCTTATAGAGCAGAAGGTATGTATATTAATTCATGATACAAAATGATGAGGTCATGTATTGTAGCTCAGTAGGCTCCAGACCTTTAAAAACATTTCAAAGTGGTTGTGTTTCATGGCATAGTTGCCAGTTTCAACATGTTTTCTAACTTTTGCTTTAAAGTCCATGATGTAATTATCAGAGGTACAGATTGTGTGATTCTTTGTTTATTAAACTTCTTTCTTATTGGTAGTGGCCACATTACAATTTCCTTCCCTTACTGACATTTCCTGAGCTATATTTATAGTTGCAAATGATTCCATAACTCGCTCAAACAGACACAATTTTTACTTGCTGTGAACCTGACAAACAGCAGATGGTGTTACTATGACAACCAGCAAGTGTGAGATAATATCACAATAATCTTAGCTGTGGTATAACTGTAACTTAGCTATAGACCGAAATACCGTGACATCGTTCTAAAAACAACAGTCACTTCCAGGTAGAAAACTGATAATTCATTACAACTGTGGAGATATGTAAAACTGACAAACGTCTTGATTTCTGTTGTTATTTTCAGCAGTGACTGTAACCTTTAAAGATATATAGTTAAACACGGTGATCTGTTATGTCTGACATTTCAGCTGTGCTTATTTTATGTACTTTGTTACTTCGTTATCATGTTTCTTAAACAAAATCTACTGGCATGGACGCTAAACATGGAACTGCTGTGGGTGAGGCCGCAGCAAAAACGTATTTTGGCCATCTAAAAAAATCAACGTCAGTGTAAGCGTATGCTATATTTGAATATTTGCTCCATTTTACCTTACACTCTAACCAATCGATGCTGCGGTAGACCAGCAACTCTGTGTTCTGCTACCTAAAAATGACGTTTTTTGGTGGCTTCAATATAATGGCTTCAATTATTCATCATAAAAGCCGCTAATATTCGAAATACAACGTACATTTAAACTGGTATTGATTTTTTTTTGGTGGTTAAAACTAACTAATTGAGACGTTGTCTGCTTTGTGCTGTTAGATTTCAATGTATGTGGCGCAAGGATTTTCTACGTGGAAGTTATTGTAAATAACCACTGATATTCGGTCCATAGTGAGTATTATGATATTGCGAATTTAATCCATTCTTACATGTTTGAAAAAATAAGTATAAAGACAAAACAAATTTGAATGTCACCTCGTTTTTAATAAGGTGGAACCAGCTGAGTCTCTTGCAGAAAATGTTGGCATAGGCGTTTTCAAACCTTGAATACGTTACATTTGTACATTTCATATGTATTGTATCAACATTTCTAAAGTGACGTGCTATATGAGCTGACTGGCTGGTGGATGGTGTGCTGGCACCAAACCTCCAGGAACAGTGCGGGGCTTTGAAGCCAATTTGTGTCAAAATCCCTGCAAAGTGACTCATTTCAAAATCAGGATTTGAGCCATTTGGTCCGATCAAAAGTCTACAAGAGATGCACGATGAAATAATTTTATCACCATTTCAGTGAGCAGACCACTAAACCAGAAGTTAGCTGTTCATCTGCCGAAAATCTCTAGTTTACTTGCTCTATGGGCCCCACTATGTAGAGGATCTGGGTAATTTCATACTGTGGAAATAGAGCTTTATTGGCTTCCTGTGCCACAAAGCAACTTTCATAGGAGTGAACGAGGCAAGGCCTCCAACGCTGTTTTCAGTTCTCTTTATACATCTGTGCTACCTAGGTGAAACGCCTGCCAAGCTGCAGACCACTGTTTGAGATCAACAAACAGCAAAACCAGTTGTGTATACCAACCTGTCGTTGCTTTTCCAGTTGTTTCTTAGCCCGCAAGCATGGTTGTTTTGTCTCTGGTTTTCCACTGGGGATAGTGCCACAAAAAGTGGATGTTTTTTAAGGAGACATCACTGTGTTTGCTGCCAGAATAGTGCTACAAAAAACAGGTATTTTAAGCCAAAACATGAACTTTTCCAAACCATATCCAAATGTTTCTGTGCTGGCTTGCTAAAAACGCACAGTGTTTTCTGGCATTTGGGTTGCGTGAAACTTTGTTAAAAATGTAGGCTAGGTCAAAAGCATCCATAGTTCAAACCAAATTATACTATTTTTGAACTTCAGATATTTTAAATTAATATTATTTAGCATTTATAGTGCATAATGCTTGAATATGATGTGCAATAAATGCATGTGAGAAATATCCAAGTGAAGAAATCCTCGCCAGATATCCAACCTGGAAATCCATGAAGCACAGCTTTAATTCTTCTCAGAAGATCCACTTCCAAAGACATGAAGTGTATCTCTCTGTAGAGCTGTAAATGTATCTATATATATTACATTACCACACTAAACATCTAGACCACACCACTTATATGGCCACACGCCTTGCATGTGATGAACTAAACAGATAGTGACCACAATGGTTACCAGTGGAAAGAGAGCAGAACAGATGGCATGATGAACGTTTTCACAGAACATTACCAAACAATCTAGAACCATGTACAACAGTGGTTCTCTGTACTGTAGGAGTTCAGGTTCAGCTTCCATACCACAGCACATCTCCCACTGTTTACATTTTGCGTGCAGGGATTTATTTGAATGGCAAAGATGGGGGCTACAGGCCGCCATTTTAAAATTGACATCAAATGTAAGGCCCCTTTACAGTGCTGAAGCCCATATGTGAGAGGTCCAGGGTCAGCCGTAGTAGAGCACGAGCTGATTACTGCACTCTGGTCTCCATTGGTAGTGCTTCTTTTTGTTTCCTATATGAAGAGTTGGATGGTTCATGCAGGACTGGCAAGTCATGGCTCTGCAAAAACACAGAGGGAGGACTGACAGCTCTGTTTGGGTGGGGCGGCGCTCGCCTCTCAGACATCTGGTTGTGGTTTGTTCATGTATGTTGCCAGTGGTCTCCTCCACCAGGCAAGAGCCAGAGCCTGAAAACGTGCACATGTTTATGTGAGAGATACAAGGTGAAGTGAGTGTGATGTGGGTGCGTGAGTGTGTACGTCATATACTTGTTTTTAACAGAATACAACAACTTTTTTCAGCCTAGAACCTTTAAAGGCGACAGAATGAATCATCTGTTGTTGCTCTCTCTTCTCCTTCTGTGAAAGAAATCAACAGGCTTTTCTCCCATTGATCAGTTAGATCAAGTGACGACAACATCACTTATCTCCCAGTAGAGTGTGGGCCCCAATGCTTTGCTAACACTTCACTTTACATTGTTTAGAGTGACACAAGGCCCCAAGCTGGCAATTTAGCATCCACTGTTTTTAACATATACTTGCTCTTGTTTCTCCAGTCATATGCACACATTTAAATGGAGTGCCAATCAAGAGTTAATATGTACAGTACAATAAAGGAGATAGGAAATTAATCACAGCTGATGGCTTTGCTGCTATCAGTTATCAGCTATCTGTTATTTTTTTATATTATGGCAGTGATGTAAGAATGCACTGTAGTGCAATTTGAAATCATTGCTGGGTGTGGTCACAGTGCAACAGGCCACAATTCTGACCACGCCAACAGCCATTTCGTTCTGTAAATACAGTTGTTTTAGGAGTAAGAACAGAGATGTAGGACATTTACTGTACTAAATAGTTAATTTTTCCTTCACTTAGTTCTGCACCCTTTTAATATAGCAATACATGCTACTGCTTTGATTTGGGATGAAGGTCTGTGTGCTAGAGTAAGCCGCTTTTTGACCTGCCTGGATAGATAAAACCTCTGCTTCCTTCAATATATCAAAACATATTTCATCCCATAGATAAACTGAAATTACATTTTAGCATTAAGAGTAACAGAACTGCTGCTGGTTATTACCATAATGATGGCAGTAAGATTATATCTATGGCAGTGGAAGCATTAATGAGGTTTGAAGAAGGCGTCCGTTTTTTTTTTTTTTTTTTTTTTTTCATTACGAATAGAGCTAGTATCACTTAAGTTTAGCTTGACATCATTTTTAAAAACCTTTAAGATGTGTAAATTATGTCATGGATACACAAATTGGTGTGACATAATCTAGTGACTTTAGCACAGTATCTATTTTTTGATACCTTCAGTCCTTCCTGACGTTTAACTATTTGTGAAAAACGTCATTGTAGCATGAATGTCATTGTCTAGCTGACAAAGCTGTTTCCAACATGCTTACTACTAGTCTAGCTGAGTTTAAATACTTACAGCCCCTAAAATAATGAATAGATAAGAAATAAGCGCCCTTCTTCCATAGATTCTTGCTGGAGGACTCCAGTGACACTATTGCTGTGACTGATACTGACACATCCCTCAGCTCAACAGAGATGATGTGTGGGTGGTGGTGTCAGTCTGCACAAAGCTTTAATAAGTCCTGTAACGTTATCCCCACCTTGTGCAGTCGGCATCTCTCTCAACTCAGCTGCCTGCTCCACCAGTAGAGACTGACCTCTGGTGACACATGCTGCACACTACATACATTACATCAACTCAATACTGCATCTCCGTATCAGTTAAATAGAAAGTGGAGCGACTGTATTATTGAAGGTATTGAAAATCATACCTTTAGAATTTCTAAATAAACACCCTGCAGCCTAAAAAAATAATCCACTGTTTAAAAAAAAATGAAGCTAACAATTTACATGCATCTTTTTAAGTAGTTCCAAGTCTGGCATTACTCAGTCAGTCCTATGAGCCATTTATAATCTGATGAACCCAAGTAGTTTAGCACAACCAACATAACTTGCTTTGACCTTGAAGTTAATTTATTTGAAACAACTTGATATTTACCAAAAGTTGTGGTGATAATGGGTGGTCAAATTGTTTTATTTAAGGTATTAATTTATTTATTCCTGGAAAAACTTTAGGGTTAGGGTTATTCTAACCATTATCCACTAACCCCATGAGTCATTTTTTAAGAGTGGTAACTATACTGTATTTTCTTTCTACCAAACTACGCTCACCAAACCTATTACCTCTCAGAATAAGCGAACATCTACTCACAGACCAGAGGCTCATGCATGATGTAAACATTAATAGCGTCCTCCTCGGTTGAGCAGTAATGTTAGCTAGCTCAGTGGTGCTAGGTGAGTTAGCAGTAGATGCACACCACCTTCATTGGCAGGTGTAGTTAAGTAGAAAGAAAATAGTTCCCTAAATGAAACTGCTCACAACAAAGTCTGTGGATTATTTTTGTAACCAGGTCATGATTTCTGGAAAGAGACATTGCTGGTGAGTTTTTCTGATGTGTTATTTTGGCACTTTGAGCACCACAAGCTGAGTGCCATCTAGTTCTATTATATTGGAGAGAAGGTAGACGTCTCTACAGCCGATCTCTCCAACACTCAGCAGCTCACATTAAAACAATCTAGACTGATAAATAGCACTACAGGTAAAAGGAAAAATATGAATTTCTGATTTTGGGTTGGACTGTCCCTTTAAGAGCTAGAGGGAAACATGGATCAAACGTATGGGAGGATGAAGAGATGAAAGTGAAAGACATAAAAAGTGGTCAGAAGGGGAGGGATGATAAGTTGGGACTCATCACTTGATCTTAGTATGCTATTACAGAGCGTGTGTGCTCCTGTCTGTTTGGTGTTACATGACCGATAGCCTCTCGGGTCCCGAGCAAATGTAAAAGCAGCGACTTGAATGAGGAATCTCTTCTGAAACACTGTTAACCATTGCCAGGCTGATTCTTTGCTCTCTGTAGCATTCTTTTGGAATCTAATGTTTCCCATATGTTGGAGAGATGAGGGTACGGCAACAATGACACCACGGAGTTATATGGGAGAAATGGTGGAGACAGAAATGGAGAAAAGAGAGAATAAAGCAAAAGCCGAAAGGACGCACTGGAAAAGACAATGCCCCCCAAATCAAATCACATTTATCTTTTTACTGTGGTTTTTACCAAGTAATCTGTCACGAAAGACTAAAGAGCCGATTAAGCCCTATTCTCTTTTAAATTTGAGGTTTTCACTCTTTGTGATCGAGGCTTCTCCGCAAAAATGTAATACTTGTTTAGATGGAATTCATCATCCTTTCATTCTCCTAAACCTTCACCATGTTTTCTCTATCCCCCTTTTCTTCGTTCCCACATGTAAAGCACAAATTGCTTTTATCCTGCGTACATGAAAGGATGCTGCTTTCACACAGCCTCTTGGCATTTGGTGGTTGCAAATATTGTTACAGTTTTGTGCATATATGGGGGAGATGTGTAGTCTATATCCTGTCTTATCCTTTCATTAAATCATGAATCTCATGTGCTGGCTTCTGTAAACATCCACTTCCTCAAAAGCTTTTCTCTCTCCATACCTTTGGACTCTGTTCCCCGAATACCTCTCTCTCTTTCACCCATCATAACCATCCCTCGCTCCTCCCTCTTCCTCCATTTATCTCTACTCTTCTCTCTTTCTCAGGCCCAGATTCAACTCGATTGTGGGGAGGACAACATCTGCGTCCCTGACCTCAAGCTGGCTGTTTATGGGTGAGAGGAAATAACAGCTCTATGACTTTACCTGATTCAACAAACAAAACTCAAACCCTCCAGTCACGCTTTGCTAATCTCCTACAGTTTTTTCCATTTGTGACTGAACAATTTCAACATATACCAAGGAAAGCTCACATTTGCCATGTGCAGCTCCCAGTGTGTCTGCTGGGTCTTTACTCTGCTGCACTTGAAGTGATGCATTTTATGTTTCTGGTTAGTGAGGAATGAACACAAGAAGAACTGCATATTTAGCATGAGCAGCAGTTACAGCTTTAGCTGAATAAGCAAAGTAAACAACAGCATTTACTGGAACACACTAAATTGCAACAGCACAGGCCGTACTGTTTAAAGCAGTTTTAATTGAGTTATTAGGCCGCTTGAGAAAGGCAGAACAAGATGTGAAGAGGAAATTAAGTTGATATGGCTAAGGTGTTAGCGAACAGCTTTTTATTCACATATTCAGCAGATACAGAGCATCATTAGCACTTATTAAGAATTCTGTTTCTTGCCACCTGATGAATGTAAGTAGGCTAGTTACTCACCTTTGAGCTCTGTTTTTGGTCTCCACCTTCTGTCAAGGGAAGAATCTACCTTTTCAGCTGCTAAAGGCTTCAGTATGTTTACTAGCTTGTCGCTAACTTTGTCCATGTGCTGTTTGGTGCTGGGCAGGTAGCTTACAGTGGGTTGAAAACAGCTGCATGCTGCAGCTGAAAATGAGCTTGATGGGAGCGGTGAGAGTGAACCAAGTCAACAAAATTTTAGGTTGTAAAACCAAAACATTGAGCTGAGAGGTGCTAAAATGATTCATAGCTGAGGGGCAGTTGGGTGATATTTTTTTGTGGAGTTAATTACTACAATTCACACTACAAAATGAATCCATGGTCCAAAGTGAATAAATAAATAAATAAATGTATGAATAAACACAGGATTAAATAATACAAAAATAAATAGAATAACGAATGAATGCTGAAACACACAGAAATAAAAAATAAATAAAACAGTTAAAGCATAAATATTTAAATAAATATATAAAGCTGATAATCAAACGGGACATAAATAAATATCTTGAATTTATTTCTACATTTTTGTACAATAACATTTATGTATTTCTGTGTTTGTTTGTAAATAAGGTTGGAGGTCCTAACCTCTGCATTCATTAATTATTTACTTATGCCTCTAGTTATTTATTTCGGGTTTTCTTTCTTTATTCCCACGTTTATTTATAAGATTTTACTTAGTTCAGCAAGATGGTTGCAACAATCAGTGTGTTACTCGAGCAAGTGAAAAGAAAAAAAAGGCAAAAAATATTAACAATATGATATAAAAACCAATATAATATTGACGGTATATACAATATGGAAAGTTTTTTTCTGTATTTTCATATTTATTTATTCAGATCTGAAGTTAATACATTCAAACATATTTTTAAGTCTCAAGGAAACACACATTGCATTTTGGTGAGAAAAAAAAAAATGCTTACACTAAAGCACCACAGAGTATCTTTAAACAGTTAAGTTAACAAGTGATGATCAGTGAAGGATAAGTCACTGTTTCTCCCTCCAGATAAGATAAACATATCTGCAGGAAGAGACAGTGAGTGTGGCACGACTTAGTCAAAGAGAAGAAGCATGGGATTGATATAAAAAAGGAAAAGACGTGATAATGTGGCTCAGAGCATTTAAGACACATGATAAGACACTGTGTACAGCTCATCACATGCTTCTGCTGCAGTACAGATACAGAGGAAAGATTCACATGTTATTGTTAATCAATCGTGTATCCATGTTCGTGAATGGACGTCAGCCAAATATTGTGCAATGAGTCTATTCACAAAGCGAACACACACACACACACTTTCAGGCTCTCTCCCCCCAGACAGCTCTGTTATGAGGGGTGTTTTGCATTATGATGGCCATGTGATTTCTCTTAGCTGCAGAAATACAATCAGTGCAAAAAGTCTCCCACGAAAACTCAAAGATCCTCGTTTGTCGTTGCCACGGGACCA
Source organism: Epinephelus moara (assembly GCF_006386435.1). Taxonomy (NCBI): domain Eukaryota; kingdom Metazoa; phylum Chordata; class Actinopteri; order Perciformes; family Serranidae; genus Epinephelus; species Epinephelus moara. Next base: position 13,243,297 of record NC_065529.1, read on the forward strand.
AACTCGAATGATTCAGCACTTTCACTAAACTGAATTTCCCTTCGCTGACATACTATAAGACACAGCATTTTTCTCTTGCGAGCCAAGAATTTGAAAACAGTGGGATATTTAACATTCACAACCCTGTCGCTGGTGTTTGATTTGTAACCTCTGGTTTCAGTTATGCTTTTATGAGCTTCATAATCCACCGTTATATTTTCCCAACACATGAAACTCATTGTTGTTAACATCTCAACTATACGCTGCAGATTTGTGTCTGGTCTCAGCATCTGTTGAATGTTGGTGTTAGGATATCAGTGTTGCTTCCTCTGCATTTGCTAAACTTGCCTGGGCCTAATTAAGATCATCTGGTGGTTGTCGTACCTAGCGTGGGGTCACTGCGTCCAGACCCTCTGAAGATGGGGGGAGGGGAGGAGGAAACAGGGAATGAAAGAAGAACCCTGATTCTGACCCTCAACCAGACTCCTTTCTCCTCTTTCTGCTCAATAGAAACATAGATTTACTACCACAAAGTGTGGCTGCTGGGGGAGGGCCGCAGTCAGAGAGTGTCGAGAGGATTTATCACCGCACTGAAAGTGTGTGTGCACACAGGGGCGTCACTGTGAACGTGCAGAATAAGGTGGGGGTCGGTTTCCTGAGACAAATCACAGTGATCAGATTTGGGTCATTTCCCAGGTCAGTCATGGACAGATATGCAGGAGAAAATGGCCCGTGGGGACTTTCTAAAACAGAGATGCATTGTCTGGAAAGACTTCACGTCGCTGCTTTTCATTACGTTTTACAATTGCTTCTCTTGGGCACTTTGGTCATGCCCTGCACCGAGTCACTTCAAATGAACACGGCAGCAGAGGTAGGAGAAACTGAACTGTGCCAGCAAATAAAGGCTGTAAATGGACGCTGTTATTTTCAGCCGTTTTGATCGCAGTAGATAAAAATGGCCTTTTCAAGACCAACAAAAAATAATGGCTGTGTAATAGATACCCCCGGGAAATACCACTGAAAAAAAAAATGGTTATGCACAAGTACAGGCGCTGTGAGGCTGTTCGTGTGCATGGTGTTGCCTTTAGCTAAATGCTAATGCCAGCATGCTAACATGATCCCAGTGACAATGCTATCAACCTGATGTTTAGCAGGTAAATTTACGAGGGGTATAAATTAAAATTTTTATTATGATACAATATTTGCTGATGTCGTAAAGTTTGCCACAATATGATTTGATTCAATTCACGGGCCTGTGACTGATATTAGACAATCGATAAATATTCTAATTGTCTTTTTCGTGGCAGCTTGCCATTGTCTGCCTGGTGCTGAGCTGCTAGCACTGTTTAAATATTTAGGAACTCGGTGACACAGATGTGCCATTGGAACTTTAAAATAAGGGCTTATCTTAAAGATCATGATATATTGCTGTTTTCACTTTGCATCGATTATACTGGTCATTGAATCGATATGCTGATCCAGATGAATGTATTGTTACACCCCTAATATTTACCATGTTCACCTTCTCAGTTTAGCATGTTAGCATATTAACATTTGCTAATCAGCAATAAAGACAATGTGAAGCTGAGGATTATGGGAATGTCGTCAGTGTTGCAGGGTTTTGGTTGTAATTTATTGGACGAATTTTTAACTTGATGATGGCACTGATGGTGAAAAGTTAAGGGATCACCAACGTTATTACAATTCAACCTGCAGGAGACATGAATGTGTGTTAAAATTTCATTACTGAGACACTACTGAGACATAGGTTTGATCTGGTCCCATGACAGTAATATCTGTTAAGAATTTCATGATAAGCTCTCCAATACATGTTGAAATAATTCAGTCTGGGCCAAAGAGGCGGACCAAGTCATGCTAGCATGACTAAAAATCTGATTTAAGCTGCATCATTATTAAAGCTTTTTTTTTTTTTTATAGAGATTTTACTTAAGGTCAACACAAACGGCGATATATATAACATAGATAAGAACTACTGTTAAAATGTTTTTGAAGTTCTTTTTTCAAGGAACTGCACAAATAAAGGATGTGAAGTAAGTTAAAGAGCAATACAGAAAAGCATAAAATTACCATTATGTACATTAGCTGTAGTGAAGTTAAGTTCTTGAACTATTATTTTTTGAGATTTCTGGTTTCAAAACTTAAAAAAGAATTCACTTGCTGTGTTTGAAAACAAACCATCTGTGCTAAAGTTTTAAGAGCCATTTGAACCTCCTTTATTGTCAGTGCTTTAAAGCTGCACCTATCTAAATTTTTATATTAGCAAATATATAATTACTGTGTGTTATATGAAAGGGGTCACTTGTAGTGACAAACCCACATGGAATTATCAGCCGACTCTGTAGTTTTCCTATGGATCTATACAGGTAGTATCTTTCAGCTAATTGTTTTGTTTTGATTTATTTTGCTGTTTTGGCTCAGTCTTATTGCTCTCATCAGCATCACTTCCTGCTTTTAGCTGCAGTAAGCAGCTGTTTTCAGCAAAAAAGCTCTGAAAACCACACCGTACAAGACCAAACAGCAGACAGACAGAGTTAGCAACTAGCTGGTGGACAGAGTGCAGCATTAAGCAGCTACAGACTGAGTCATTTCCCTGAGGAGCTGATGGAGACCATACTGGGCTGTAACTTCTGGCACGATGCAATATATCTTTTTAACTTTAATAACATTCATCGTGCAGACAGTAACACTGTATGCATGGACGTGCTTAGAAGGGCATATTTCTGGAATTTTTGTTGTCATCAACCTCACTGTGATTGTGGTTGTCCTTTCACAGTGACAGAGCAGAGGTTTACCTGGGTGATGAAAACTCCTTGAGCCTGACGTTCAATGCCAGGAACGAGGGAGAGGGAGGGGCGTATGAGGCCGAGCTCTATGTGGTGCTTCCCCCAGAGGCCGACTACAGCGGGATAGCACGCAACAATGTGGTGAGCCGACAACTGTTACTGTTACTATGCCTTTAGCCTCTAAGTATACTGGTAAGAAGCAGTGACGGACTCAGGATGTTTGAAGGGCAGGGGCGAAAAGTAAAAAAGGACACCTACTGCATGACATGGGGACAAGAGGGCAGCCAAAAGGGGCCATCCTCTCATTTTCACCACTAAAGAGGGCAGCCAAAAGGGCACATCCGCTCGTTTTTGTTAATCAAGAGGGCAGCCAAAGGGGCACATCTGCTCATTTTCATCATTCAAGAGGGCAGCTGATAGGGCACATCCTCTCATTTTCGCCACTCAAGAGGGCACTTTAGCGTGGCGTGTGTGTGTGTGTGTGTGTGTGTGTGTGTGTGAGTCCATCAGTGGTAATAAGTATTCCTTCTTTAGTACTGAACTATTATTATTATTATCCTCCACCTGAAGTATAAATAACAAACCTTAGGTTGGGTCTTAACAATGTGCAGCATAGCATAATTTGATATGTGTTTGATTTTCCAACCAAATATCACTTGAAAGCAGTGCTACAACCACTGATGTGGGAAACCCACTTTGTACACACTCCCACCAGTTTCTGAGCAGAATTTAAACACACTATATACGAAAAATTGCAAAAAACAAACCAAACAGGAATCATGATGAGGCAGAAAATATCATAACCCTTGTCACAGAAGCTGTCTGTTCACCACAACCTATTGAGGTGCCTAAAAAACAGAACTATTTTAGGTTATGTGTTTAGTTATCTAGTAATCTTAGTATCAGAGCTGACAGTATTTGATGTTTTTGTGTCCTCTCCAGAGCCTGACTCAGCTGACGTGCAGCTATGAAGCAGAAAACCAGACCCGCTATCTCGTGTGCGATCTGGGAAACCCCATGAAGTCTGGTACCAGTGTAAGAGCCAACAAAGCCCACATGTTGTCTTTGGCCTTTTTAAGTTTTTGTGTCTCAGTACAATTAAGTCAAGTCAGATTGTTCTGGCATTGCATAATTCATACACAAACTCAAAATTATTTTTTAATTGACCTGATAAAACATACAAAACATAAATAACACTATCTTGTATAAAGTCCCCTGGTTTCAAAAGCAGAAGAATACGTCAGACCAGAATAAGAGTCCAGGCTGTGTGTGTTCATAGTGAGAAAAATGCAACAATTGCTGGTCAACTTTTCATAACCACAGGAGAATCAGCTGGACTTGAATATGTTCACAAAGCCAATTTAAGATCCTGAAAGCTTTGGAGGGAATGTAGAAAAGTAATGAGTGCGTGGTAAAACAACAACAAATAACAGAACTAAATCAAATGCAATAAATCTTTGTCATTTTTATATTATTCATTCCCCATGTTCCCTGGACTAATTGTATACATTTACTGTGGGTCTCTTCCTAGTTATGGGCCGGCCTTCGGTTCACTGTGCCTAGACTGAAGGACACTCACGATACTGTACAGTTTGAGCTCCAAATACGAAGGTACATGTCTTGGTATTCCCAAAATATCATGGAAGTACAGTGTTTAGTACATGTTCTTTTTTTTTTTTTTTTTACATTTAGTAAGTGTGAAATATTTATATAAACATTTTTATGGAAGCCTTCAGAGGCAAGGGGATTTTTTTTTTTTTTTTTTTGCAGGCAAAACACACACACAAATTCACCCTGCTCTTTAATTGCTTCCATATATTTTTGATATTTATAGATATCAATATTAGGTATTTTCTGTTAAAAACAATTACAGAATTTATGACAACTTGACAAAGTCCTGTTTTGAAAAGTATGTTTACACTGTTCTAACTCTTCGTCTTTCTATTTGTCCATTGTAGTAAAAATGCAAATAACTCAGAGAGTGAGGTGGTGCTGTTTGAGCTGGAGGTGGCTGCTATGGCTGAAGTCATTCTGCAGGGGTGAGGCTTCTTTGCCAATTTCCACTACTACTACTACAACTACTATTATATCTTCTACTACATCAGTACATTACCATTATAACATCATTCCTATAATGGTCGTTCCTGCCAAGGTAAAACCTCTGCTTTTGTCTGTTGCAGTGTTTCTCGCCCGGATAAAGTCATCTTTCCACCTCCCAACTGGATTGTTAGTCAGACTCTGAGGGAAGAGCAGGACATCGGCCCTGAGCTTCAGCAGGTCTATGAAGTACGCTGACATTTCTTCTATGCATGTTTACAATTGTTACTGCTCTCACATATCTGTTCATATAATTAAAAGGTGGGTAGACTAAAATTTCTGATGAGCGATTATTTAGGGACCGTATGAAAATTAAAGTTATGATTGTTATTTTTGTTGAAGGGAGGGTAGTCTGAAGGCTTTTGTTTCTTTTACACCATATTTAGATTTTATTTCGGCTTCCCCTCTTGAGGTGTATTATATATCAAAGAGATCAAATGGTTACATTATAAATATGGCTCTCATGTCGTCTGCCATATGCAGAGGTCAACACACGTTTCTCTGTAGCATGGCTTTATTTTCCTCTCCACACTCAAATAAGAAGTAGGTAGGACCAAACTGTCTGTATTCAGAAACACAATACATGTGGAGCTAACTAATGATTATTGATTGGCTGATTGAACATAATCTATACTAAAGAAAAGGCGTGTGATTAGCTGAAAGGTGAAGGGGCAGGGACCACTGTCATGACATGACATCAGGACGTAAAAAGTAAAATTATGATATGTGACATTATGAAACAACAGTTTCTAATATGAAATAAAAACAAACCCCTATAAAACCATTATTATGAGACTAAAACAGTATATAACATTTCAGAATAAGATGAGTTTTAATAATTTCTTAAATAAAATAAAAAACTGTCCTATTTACATATTTTACAAAATGTACTCCAGACTATATATTTTATGATTACTTATTTATTCATGTAATATTGAACATTTTGGGACTCCATTGCAACTACAGCATATTTTTTTGAGATATTGGTGAGAGGTTGCCGTCTGCAGGTCTTGCTTTTTTTTATTAATAAAATAAAACAAGAGAATTAGCCCACGTCCCGTCTCAGTAACTTTTGTATAGTCACCAAGGCAAACACAAGTCCATTATAATGTAAGATAATGTATTTATCTTAATATAACCTGTGTCAGACATGCAATGCAGCTGTCCTTCATGAGGATTTATTTAATCACAAAAATCCCTTTAAAGACCAAAGCAACAGTTCAAACTTAACCTCTTTCTTTCAGTTGGTGAATAACGGTCCCAGTGTGGTCAGCCAGTCCACGTTAGAGGTGAGGTGTCCTCTGAGGGCTCACAGCCACGGGCTGCTCTACCCTGTGGAGTTGGTCACTGAGGGGCCGCTCAGCTGCTCCTCCAGATACACCTTCAATGCAATGAAACTCAAGGTGAAGACACACACATCCACACACACACACGCACGCACGCACGCACGCACGCACGCACGCACGCACGCACGCACGCACACACGCACACACGCACACAGCTTGGTTGGCCTGGTGACACCATCGCCCTTGGTCTATTCTTGGCCTTGAACATTTGATTATGTTTGGTAGTGACTCTGTCTTTATGCACGCAGCTCCAGCCTCCAGCAGCAGAGGGGCACACGTCACTGAAATCCAGCACTGAGCACCACATCCGGAGGAGGGAGGTGTACAGCGATCCTCTGGCTAAACAAGGAAACCTGGTGAGACAATATGAAAAGAATAGGAAATCCAGCTGTAAAAATAAAAGACACTGTGTTTTCTGACATGTTGTTTCTGTACGTATCCATGGACACAGTTCATTTACAGGTGCACACACATATACGTAATATATTTCTACATTAAAGTACCCCACTGACTTAGCAGTGCACTACCATAACACTGTCACACTTGACAGTTAAAAAAACATTCTTCTTTCTAGTCACAACTTGGTGCCTACATTACCCACAATGCAACTGGACCACTGACAGTTCAGTCGGAGATTTGGGTGTGTTTTTAGCACTGACTTATATAGCCTAGTATCGCAACCCTCTGGCTACATCCACACTAATAGGTTTTCATTTTAAATCACGTAGCGCTTGCCACATTTACGCCTTATCGCCACACTACACCAGCGTTTTGGAACCCGTGAAATGGAATCTTTGAAAACTTTAGGTTTGCGTTTTATGCTGGATGAAGAACGATGACACTCTGATTGGGTCTTATCATTCATGACGTGTCAAGCCAAAACATTATTACTAAGCCTACATACTATTTTTGATTTCATCCTTTCCCGTTGCCATGGCTTCCTCCAGTGATGGATAATGCTCCCAGTACTGCTCTAATATGTCACTGTATTTGCTTTGTAATAACTTGCCACTCTGTTCTCCGCCGCCTTGACTGCCTTATACTCATGTGTTTCTCTCATTTAAAGTTCCACCCCATTGTCGGTCAAAGCAAAGAAATCTCTGCTCTTACTTTTCACTATCATAGTATTTTCTGTATCTTAGCAACCAGCGTGCCTCCGGTTTACACCTGCATGCACATGCCATGTTTACGAGAAAGGTATTGTGATATGAGTATTAAGGTGAGTTAGCATGGCCTGAGATTATTTCTGAAACTGAGCTAAAACACTTATGTACGGAGATTGTTTTTGTTTTGAAAGAGGGTTTTAAGGTAGAAACACAGTAGTGTTGATGATGCTACAGAGGTCTGGTAAGCTCATTTCTTTCTGACTCCACACCTCTCGATTTTTTTTCATTTTAAAACTTGTAGTCTTCAGACTCAGCTGATGCTAACTCAGGTGACATCACTTGAGGCAACTTTACACAGCTCCCTCTGGAGACACATACGTATGTGTATATGTAGTAGTACACTTGACACAGTATCAAATGACACAAGTATCAATAATTAAATAAATTAATGTATAAATAATTACATAAATAAAGTACAAGACTAAATAAATCAATGGAAATACAACAATAAATATAGAAACAAATACAAGAATAAATAAATGCTTAAAAAACACAGAAATAAATAAATATTGCACAAATAAATAAATAAATGCATAGGTAAGGATCTACTACCTCATCAACATACAAATCAAAAATACATAAATGAATAAATAAAGCTCACCAAAAATGTAGAAATAAATTTAGGCTATTTAGGTATGTCCTATTTAATTATCAACATTTATTGATTATTTATGCATTTTTCTTTATTTATTCTTATTCTTTTTATTTCTGTATTTTTAATTTATTTTTTATTTATTATTTATTTACTTATTTATCTATTAATACTTAAGTCATTTTTCGTTGTCCATGCCCCTGTAAGGAAACTTTGATATATAAAGTCTGCGTAGTGCCTCTCTGTGTTCATGAACCTTGATTTTAACGACCCTTGATTACATACCTCACAATTATGTACAACATTGACATAAAATGACAGAAGACTGATATCAGTTTCATATCTGTGTGCCCAGAAATAGTTGTGTGTAGCCTCGCTTTGCACAAAGACTGGCAGCAAGGGGAAACTGTTTACTTAGTTTGGTCAAAGGCAACAATGTTCTTTCCAGCAACTCAAAAACTGTAGTATTTTTACAGCTTTTTTTTTTTCACTCGATGGCAGACCAAGCCAATTTAAACATGTAAACTTACTAAATAAGGCATGTTGGTTGGATTCACCTTTTCTTTTCTAACTTTCTGAGAGCAGTTTTTCCTCGTCAGGAAAAGGGAGTTGACTCCATGTGTCCCACATAGACCCCAGGAGGTGTTTGTTTTTCTCCTTCTCTTTCCTCCTTGACTCAGCATGTGGAGGGAATCATGGTGACGCTGTTCACTCCAAACACACCACAACAGAGGCTCTTAAATTGAGTCAATAGCTCTTATGTTGGGTGTTCAGTCCCACAGAGGTTCTTATGGGAGTGTGTTTTCATTAGTATGTGTCTCTTAACTGGAGTGCACTGTGACTTTTTTTCAGTCTCCTGTGTGGGCTCCACACATTAATGTAGTACACGGAAACCAAAATTGTCCAATCAGAGTGTAAGAGGAGGAAGCACTGGCCTCTGAGCTTGAAAAAGATTTGAATTATAATGAAATTATCTCTTTCAACAGAGGAAATGGGAATAGATGTAATGAGCTCTGGTCACCATCTCCTGCTGCTTGCTGTAATTGTTTGTGAGATGACGTTAATTAGGTTTGTGATTTACAGGGTTCCTTTGGTGAAGCTTGCGTCACTGACTGTAATGTTTGACAATTAATCTCATATGGTATTCAGATGAACCATATTTAAAGTGGAGACTCTGACCACATGATGAAGATGTTTTTAAACATCCATGCTCCACTGTCTGAAAGCTGAATGTTAGTTAAAGTGTTGGATTGTCTTTTGAATTGGTATCAAACTAAAGGGACTGATCTTTGACAGACTCCAAGTTTAAGTCCAGAGCCTAATGCGAAAAAAGAAATAAAGATTCAAAACATGTTATCAGGATTATTTCTTTAAAATTGTTAATGTGTCACTGGAGTGACATCGTAGCTGGGTTCCATCCAGATCTTTAAACTGGTGCCCACACCTCTGATTTGTTAAGAGATTTAGGAGAATTAAAGTAGTGAAAAGAAATATGCAAACATGGTAGTGACATCCACTATGGCTGCAGAAACTACTATACTTTGTATTACTGCGGGGGACTGTACACATTGTGGTAGTCAGTTTTCCATTGGAGGATAATACCTATCTATCCAATAAACCGACCTGAACATGCCAAGAGGTCACTGAGCACCTTGCAGACTGCAGATTAATCATGTTCCTGTCTTTCATGTATAGTAATCTGTGGCATTTACTGCACACTTTTATTCCCTAACTTTAGGCGGTGCCTCCACCCAGGCAACATAAGTACCCCTGTAAAACTTCAGCAAGTCTGGAGAGAAGTGCTATTTAAGGACAAAGTTGGGGAGCAAATTACCTGCTAGCTGTCCTTCCATAACCTGTGAGCTACACCGCTCCCACAACAAATATGAAGCAAACGCATAATAACAGTTTAAATTTAAATCTTGCCAACAAATAAAAACTGTCCGATAACAGTTATGAGCTGGAGGGAGAAGCATCTCCAGTAGAGCGGTGCTCCACTATTCAGATGGTTGGTAGTTTGATCCCCGGCCCGTGCAGTCCACATGTCAAAGTGTCTATGCCATAGGTGTGTGAGTATGCGTGAATGATTATCAAATGAGCAGGGGCCACCTGCATCATCATTTGATGACTCTCAAATGCTGTAGGTGTGAATGTGAGTGTGAATGGTTGTTTGTCTTTATGTGTCAGCCCTGTTATATCTGGTAACCTGTCCAGGGTGTAGCCCGCCCCTCGCCCAGTGTCAGCTGGGATAGGCTCCAGCACACCCACAACCCCTAACAGGATAAGCGATTATGGAAAATGAATGAATGTATTTATCCTTATAGCTCTAACATCTACCACTTATCTACTATCTACCAATGTACTACCTACTCTTTTAAAATGAATACTACACCAGGCTCTGCGTTGTAATAATGAAGATGCAGTATGGATTTATCATTTAAAAAGGATTGGCAGGTGTGGTGCTTTTACATAGATGTTGTGCCACGAGTTGTCTACTGCTCTTTAACATGTATGGGACAATCTTTAAAATCTTTTATAGATCTTTTATATTGTATGATTCCTGCAGACAAATCATTTTGGTTTGAGAGAAATGGTGCTGGATGCTAAATTAGCTGTGTGCTTCTGTCCCTCCACAGACATGCTCGACAGTGACGTGCTGGCAGCTGCAGTGTAATGTTGGGCTGCTGGAGAGAGGTGCCAGTGTTATCCTGACTGTACGCTCCAGACTCTGGGCTGAAACCTTCATCGAGGTGAGATTACAGGACACACTGCCCTACAGTGCAGCTATGCTGTCATCTGGTAGTACAGGAAACTCAAGAGGCAAGCTCAGGCTGGATGAGAAAGGCAACATGAAGTTAGACAGTCTGTGTGCTTATACTGCCCTCTGTTGGCTGCAGCAGTACTCATCAACAAATCACAAACATCTTTTTTATTTTGGCAGCATGAACACACTGCAGACTCAAAACCAGTGTAAAGTTAGTAAGTAGTAAACAGTACAGGGCCTTAGACAGGATTATTTATTATGATGCTATTTGATGAGTTATATATCTTTTGTTGAAGTGATCATTTCAAATCTCATATAGAATTTATCAGTTCTACCCCAGTGATGGGATAGGTATCATGCTGAATTGACTTTAATGGCAGAGTTTGATCAGATAGTGCACAAAAATGTTATCAATAGTAGCACTGTTGGTTTCCTAGGTTTCAGTGTAGTGTTTTAATATCTGAAAGTTTTAGGGGAAAACCTTAGAGAGAATCAGTGAATATCTGTTATTTTGAGGGATGATGGCTTGATAAGCATACATGATTAAGATACTGAAAAGTGCCACAAAATTTTAGGTACTGGCAGCCTTTAAGCCTGTGAGTCCAACCCCTATTAAAATATTACTTTTTCCATCTGTCTTTTTTTTTTGTCAACAGCGGGCCTTTAAGCAGTATGTTCTCGAGTGCTCTGTTCAGTACAAGGTGAACACCATGCCTTATGCTATTCCTCCCAAATCCAAGCCATCAGGTTCCAAAAAGGTAACTTTATCACATTTTTATTCAACAAGTTTTTCACATCCAAGTGTAGATGTCAGTGAAAGGTGGTAAGAAAGTTAGGAGGTTCGTCTAAATGCTGTGGTTTGCTGTTGTTCAGGTAGTGATGGCCCTGATGTGGAGCAAGCCGGACAGTCCGTACGCTGTGCCAGTGTGGATCATCATCCTGGCTATTCTAGCTGGGTTGATATTACTTGCCCTGCTCATATATCTACTATACAAGGTAAGAAGCTGATACATAACCCTGCTTACACAAGAAAATAAGTTCTGACTGGCTGGCATATGTTACAATTTAAAACCAGGACACTTCAGGTGCAGTCTTAATGGGGGTTAGTTGGTGTTACTACAGAGACCAGGTAACTACATTTTCTAGAGCCATGCGATGTCATTAACCATCATCTCCAAACTATATCTATACATGTGTGTAGTAAAATGATTAGGCTCAGACAAATTACTGAATGGGTCTACCTGGCACAGAGACGCAAAACCACTACAAAGACACACAAAATGACTTAAAAAAGAGATGCCGAGCAACTACATAGAGATGCAAGTTACTACAGAGACATAAAATGGAAAAAGAGACACAAAACCACCACAAATACTGTTTTCCAACAAACAGTTCTGGGGACTCCCTGAGAGGAACTGCCCAGTGGGGAGCTCTCCTGAGAGCTAGACTACCTTCAAAGGCTTTTTTCTGTTTGCATTCACACCGCTAGTAGGAACACTGAAGTGAGGTACTATAAGCCGACCAGTGGTTGGTTAGCAATGTCACTTTCACTTTGAAATACTGTGTTTTAAAATTGTGTTGTATTTCCACCGTCGCTGCTCAGTAAATCCAGTAAAGACTTCATTGTCGGTCCATCTGTTCATGTTTTCCTAAAAAAAAAAAGAATTTGTTTGACTAATCAACGTACACTTGCGTTACTCGTAGTTCTTCATGTGCTGGGAGCTGTTTCTTAGTAATGATGAGTTATGACCAGACAGAATGATCTTACGGTGAAGTTGAACTTTGACGTTTTGGATATAAAGTGTCATCACTTCATCATTTTATCCTATTACACATTTGTGGGAAAATTTGTCACAATTAGCTTATAAACTCCTGAATTACAGCCAAAAATATGTTTTGTGAGGTCACAGTGACTTTGACCTTTGATTCTCATTTGGTGGTCGAATGTTTACTTTAGCTCATTCTTGAGTCCAAGTGGGAGTTTGTGCAAAATTTGAGGAAATTCCCTCAAGGCGTTTTTGAGATATTGTGTTCACGAGAATGAGACAGAAAGACAGGTGCAAGGTCACAGTGAACTTGAACTTTGACCTTATGAGCCAAAATCTAATCAGCACATCCTTGAGTCTAAGTGGACGTTTGAGTCATATTTAAAAAGAATTCCTCAAGGCATTCTTGAGTAATCTTGTTCACAATAATGAGACAGACGAGATCACAGTGACCTTGACCTTTGATGTATGACCACCAAATTCTTTTTCATTTCATCCTTGAGTCCAAATAGACATTTGTGCCAAATCTGAAATTTGCATTCACGAGAATGGGATGGATGTACTGATGGACAGACAACCTGAAAAAATAAGTGACGGAATAAGAACTCCCTTATTGTTAAAAAAAAAACCCTCAAATGTTTCTAGTTCTTACGGTGGGGTCAAACCATAAAGGGGGGTTCTTAGAACTATGACAAAAAAAATAGACAGACGACTACAGACACAAACTGATGCCCAAGAGATGCAACCGACTCGAAAGAACACAAAAAGAAGACAAAAAGTGACTAAAAGAGACACAAGTAGACAACAAGGAGATGCAAAGTGACTAGAAAGATATATAAAACGACATAACCTTGTCATTTGTAGTTGTTTTGTGGCTCTTGCAGTCAGGGTGCTGTGCCTGGTGGCCTTTTACAGGTCTGTGCTTAGGGGCCCATTGTTTCTTATTCTGTCCATGCAATGTGGGATGATGTTTAAGAATTTCACAATACAAAATTTTTCAGTTTAAAAAGAATTGGATATAACATCAAGACACTTCATAAATTGTCTATTATCATGTTACAAAGGGTACTTATTGGATAATAAATTTGCTTTTTATGACATAACCCAGCCCTGGTCTGATAAGCCAACATCACAAGTGTTTTATTCCTGCAGTACAGTACTGGCCAAACCTCAAACTGTACAAGTTGTACTGTAAGTGAGGCCCATGAAAGAGATAGGGAATATTATTTTTTCTACAGACATCCCTCCTTACAGTCCAGACTTTGTGTCAGATTGATTTGTTTCTAATCTTCCTCTTTCTGTGTTTTTCTCCAGATGGGCTTCTTTAAAAGGTCAGATCCGTATGGTACAACCATGGAGAAGGCCCAACTCAAGCCCCAGGCGTCTTCTGAAGCTTAGATCCAACAAGGAGCCTTCCCTGCAGCTGTTCTGAAGAACTGGAATTACCGTCACATTCCCAAATGATAAGCAGGCAACCCATTTACAAAGGGACAGTTATGGGTGCTGTATCACTGGAACACACAATATCTGGTCCTGCACTAAAATGCCAAAGCAGGGAGGACTACAAGGATCATGCAGTTGAATATGCACTACTGTTTTGGACATACATTTGAACAATCAGAGCAAGGTTTATGAAGCCTCTGCAGAAAGAGCAGCAACAAGGACGTACTCATTACAAGCTGATCTCTGTGGAAAGATGTTTGTTTGGAAAATAGTCTTCATACTCAATGTGTTGACCAGTAAAAGGTTAGAACTTCACAGCCCATATCAGTACAGGAAAAAATGCACGTCCAGCAAAAGGCACTAATGCTACAGTATTTTTTTATTCCTAAAAGATGTGTTTTAAGCCATGTTTGCAATCCCAGTGTTTGATATTTCTTGAATTGCCTGCCTTTGTATGATTTATACACCACTCTTTATTTATGGCACAGTGTTTGTCCCAATGGTCTTTGAATGTTGTACTGTACTGTCTGCAGGACAATCCTGATCAAACTGCAATGTTTAACTTGAATCATTCCTCTCCCATATTGGGAGGTATTTCGTTTATGATTTAATGTGTGTAATGTATTCATTGTGTTATGACCCATTGGTGTTGTGGCCCAGAATAAAGCCTGATTTTGTATACTCAACCATAGTGTCATTGATGTGCTTATCGTGAATAAGCAAAATTAAACAGAGCCCACTGCAGCTGACATGAGATACTGTATGTTAGAAGTACAAAGCGCAATCAACACTGAAATATTTATCATTGGCTGTCTTTCTGTCAAAAACCCTTTTTCCCCCCTTCCTCACCAGTAATCCAAAAAACTACATTACTTTACTTCATTACCTCCCTCTGCTGGTGGTTTATGTTACTACAACTACATGGAACCTGTTTCCTGATTCCTTAAAGTGCCATCACAAATATTAATATTTTAAGGTGATTGTCCACAACAGGCTATGTAGTTAATGGTGAGTTCAGTGCAAGTAGATTGCATCAACAAAGATGTTACTGCATCCATTTTTATATCAGCCGATAGAGCTGGCAGCTAGCAGCTAGTGCAAACTCTTTAAACCGCACTCAACAACGGCAACAGTCAAGCATAGCTGTGAGAGACTCTCTAAAAACACAGGGTTTCCCCTGGATGGGTGTGGTTTTGCTGGACGTAGCAGTGCATGCTCTAGCCACCCTTTTAATTTATCACTATCCAGTGATGCTAACATTAGAATGCCGTAACGTGGCCCCTATTAATGGGCCATGAAAACACTGGATAAAATTTACTGTATGGCTAAGGTTCTCTGTTAGCAGGTCCCACAAAATTCAACTACATTCATCCAAAACACCTACCCAAAGTAAACTGGACGCTGTTCTGGTTTCATTTCTAGTAAATTGTTTACCAACAGTCAGAATCACTGTAAATGCTTCTGTCATTGAGTTATATAAGTTGCAACACACTTCAACTAATTTTTCATTTTAATTCGCCTGAATATTCTCTTGAAAAAAAGGAATCTATTTTTGTATTTGTGAAATGTGTTTCACAGATTACACATTAACACACAGATTTACAATCCCTTCACACAAATAATCTTGAGACAAATCTATCTCCACAGAAGCCTTACCTATTCCGTATTCAAGTAGATAACAATATCACAGAAGAAAAACATTTTCCACATGTATTTACGAGGTTTTGTCCAGCCTAAAATTAACTTTCTCAGTCACATGTGGCGAGAACCTGTGGCAGACATCACCCTCTCGTGTGCGAATGCGTGCTTATGATTAATGCCACGCAGACGCAGACAGGCCACTCGCCCCGTCCATACATTATGGAGACCTCACAGGTCCTCCGTTGTCCGCAGACGTAAGAGAGTTGGTTAAAGGAAAAAAAAAATAGTTACCACTCTGTCGATGCTCAGGCTACATGTTTATTGACGTTGCCATCTGCGATGGCCAACTCTCCTATGTCTGCAGACATCACAGGACCTGCGAGGTGTGGTAATGAACTGAGAGAAAACGAGAGACGGTGGTGCACAGATACATGGCCCCTATTTCCCTTTTTGCTCTTCCTGCTCTCACTCTGGTTCTTCTGGTGGAGGAGCAGAGGACAGCCTGGGTCAGCAGGGTTTGCTGGAGGCTCTTCAGGGGCTTACAGCCAGGCCGCTTGTCATATTTTTTCATGGGAGTCTCCTGCCCCTGCGCCCTGGATTATTTTGGGGGCATTTTTGCCTTTAATGAATAGGACAGTAAAGCATGAAGGGGGAGAGAGAGAGGGGACGACATGCAGCAAAGGGCCACTGGTTGTAATCGAACCTGCACGGACAAGGCCTTTGTGCACGGGGTGCCTGCTCTATCCATAAAGCCACCGATGCCCCTTTAATCAACATTTTAAAGTGGAAATAGACAACTTTTCAGCTAGCTTACACTGGCAGCCAGAAGTATCTCTGAGCCATAATCTAAACAAATAGGCCTCAAATGTGTCCCATATAATGTCTATCGATGGTCTATCACCAGGAGTTGTATTTCTAATATTTGTACTTATAAATATCTCATAATGATTTTTTTTATATATTTAAGAATGTCTAAGGGCTCACTTGCACAACTCAGAAAAAGGTCAAAGTCCAGTTTATTAAACAATGGGCAAAATCGTGGTCAGGCAGAATCAAGATCAAAAATCTAGATAGGCAAAATCAGGCAGAGGTGCAAAAGGGAAAGGCTAAGGTGGGTCCGAAAAAACACTAACAAGATCAAAAACCGAGGATCAAAACACTGACAAGACATGCTGGTTGACTCAGCACACAGAAGAACACAAGGGCAGGAAGTCAAGACACCTGAAATGAGAGGAGAGTTACTACAAAATAAAACAGGAAGTGCAACAAAAACACAGAGAAAAAATGACCTTATCTCTGACAAGTCCTGACACCTGATATGAAAATATAATCTATTCAGTTGTACAATTTTTTGGCATGTGAATAATCTGAGAATATCCACTTCTCAGGTTTTCTCAACCCAAGAAAGTGGGGGGTTGTTTTCCAGACCGAAGATTTCTTAGATGTCTTTGAGGGGTTCTCTTCAGAGACTTCAGCCGTCTCAAGGGGTTTCAGTGGTCCATTAGGGAGAGACTCCTATTTGCATGAGTCATCCTCAGCTGGGAGCACCTCCATAGAGACTTCAACCATCTACAGGTGTTCAAAAGTAGGTCCATAAGGAAGAGACTCCTGTTGGTATGGCTCATCCTGAGGCTTCTCCTAGGGGGATGAGGATTGTCTATTCTCTCAGCCTTGAGCTTCGTTGACAGCTGATGGTTGGGTCAGATCTGAATGTTAAACTGAGTTATCAGCTCCTCCCTCCCTTTCTCAAAAGATTCCTGATTCGTCAAGGTGTGTTGCTTCAGGATGTTATTCTCTTCTGCCATGTTTTCACAGAGGGCATCCTGCTCAGCCCTCAAATTTTCTGTAAGATGCAGAACTGCTGACAACCTTTCTGCGTGAGATTTGATTTTATCGTTAACCTCAAACCGAAGATTGAGCTGAATTTTCAGCTCCTCGTTCAGCTCATGCTTAATGTTGAGCCAAGTCTTAAGCGTTTCCTCTCCGTAGAGATGATTCATTGGCCAAAGCATTTTGCTGAAGGATTTTAATTTCTGCCGCCATTTTTTCCTGAAGGGCATCCTGCTCAACCTTTAGATTTTGGAACAGGTGCAGGTCTGTTGAAACCCTTTCTGTGTGAGACTTGATTTCATCGTCAAGCTCACGCTTAAGACATTCATTCTGCTGTCTGGGAGTGAGGAGTTCGGTTTCATATTTTACAGTGAGGTGATGTTGTGAAACCTTGGTCCTTTCGAGTTCTTTTCGAGAAGCTTGTTCCTCTGCCTCTCCACCTGGAGTTCAGCTGTAAACTTGTCCTGGCTGATCTAATGTGCCACTTGCAGCATCTCAAAATCTTTGTGAAGGTCTTTCTTCTTTTTCTGTCTGATGGTGTCCCTCACCTGAACAGCCATGTTGTAAGTGCTGAGTTTCTGGATCTGCCCATTTCCTCACCCTCTCTAGCTCTCTTCTGGTTTCTTTTTTTCCTGTTAATTTATATTTCTTTCAGGGTTTTTTGCTTAGCCATGTGTTTTTTGGTCTTTTCCAGCTCGTGGCTAAGTTGGTTTTGCACACAAATGAAGACTTTTCTCTGTTTATCCAACAGGTCATTAAGTTTTGGACCTGTTAACGAAGTTCATCGCACTCCGTCACATCAATTTGAAGAGGCTGACCTCTGGCCAGCTGTCTGAAGGTCCTCCTGTCCACTTGGCTGCTCGCTCTTCCACAGAAAAAAGAGACGATGTGTGGTAATGAGATGGCTGTACACAGGTACACGACCCCCATTTCTCTTGCTGCACTTCTGAGATACGCATGATTGCTCCCTTGACCTCACCAAGGCTGGTGGCTCGTGTCTGATTCTCCTTCACTGATATCTAAAAAACAGGAGGGACTGAATGCAATGACACAATATCAGCTGCTTTTATTATAGAAAAACCGTCGGCAATGTGTTCGCAGATGGCTTGGCCAACGGTGATGCATTAAGAGACATCACTACCTACTCGGCTTTTTTCATGTGGCCAGCTATGGACCAGCTTTCCATTAACGGAGGGTCTGGTGGAGGAGGGGTCCAGGCCGGTTATCACAGCTTTTTAGCTGCCATGGCTCATAAAATGGATTTGGGATTCTGTTTACGGGTCGTTTGTTTTCTTTGGTGCGTTAGGAGCCTGGGTGGCGACGTCTCAATGCGCAGCACAGGGATGACGTGTGGTTGTGGAGCGAGGATCATCTGGCCACGGCTGCTGTGTGGCAGGGGACGCTGGGGTTGTGATGGGTCCATGGGCTCCCGCCGCATGTGACTGGGGCTCGCTGCCCCTGGGGCCACTCGCTCCTCCTCAATATTTATCTTTGACAAAAGCCTGATGGTGTCCTCCATTTGGCACACGTTATTGTGCTACCCCTCTCTGTCAAAGCTTTCCTTTTTTCCAGAGTTGATAGTTTTATTCTCCACTCTGCCTTGCTCTGGATGATCTCATGGTCTTTATCTCTCGGCTTGGCTTAGCTTTCCAAAATTTTCACTTTAAGCGCCTTCTTTTCAGATGTTATTTGCGTGATTACATTGTCCTTTTTCAGAACAATTTGGCGGAACTTTCTTTCAAAGTCCTCTTTTAGAGTTCTGATTCTGCATCTTTTTCTTCTAGTTCTGCTTACAACTGGTTTTCCCATGTTGCCTTTAAGTCCATTGAATTGTCTGAGGGTAGTTTTTATTTTTAGCCTCCTTCTCCCAGGTCTCTCTGATTCTCCTGTTCTCCTCTTGCTAGAGTGCAAAAAAGCGGTTGAATTCAGCACTCCAGTGGTGTTTGATGGAGAGGGTCTCATTCTGTGCTTCACGCAGATCTTTTTCTTCCTCCTAATAGATTGATTAGGTTCATTTTGTCTTCTTTTTCAAATTGTTCAATATTTTCTTCTCTTCAGACAAAAAGTGTAGGAGATGTATCTTTTTACCTGCTTGACAGTTTCGACAGTGACGTTGGATGACACTTCTGAGGAAGACTGGAGTCACAGTCGAAACTGTCAAGCAGGTAAAAAGATACATCTCCTACATTTTTTGTCTGAAGAGAAGAAAATATTGAACAACTTTTTCTTCCTCCATTGTCTTCTTTTCAAACTCTGCCTGTTTCATAAGTTCCCTCTCTGCCTCTAGAGACTTTGTTTCTATCACTCCATGTTGACTGTCTGCTTTTCCAGGGCATCCTTTTCCATGATCAACTCACAGCTTTCTTCCCCATATTCCTTCAGGACTGTTTTCAAGCCCTGAATCTGGCTGTGGGGACTGGGAATTTGCCAGTTCCTCTGGTTCTACACCTCTTGAGCTGATTTGTCCTGGTTTTGCTTCATGATGATCAACTGTATAAGATAAGACTGAACTAGATCAATGGAAAGCTTAAAAAAAGTTAGTCTGAAGGTCTGTCTGGCTAAGAAAATCTTTATTTCTGAATGGACGGTTGTCACTTTGAAAGCAGAACAAAGATATTTATTGCAGTACTGGAGCATTATACAGTAGTATTTTAGAGAATTGTAACCACATTTTTACATTCATTGCCTTGGTTATGTCATTATTTGTGTATTTTTACAGACCCGCCTTCCACAGAAGACCTTCCTTTGGCACCTGATGGGCCCATAATTATGAAACATACACAGCATGATCACTACAGACTGATCTAAGCTAGGGAACCATTAGAGGCAAAAACCAAGAATCAACCAACACAGATTTGTTGCATCAATTTATTGTCTATATACTAAATATATGCAATGTGTTTGGTATTTTATGGCAACATTCTTCTTATTATTGCTATTGCTGTTGTATAGGATACATATAATAATAATTTCCAGCAGAGGTTTATGTCTGTGAAGCAGCACAAAGTCTCACTATACAGTGCATCAATATGCTGTCAGTTGCAGACAATAGCTGAAATTCCTGCCTGTGCATATCGACCTATCTGTGCAATGACGCAAATACAGTCACATAATGGTATGTGCTTTCATTGTTACTATGTGTTGCCATTTTTTGTTGTCACTCAATAGGCTAATCTTCCATGCACACAGCTACTACTGCAAATATTGTGAGACACTGCATTTATGCAACAAAATGGACCCTATATTCCCTAATATTATATACTTGAAAGGACAGAAAGAAGTGCATTGCCTCTCCAGCAGAAATTAAACTGTCCCACCAGCAGCAACCACCAATTCAGTGTGTGGTTGTGTGATAAAAAAATCTAATTTATTTCTCAAGATAAATATTTTAAGGCAGACTCCCCAGAAATGTAACTACACGCTGCGGCAATGCAGATCTCCTATTTATTTTTGTAAGCTGAAACCATTTCTCTCAGTGGAAATGAAGCTTGTATTTACTTTAATTTCACAGATAAGAAACAATAAATTGTGAAGACAGTAAAGCCTCCACACAAATAGCATTTTAAGTCTTGTGTGTAATTTAGCATTCAGGGATTTAGCTATACTTTGGGATTTATCCTGGCTTCATATGAGCAGAGGAAATCTCTGCTCATCGCTAGGCTAATTTATACAATGTAAAATGCCATTGTGGTAATAACGTTAGCCTGTTATATTTGTTTAGAAATTGTGTTTATTACAAAACAGTCGTTTTGTCGGTGAACCTTGTGAGTTGTAATGGGGCCTAATTTTATAACGTTACCTTTGTTAAATGTTGCTGTTGTCCCTGGTTTTATATGAGAAGAGGAAATCTCTGCTAACTGCTAGGCTGATTTATACCGTATGCCATAGGCTTGTGCTAATAACGTTAGCATGTTGTATTTGTGGGGAAATTGTGTCTAAAGACAAGTGCTTTGTCTGTGAATGCTGCGAGTTATAGTGAAGCCAATTTGTGTACTTAAGCCATGTTTAATGTGTGTTTTGGGTGAGGTTTTTGAATCAACTAAACTTTACAGCACTTCACAGAAACCCCGCCGGCGACTAGTGTTTTGGAGGTGTAACTGCAGAGTGACACAGACACACCACCACACAAGTATAAATGCTCACAACGGTGTAAGCGACGTGCGTAGGCTACGGCGTAAGGTCTGCCGCACAAGAATAAATCCTGTTTAAGTTGCAAACATTATTTTGATGAGTTGTCTTGACAAATAATGCTGGCATTTACATTAACTTAATGTTGTGTGTAATTGAAAGTCAGATTTCTGAAATGTTTAATTCAAAACAAAAATCAAGATGTAGTTACTTAATGAAATGACTTCATTTTTTCCTTCAGGATTTCAATTCCCTCCTGTGGTCAAAGTCAGACAGTTGAGACTATTTTGCAAGTTTGGCACACCGTGCGCCTGGCGCAGCTACTCCTCTTTCCCACCTCCGTCCATCCTACCTGCGCAAGTCGGAAAGAGGGAGGAGAGAAGGCGTGGAGTGGGTTTTACACACATCGCACCAATCAAATGAGCCCCT
>NC_065529.1:13265597-13284519 GCF_006386435.1 Epinephelus moara
CAAGCTCGCAGTGTCCAAATATACAGAACTGCGAGCAGACCTCCACGGGCTGATGATGCAAAGGTAGCCTGGGAGGAGGTCACCACAATTGTAAATCAATGTTGCATTTCTCTCGTGCACGCGCGCTCTCTCTTTCTCTCTCACAGTCTCACTCTGTTTCTTTTCTTTTGGCTTTTCTAATATGACAGATGCTGAATATATACTCCCTATCTGATGCTGTGGCTGTTTGTGGTTGGCTGAGAGGGATGTGAACTCATTAGTTTGCAGCTGTGTTAATCAAATCAGGTTGGGTTTCCATTACGCGTGCCAAACGTGCCAAGCGGTGCCAATCCCCTTTGATCTGACATCAGATGTGACGGGACAGTCGATATAGAGATACATTTATGTGCTGATTGCAGATAGTTGCATTGAATAGGTTTTTTTGGGGTATTTACTGCATCATTAATGTGCCTGACATTCTGGAGACCTGCCAGATAGCACACATACATCTGGCCGACATCGGCCCGATGTATCAAGTTTAGATCGTTAAGACGTAGCAGGGAGAGCGTTTGCTCATTGCCAAGACGTCACTGAGACGTCGGCCTTTAATCGAAAATGACCACCACGCGACATTCAAACGATCAATAAAAAGCTGCGCTCAGTAGGCGCTCCTTCATTAATATTAATATGCTTCGTTAATTACGACCTTTATTCATTTAGGTCGGACCTTTCAAACTACAACTATTTCACCATTCAATGTGAGAAATTAATGCTAATATTCAAAAATAGCTGACTGTTACCCTATTTTGTGTGCAAATGTGCACAATGAAGAGACAAAAGTCAATTTGAGAAACTTTATTTTCAAATTTCCACAAACAATATCTGACGGCCAGTCCGCTTCTCCTGGCAGCCTGCAAGACACAGAAAAGATGATGAGCACATAACTTCAAGAAACAAATCCCAACTTCACCACTGTATTTTTTTTTAGTATTTCAGCTGTCTTTTAGCCAGATTGAAGGCTTTGTGTCCGTCACTCTGCTTAATTTAGTGTTGAAACGGTTAAATAACGGGATCCGTTAACTCCGTTAACTGTTAACAGCAGCTCAACAATCAGTCCTTCATCTCGGAAAAACAGTGGCTTCAAAACTGCGCTATTACCTGTAGCCACCGGGTCAGTTTGCTTTGCAGAGGAGGAGACCTCGACTGATAAATTGCCCATAAAATCACATTAACAACATACTGAAGGCATCCTTAAACTTCACTATTTCACCTCCGCGCTCCTCTCTGCTGGTCTCACCGACACTTCAGCACCCGTTCTGGGATACACAGTGTCGGCCCGCCCCGCCTGACCTCCGTGCTCCTCTCCGCTCCTCTCCCAGACACTTGAGCACACGTCCAGGGCCCCGGAGGGCAGGCCGGGGGGCCGCGGGACCACGGGTGGCAGCTCCGGGCACTTCCACTTTAACCCAAAACGAGTGCTCACGATAACCAGATGAGCAGATAACGTCAACTAGGGAAAATAAAATGAAAACACCACAGTTGTAGCCTGTTAGCATAACATGAGCTAAACCGCTAAACTAGCTAACAGCTAACGAAAGATAACGTTAGTTGGTGGGGAGCTGTGCTAAGCTATATACACCCAGTCGTGCTTCGCCACTCACCAGGAACCTCTTTTAACGGTCACAGAAGAAACAACAAAGCTATTTTCTGCCAATTTATTCCAGTAGAGCTTACCTGAAACCAACTGCGATGAGATGCTGTGTCCTGCGAGCTCAGTTCCAAACAAACACCGCGGAGATGAAATTCCGCCTTCAGTGGCGACTTCCGTATGTGGGCAGACATTCTACGGCACTGGGCCGACCCAAAGCCGACGTAACAGAGACGTTTGATGAGCTGGGACAAAAGAGTATTAAATTTAAAGATATCCGCCCATGCGGCCGACGCTTGTCAGACGTTATAAATTCAGGGCCGATGTGTAGTCCTCAGGCCGACGTCGGCCAGATGTATGTGTGCTATCTGGGCTGCCTGTGAGGTTTTGGTGAAGTGTGCGCACTCTCCGCCGGTCAGCCAAACTTCCACTTAAACCAGCTGCGCTCCGCCTGCGCTGACAGCAGACCTGGTTTCAGCTGGCGAGCTTTTAGCGCACCTTCGGCGAAGCCTTTTGGCATGAAACTGTCACTGTGCCAAGCAGGATCTGTCGACACCTCCCCCTGCTGCGCCGCCACACCCATCTCAGCGCACCTCGGTCTGCCAAACTACCAAACTGAGTGCGCCTCGGGTTGCGCTGCTCGAAACTAGCTCTGCGCAGGGTTCGCCACCCTGCGCCACCCTGCGCTGCGCCGGGAAACTAGAGCCCTGTGTGTTAGAGAACCTGTAGGCTGAACAAATATGATACAAAGGACATTTTCAAGTTGTGTATCATTTAATTTACAAATAGATTATTCAAAAGCAATGAATTTGGGCGTATTCTTAATTTTGATATGAGAAACAGTGGACTCGTGTACTAGGTTAGGCTACACCTGCTAATGCAGTTGACGGAATATGTTGTACCACTTGTAGCTAACGGTAGCTATATATATATTTTTTTAAGATTATCTTTTGGGCCTTTTGCCTTAATATACAGGACAGTGTGAAATGGGGAGACAGAGAGAGTGGGGGGGACGACATGCAGCAAAGGGTTGCAAGCCGGAGTCGAACTCGCGACCGCTGTGGCAAGGCATCACCTCTATACATAGGGTGCCGGCACTATCCACTATGCTACCAACGCCCCACGGTAGCTATATTTGTGTAATTTGGCCATCTTACCCTTTAGTGTAGTTGGCAAAACATGAAAAAAGCTAAAACCCTCTGAAGAAAATATAATTGGAGCAACTCAATTTTTTTAAACAGCTGATGACTTAAACACTTGTGCTCATAATTATGATAATGAAAAACACAACATCTAAAAATTCCTTTTAAATAATGTGAAAAAGCTAGATGTGACATTTTTTAAGAGCAATCAACTGTTAAAAAAAAGATGTCTGCACACTTTCGGTCTACTTGACCTTCATCAGAGCATACATAATCAACTTAAAAATATATTTTTATGCTACCAATTGTTGAGTAAGTGTTGAATAACGAGACCTTTGATTGTGGAAGAAAATCTAACTCAGTGTACTTACGTGGTTGAACATTATTTCATTAGAAGTAACTCATAACTCAAAAAGATTGATGCAAACAGTTGCATAAAATTTTTATTAGAGCTCTGATGGGACTCATCCCGAGGACGGCCACTTAACTGTATAAGATCTGACGGGATAAACTTGGACTCTGCGTGGAACAACTTCACCTATATGTCTGATGTGCAGAAAAGCACTTAAGGTGAAAAAGCATTAGATTGTGACTGATCCCATGTCCATGTGGGGAGATTATAAAATAATTAATGAAGTTACTGTTAATGTACACAAAGCTCCCCTCTTAAGTTCACGCGTATGTGGATCCTTTATGATGGAAACAGGAATAAAGTCAAAGGAAAGATTGTCTCATACAAATAGTTGTGGGGAAACAAACTGGCTGTAAGGATTGGTTTTTGTTCTTGTTTTGCAAAAACCTCAGATATGGCACCAGAGCACATGACCCAATCTTCCTCATTACAGTCTCTGTGTTGACGGCTTTTTCATGGACATTATTATGTAATAACCGTAGACTTGTAGATAAAAGTGAAAGGCTAACCTCAGCATACATGAAAGGTGTTTGGGGATTTTGGAGAGGCCTCTGCCAGCTAAGGTATCTCTGTCCAAAAGCCTGGTAACCCTGCCAGAGTTATCCTGGTCCTCCTGCATGACCTGGAAAGTTTGGACTAATGTACCTTTCTGCTATTGTTTTATGCATTTATTTTATAGGTACAGGCCTTAACCTGCCTCCTGAGACCTCCTTGATTTTCTCTGTGCATTTTACATGTTTCTTCTGTATTGGCATTCCTTTTGTTAACTTGTGCAACAGACACTCTGCATCTTTAAAGAAGAGCACTAAATTCTGCCACTGATGGTGCTGATGTGTTTGCACTGACATTTGTGCTGAGCGCATGCATGGTTCTGCTGAGTTCTGCTGGATGGATGCTTGCCCCGACCTGCAGAGGGTGTTTTGTGTCTCTCCTCCTCCTGTCCCTCCCTCCCCATCTCTCTCACTGCATGTGCGTGTGTGTGCTCCATGTCTATAAAAGCCACACAGTCACGAGGGCGCTGTCCTGCAGAGGAGCTCAAGTGTAAGTCAGAGAAAGAGACAAACGAAACAGAAGACTGCTCTTGCTTTCCCCTGGCTGTGAGTAACATATTTGCTTTTTTATATAGACAGTTACAGAAGAGCATAGCATTAGCACATGTACTGTATCTTTAATGCCTGTGTCTGCAGGAGCAGATGACTCAGCTGTTTGTGTTTGGTGCCTCGGTGAGCCGTGAAATGCAGGACAAATGTGCAACTAAGTAGTGTTTAATGTATGCAAATCTGGTAGACCAAAGCCTTGTCTGTTCTCTGCACCTCAGATGAAGACCTCCATGGACATTTATTAAACAAAGAACCAAAACTACTTCTTTGTAAAATAGTTATAGTTTGTGTAATGACTTATTTCAATGTCACAAACTCTAAAGTCCACAAGCATCAGGCACAAGAACACAAAATTGATAAAAACCCCGAAAAATGAACTTTAGGTGTTTCTGACTGAGTATGTACCACTAAACATGAGGTAATAGTGGCTAGAAAAAGAAATATATATATATAGAGAGAGAGAAAATATATTTGTCAAGTGCTAAAGTCATTTCTATACTTCTTAGGTAGAATAACTTCAGGTAAATTACATTAAGTCTCAGGACACCCATGAAACTGGCCCAAAACAGACCCTTGAGCCACTGGTTTCCACGCCAACATGCTCTCCCAGGTCGTTTTCCTGCTGACTGATGTCTGTTTGATGACTGGTTGATCCTCTATGATACCTCCTATTCAGCATGTAAAGAGGGTGGCTTTTGCTTCATCTGTTGTGCTGTGAGTCAGCAGACAGGGTATTAGTGTTTGGGTTTGGAATCTGTGGAGATGACCCGGCCCTGTTTGGGACTCCAGGTCCACTTTCATATGGGCTGCTTTTAATTTTAACCCTTTCAATTGGGCTAACCCTGTCCATGAGCTTGTGTCCACTGCTATTTATTTTAAATTCAACTTCAGATCTTTTCAGTCAGTCTAAGCAGTCAGTGGCTTTTATTGTAAGACGATCCTTGTATGTGTGTGTGTGCGTTTGAGATATAAATATGAGGATATAGCAGCATGAAGAGGATGCAGATACAGTTTGGAACAAACCAATAGCTGATTCGAGCGGGTGGATGGGATCTAGCAGCGTGATAGAAACTGCAGCAGAGGCAATTATTGATCTATGTTGCTGTTTCCTGTTTCTCCTGCGCAGGCCCTGCCTTCTCTGTGTAAGCTGTAATCATGGCCAAAAACCTGCTTAAGAATCCCAATGGGGAAGGTAAGAGGTCATTTTCTTCATAAAGGATCTGCAACCATGTAACTAGATCTACTCTGGGGCTTACCACCCCAGGTGAGATTGTCTCATCAGCTGCATGGAAGACTAGGCCTGGGTATCATTTAAAAAATTATAATACCAGTACCCTTAAAGTGATACCAATACCAACAGAGTACTTCATTTGATACCCATGATGTAAATAAAGTTGCGTGTAGTTTAGCCATACTTCTGAATGTTTTGGTGGCATCTTGGTACGCTGAACTGCCAACTCTGTCAAATACACCGCACTCAACTTCACCACACCACAGATGGGAGGTATGGCTTGTACTGCTGCTGTGGAAGTGTGAGCTTCACTCCAGGGACAGTTGTGACAGCCCGGCTGCACACTCAGTGACAGGGCTAACTGTTAGCACCACACTGCTAACATTACCTTACAGTTATCAATGGGCTTAATGACAGTGGGAATGTCTTAGGACTGTTTAAGGGCTCAGTGATTGATGCTAGCTTTTGCTGCTGTGTTAGCTTGTGCTAATTGGCAAACGTTATGCTGACCGTTACCTGGAAGGAGAATGGCAACAGACATTTTGCTTGTTTGGCGAGGATTCGGGTCTGCGATCAGACCCCGGATGCAAAAAGGATGATTTCATTTCATGTATTTTATTTAGATGGACAATGCACATTAATCAACATGTCTGTAAATGTGCCAGTGTTAGCCAGCTGGCTAATTTTCAACTGCAGTCCCTTGGCGAGGTGTTTTGAAACCAATAAAAGGATAAAATTCACAGGACGATTCACAGATGGAATGCAGGTATCATCTGAATGGAGACGTTTCGATACTACTTGGTACTGGTATTATTAAAGTCAATACCTTAAAATTACCCAATACCTAGCCCTATGGGAGACAGTCCCTGATGTTTTCCATATCCATGTAAATTTTCTAGTGAGGTGTCTGCCTTACCTCATCATGGTGCCCAATGAGGCCGGTAACTGCCCATTGGTCCGACAGCCCATTGGTCCAACATCCCATTGTTCCGACCATATTAAACCCATTGTTCCAAAGTCCCGTTGTTCCGAAATCATCATGATGCCCTGTGGTTAAGGTCTGGTTAGGTTTAGGCACAAAAACCATTTGGTTAGGGTCAGGAAAAGATCATGGTGTGGGTTAAAATGAAAAAGAAAGTGACAAACACATAAGCTGTGAGCCTGCTTCGCCTCAAGCCTTTCCCAGCTGACCCAAAGCCGGTCGCGGCGCACCATCAAGGTAGAAATACGCCCGCTGGGAGCCGTTCAGCACCGCGGACCATCGGACTAATGGGATGTCGGACCAATGGGCTGTCGGACCAATGACATGGACCCAATGAGGCCAGAAGACACCCACTGGTAGGCTACTTGACAATTGGTCAGGTTGTGTTCGAAATCGAATTCTAATGTACTGCGTACTAAATTGATGATTAAGTATGGCATTACTAGCAGACTGTTCACACTGAAGTTGACTCAAGCAATCATCTTCTCTGCATCACCTGACTGTATTGAAGACTAGTCTGTGCTTTCACTGAATGAAAGTTGTTTATTACAAATGTAAATCAACATTAGCTCTTCCACTCAATTTCATATTTTCAGTATCATTTTGAGACAAATTAAATTTTTAAATATTTT
Source organism: Epinephelus moara (assembly GCF_006386435.1). Taxonomy (NCBI): domain Eukaryota; kingdom Metazoa; phylum Chordata; class Actinopteri; order Perciformes; family Serranidae; genus Epinephelus; species Epinephelus moara. Next base: position 13,272,724 of record NC_065529.1, read on the forward strand.
AGTGTTGAATATTTTTTTTTACAGTATATACTGTAGTGTATATGAGATCCCATGTTTTCCCACTTGACTGTACGGTAACATCACTAGCCATCATTCTTAATTATTTTATTAGTTAATTAGCTAAACCATCCATCATGCAGTCCACCATTGGACTGTCTGAAGAAGAGCAATGCATTTATTAAAACTGATAAGCTCACATCTCATACTTATAAATTCTTGCTAATCTAGTATACATCTGGGCATTTTTTGTGCACTCAAAATCCACACTACATACTCATCTTTAGGTCATACTTAGTATGAATACTGTGTTAGTAGATTTTGAACACAGCCTAAATTTGATTGAAAAGATCTTAACTGCAGCTTTAAAACTGCAGCGTCTGTGCCAAAAGGGTAACTATTTTTATTTGCTTAGCAAATAAATATATTTAAAAGTGGCCTAACATTCATCTGCTAATCTGAGTACATGAGTCGGCTACAAACAAACAAACTGCATCCAAGACTGTCAGACTGGAAATAGCTTAGCCATAGTCTAAATATCACTCACTGTTCACTGTTTTGATTGATTGTACTTTACTGTATTAACCACACTGCTGCATATGGAGTTAAATGTGTGCTCATTTTTAGGGGAATAGTTAACATTTTGTGAACTATGCTTATTTTTTTTTTCTTGCCAAGACTTAGTACAGCAGATTAATACCATGTGGTAAATATGTGTGGTAAATACGAGGCTATGGCTAGGAGGCAGTTAGCTTAGCTTAGTGCAAAAACGGGAAACAGTTAGCCTAGCTCAGTCCAAAGGTAACAATATCTGCCCACCAGCACCTGTTACACAAATGAATAGGGTGCCAGTTTGCCTCCTGATCATTGCGAAATTCACAATAAAAATAAATTGATTCACTCTGTTTTTTTTATACATCTGTTTTTGTAAATGTAATGATAATAAGTTGCCAGAGTACATTTAAAAGCATCAAAACAGCTGAGCCCTGAATGTCCTCAAGTCTAACTTTTACATTTGGAGAAAAATGGGGCTGCATTAGTTCTGATCCTGAGCCTGTTTTGTTCCTGGTCAGACCAAGGGCAGAAATTCCATTTCATTGTTGGTGGGACGATAAACAGAAATATTTCTCAAGAGCAATTTTTGGGGGGGACCAACAAAGTTGCAGTCAAATTTACTGTTGTAGCACATATAAATGGAACTGGTATGGTAAAATGCATTTAAAGTAATATCAATGTTAAGAATAGTATCTCTTATCAATACAGTCGTCCCTATATAAAGGGTTTTAATATGTTCAACCTGCATTACCGAGAATGACTAGTAAGTGGCAATGTACATCAAATATGGGTGTCGTTTTTCCTATTACAAAGACTGAAAATCATGAAGATAGTTTCAGTTTGAATTCGTCTTGTGATCATATATTTCTGTGGTCATTTGATAAGTGTCTCTCGTTTTGTCTCTGCTACAATGCTTCACAAGAATATAAATCTCTAAATAAATGCACGTTTATAGGCAGAATAAATCCTTCAATGAATCCAATAAAAATACTTTACACAAAACATGTGTTTATTGTGGCTTCTCTCAAAACAAGTTGAGTAATTATGCCTCTGAATGTAGGACAACTTAAATATGCACAGCACTATGTACACTGAAATGATAAGTTGTAAGTGTATACAAAAGATTAAAGGGACATTGTGTAACATTTTCAGTTGTTTATTGGCAAAAATTGATGTCTGCATTCATAAATATGTCATCACTGGTGTACTATTACCTCCACCAATAATCTGACTTATTCTCGTAAAAGGAGAATTTCGGATTTGCTTGTACATTGTGCAGGTCAGTCGTCTGTGGGGTTCCATAATGTTTCGCCATCTTGAGAATACATCCGCCAGCAAGGGACATACAGCCCCGCCTTCGGTGTTTTCGTTGAGAGCCAGGCCAGCGCTGCGTGACTGAGGAGCTGAAGGAGAGGAGCAAGAGGCGCTTCGCTACTACCCTGGCAAATTTGAAACAAAGTCCCACTCTTTGAGCATAATGCAGGATCATGCATATGCAGCATCATGGGAGACGGAATCCTTGTCGCCAAGAAAGCGCAAAAGGGAATAGAAAAGGCAGCGTGACCGGCGAATTAAAAAAACGAAGGCCCACATCGGGGTAGCCTTTCCCAGGTAGAGAGAGCTGCTGAGGGAGAATGGTAATGCAATCACAGGCCAGCGCCGCTGTTGGCTGTTAGCCGCTGTTAGCGGCCAGTCGCTAACAGCCTCATCCCTCTCCTCGCATCACTGCGCCGCTGTTAGCTGTTAGCCGCTGTTAGCCGCTGTTAGCGCTGGCCTGTGATTGTATTACCTTTCTCCTTCAGCAGCTCTCTCCACCTGGGAAAGGCAACCCCAATGCTGACCCTTGTTTTTTTAATTCGCCGGTCACGCTGCCTTTTTGATTCCCTTTTGCACTTTCTTGGCGACGAGGATTCCGTCTCCCGTGATGCTGCATAATACATGATCCTGCATTATGCTCAAAGAGTGGGACTTTGTTATGCTGCAGTAGTGCCGGGGTAGTAGCGGCGCTGGCCGCTAACAGCGGCTAACAGCTGTTAGCGGCGCAGTGTTGCGAGGAGAGGGATGAGGTGTGTGAGGTTGAGCCACTTGTCAGTTGTCAAAGGACAAGACATGATTGGTTTGTTTCGATTTACACCCGCCCCAACAGTCCTACGTTGTAAACACAGCCAGCATGGTGAGGAGGGGGTTTGTCAACTCGCGTCGCGTGTGTCTGTGTAGGAGCCTGAATGAATACTCCATGAAGTATTGGATGACATGGTTTCATCAACGTTATCATAGCTTTTTGGTACACAGCAGCTACCGTTGTTACAATACGCGTTTGAAACAGTGAGGCGCTAGAGTGCGCTATCCGTTTGAATGCAATATATGATTTCAGCGTTAGACGGGAGAAATTCCTACACACTGTGGCTTTAAATAAATATAAACTATACTGTATTGTGCAATATAACTTTTATTATAGCTATGTACTCCACTTAAACTAAAGCACAACGTCTAGCACACTACAACTTTTCTTTGTCTCATAGAAGAAGACCTGCATTATTCAGCTAACAGGCCTAAACAAATGAACCAAAAATATTTCCTTGGCTTTCGCTGGATCTGACAAAATCCTGGCAGATGTTTTTCATGTCCAGCTTGTCCAGTATCTCTTTATGTACTGTACATTACAGACCGTAATATTGTTCAGTATGACTTGGGCCATGCTAGCCTTTAGCCAAGTCTTTAACCTGCGCAGTGCACTAAAACTCCTCTCATCCTCACATGAAGACACTAAGTGTGTTTCCATTAACCCTAGAAATGTGCAAAACCTAAATATCGCAATAAAACATTTCGAAAAAACTCTCAAATATCAAGAAAAAGTTTTTACGCTCTCATGAGGTGGTTTTTCAGACGTGTCGATATAGAAGTATATCACAAAAGTTTAATGGAAACACTTTTTTCACAAATATATGTCACCGGACATTTAAGTCCTCTAATTCCTCGTTCACGATCTTCTCCCAGAAATCCTTTATCCGTGGTTGCTGCCACACATAAGGACTTTGCCTTTGGAATACCACTCACTCTCTTCGTCTTTGGTTGTAGACTACTGCAACAGCAGCAGTGGCAACCGAGATGATTGTTCCAGCTCGCAAGAGATTTGCAAAACACCTTTTAATGGAAACACCTGCAAGTAACTAAACTTTAGAAATATCGCATTTGTTTTGCGCAAAACTGTAATGGAAACGCAACTATTGACACCACCAACAGAAGTCTGATGAGAACCTCAAACAGCCCATGCACCTCAACTGGCAGTCCTCTGAAAATCTCTGCTGCCTCTTCAATGCTGCTACAGGGGTATTTTTTGCTAGAGGGGTAACTGCACAGAAAGAGAATTGCTGTTCAGCTCAGGGTACTGATTTAGAGAATCGTCTAACTCCCTAGTAAGGAGTGCACCATCTCTAGGCTCTTAAAATGGTCACCAAACTGAACCTGCACAGTATCCAGTACTTTAAAGAACTCTGCCCTGTACTGATCCACTGCTTTGCCAGCAAGGCGTCTGTCATGTGTCATTTCAACAGAGTCAATGCAATCTATAGTCAACCAATGCTGCAGCCTGCATACCAGACACAGTCTGAGTTTTCTTCTGCAGAGAAATGTTAAGGCATTCAAGCTCTCCAACAACAACTGAGGCAAGTGTGAGGCCCAGCACTGTCTTACCTTTGCTGAAATGCTCATATGAGCCACGAGCAGTTGAAGCTGTCCTTGATGTGGTTTTTGCCATTTCTTCTAGGCTGTGGAGTACCCGCTCATACTGCCCTAGCACAGCTATTATTGCAGAATGCCGCACAGTCCACCTTGTAGGGCATAGTGGTTTCAGGGTGGTTAGAGGTGTATTTTCAGACACAGCAATGTTTTCAAGCATGCCTTGAAATTTTCCTGACTGGCTGAACTAGATGCCTAACTGTTTGACCCAAGAAAGGCAGTCCCAAATCAGTGGGGAGGCCGTGCAGCCAGCCTGTGTAATAAGATTAACACAGTGTGCACCACAGTGCACATAGAGGGCTAGTGGCTGCTGCTTCCTCAGTATTGCCTGTGCACCTGTGTATTTTCCTGCAATGTTTGATGCACCATCATAAGTCTGCCCACGAAAGCCAGACATGGGCAGATTGAGCCTCAACAAAACATCAGCTACCATCATTGCAATGGCTTGCCCTGTTGTTTCAGACACCCTGTAAAGCCCACCAAACTCCTCATGTGGGACAAGGTCATGGTCCACACAACGCAGACAGACACTTTCCTGTTCAGCACCAGAATCATCCTGAGTACCATCCACAAGGACTGAAAACTGAACAATGGGACAAGACCTAATTTCATTTGCAATGCCTCGAATTATTTTATTGGCTATGGATGAATTTCAGAATTTCATTGTGTTTTGGGGCTTGTGTACATTATAGTGTGCTCTGTTAACCACTTCAGTAAAATGGGATCATCCTCTTCTGCGTGTCAGAAGTTGATACAGATTACCACTTTCATCAGTGTGGCCTCTCAAGGCTTGTCCCTGTTTTGCCACATGTCGCACAGAACAAACAATTTTCTGTAAGCAGTGTCTTGCTACCTCCTGCTGTTTACCCCATGTGCTGGAGCACTGGACACTGACTGGATTCAGCTGATGTGCACTCACAGTCACATAGTGACAGTGGACTTGCGAGTTTTGGTGCGCTGTGAATTTCTAAATGGCTTTTTTCCAGTTTCTGAAGCTGGAACTAATGAGAGCAGCATCCGCCTTCTGTCCAAAAGAGGACTGGCTTGAAAATTCTTTTCTGCAGTAAAAACACAAGACTCCTTTCAATGATGGACTGTATAGCCATGGGAAATTGTGAAACCATTTCTCTTGGAATGACAATGACTTGCCACTAGCAAGAGTTTGTGTTTCTATACAATGGGGATGTGGTTGGTATGGCTTTGAACAGTCACTGAGATCTGACGCTCACAGAGACTTGATTTTTTTTAAGCGTTTGCTGTAATTTTGTCATTTTGTTTAACCAAGTCATTTATTTAAAAGATTATAAACAGACGACCCCCCCCCCTGTGATTTCCGCCTATGGGTCAGACTTAATTAAACCTGCTTTTGGATTTGAACTTGATCGTGGACATGCTAGAAAATACACAATACTGCTATAATAGCCTAAAACTGCGAATTTCCCTCCCAGAGCAGCTGAAATTCTGGGAGCTGACGGAGAATGGAGGGAGTCAGTGGAAGGTGGAGGACATGCCAGGAGACTGTGGCTACGAGTTCTGCAACGATGGAGTGACAAAATACTTTGCAACCTCCTTTGAGTGAGTGTTTGTTGCAGTCCTCATGTTTAGGTACTAAGAAATCAACACGCCGCTCAACACAGCTCCAATTTCCAGATAGAGTACCCATCAAATACATGGAAATACATGATTTCTGTAACCATATATGTATATGTATATATATATATATGATTTGCTATATGAATATGAATTCAATTATTTGTCATCCATCCCATGAAAAATCCTCCTGCTCTCTAAAAAAATGTGCGTCCTAGGCTGTGTCTGAAGAGGCAGGTGATCGACTTGATAGCGGAGGATTTCTCCTGTGAACAGTTGGACGCTCAGCCACCGGTCACAGTGGAGGACTGGTAAGTCAGTGGTGGGCTAACATGCATGTATTCACCTTGTGTCAATAGCTGGTGTCACTGATTAACAGGTGGCTCATCCTGCAGGTACTGCGGGAGGTCGGATTGTGGCTGCACCTACCAAATGAATGTGTGTCTGCTGGATGAGAATCAAGAGGTCATACAGGAGTTCAAACCTGAGCCAGTGACTCTCGTCCCAGAGTGTGACGACTGTTCGTGGAAGCAGGTGCGCAGAGAGGGGAACGCTCTGTACATTCAGTGGCTCATCCTGGAATACAGGGACATGCATGAAGAGCACAGTGATTCTATATCAAACAGACTAAAGTCATGATAGGAAAACACTATCAGTGGTAATGTCCGTCTTAATTCTGTGACTCCACTTGTGGTCACACCTATGCTCTCAGGTATAAAGACTGAAGGGGTTGCGTTGGTGTTGATGTGTTTTTTAAGGTACTGATGAGACAACAAAATGCCATCTAGGAAGTCTACAGATTCATGTGTTAAGAGGCTTACTAGATCTTAAAATACTGCACAACTGTAGATACTGTACGGTCACATCCTAACTAAAATAATGTTAGCCAAACGCTAGCTAACTGGCTGGCTAGCACATAGCTACATCAAAGCCCAATGTCAGACCACCAATTGGCCAGGTTTGCTTCCTCCTTATTTCTGTGGTAATGTCAAAGATGTGGGAAAGGACAGATAGATTGGTTGCTGACATACTTTTAAGATGACACAAATTATCGTCAGCTAGAAAAGTTCAAGGCTAATGCTCCTTTGTTTATATTATCTCTCTCTATCCCCCAAAAGTAACTAAGGTAATTTTCTCCAAAGAGAGATGTGCAGCACCATGGTCTGTAGTCAGTAATACAGTTAATACATAGAGTACTTTACAGGGGATACATACCCAGCAGTGCAGGAGTGATGTTGACTGATAGTCTTCTCATCTTTGGTCTTTACTTCACCCTTTATTGTTGAGACCAGAAGCCTCAATTCACGCTGTTTGCCTTGTTTATAAAAGATTACATTGTAAATATATCCTTCCTTTGAAGTGCATCATTTGTCACTGTCTGCCTCTTTAAACTATATTGCCTGATGCCCAGAAACTATCTAAGAAAAACTGCGGCATTCGGCTAAACGAAACGGGCATCGCCATGTGTCTCTTAGCTTTTCTGACCTAGCAACAGTAACTAAGGGGCAGGACTTAGAATCAGTCAATTTCAGGTGATGTCGCTTTGCATGGCGGCAATAATTGAACCAAGTTCAATTATTTTGGCAGACGACCCTGCATTGGCATGTTGCCGGACTGGCTCTATTGAATTTAGAGAGAAGACTAAAATTGGTCGTAATGCAGCTTAATGTTAGAGAAACACTGTGGTTTGGAATTAAAATGATGACTGTATTGAGGTTAGGGAACATTTGTTGCCTTCATTGTTTTTGCAGTGTTGACTACTGGTTGGAAAGAAGAACCAAACAGCACTTTATGTGTTAACTGCAATGTTGCGTCAACCTTATACCTATTTTAGACTTTGTCATGCTATAAAAACGTCACCTTACCTGCTCCTTTGCTCTTGTCCTAATTACCATGGCCATGACAGGGCACCTTCACTTTAACATAAACTTGTTGTTTTGGGACACTTACTGAATCGACAGTCACAGTGTTTTTTTTCTCTCTGCCTAAACTCCAGATCACCCATACATTTTCTGACTACGGACCTGGAATGCGTTTCATCTCCTTTGAACATGGAGGACAAGACACCAAGTTCTGGGACGGTTGGTTTGGAGTCCGGGTCACTGGGAGCTCTGTTACTGTTGAGGTCTGAACAAGAGGAAAAAGAAAGAAATGAGAAGGGAGCCAAGTAGTTAGGGACACACTGAGAGGTAAAGGAGGAAGATGAGGACAGAGAACTAGAGTAATGTAAGGACTCCAGCTTGGAGTGTAGGTTTCCAGGTTTTAAGAGGACCAGCTTTGCCTTATGCACCTAGCTTACCCCTCTGTATATTATGCATAGTGCTGTTCATGCTGTGAAAACACACTGCTGTTACGAAGGCTGTACTTACAAATCTGCAAAAAAAACCTACCATCATGGTACCACAGCAGCTTTACTAACTTTAAATACTAAAATTACTGCTTGCAATACAGTCAGTGATATGATGTGTTACTGTCTCTGGACAGTGACTTACCCTGTGTTTGGTGGATGGAGTTGTTGTAAGCAGTCAAGTGGTTTAACATTGAAACTGGAATTAAAATGATGAACTACATGGTGAACTACATCATTGCCTGTTTTGTGGAGTTGAACTTTCCTTTCAAGATCTAATCAGCTGAATGTGGTCATCCTTTATCCTTCAATTGTTACCGTCAACGTAGAATTCAAAGGTGTGTGCCTGTGGTTTGTCCTTGTTTACAAGAAACAGACTGTAGGTTGTTGGAAATGTTTTTTTCTTGTGAGCAGTGCTGGAACGTTACGCATTTAGTCAAGTACTGCACTTAGGTAGAATTTCAAGGTACTGTATGTAAGAATGTGGCCAAAACGGTTACTGCACTCAAATTCAAAATACTGCCGCCCCCCCTCCCCTACAGATTCGAGGTTGCTGGACAGCGGCACGCTGGAGACTGATTTGTTTACACACGGGCGGCTGCCGTGGCAGGGCCGCGTCGCCGCGTCCTTCGGTTTTCCAGCGGACCGTTCGAGCAAGTCCGGCTTCTCTGCTGCTAACGCTGCTGCCGGGATACAGCTGAGGAGGAGCCGGCTGCTAATGCTATGTACCGGGACACTGCTAATGCTGCTTTCCGTGCTGCTGTAGCTCAGTCGTAACTGTAACTGATGCTGAGACTCTACTGACTGTGTGACTGGTAGACGGCGGTGGGTGGCGCAACAGGCCAAAACACAAATTAAAAACATAAACATGATTTTCGGACTGTAAAAATGTTTTTTAAATGCGAATATTCTGGCTGTACTATTGTTGTTGGTGAGATCAGTATGTTATATGAACATTATTCCTTAGTCTCTGTGACATATTAGGAGGATTTTACGACTATTTGCTTTAGATTTCTTACATATAGCTCCTTTAAGTATTCTCATTTTATGCTACTTAATATTTCACTTTACTACATTTCAGAGGAAAGACTGTCTAAGTACCTCAAAACTGTACTGAAGTACAGTGCATGAGTAAAATGTGATGACCCCTATGGTATTATCTTGTAGCTGTGTAATTCACCTGTCTGTGCTCTCTCTCTCTCTCTGCAGGCAGGGGATTGTTAGAGCAGCTGCAAACATGTAAGAGGTTCCCAAGATCACGTTGTTTCATACACTAGCAGACTTTGAAAATACTTTTGAAAGTCTGACTGCCTCTCACATCTAAAGACAATGTCAGTTTTTTTGTGCAAAGACTGGGAATCATGCAGGGTCACTATTTGCAAGACTGCAACTAGATTCCTTTTGCTCCTGGTGGACACGATTACACCAAACTCCCTTTAAGAAAAATGTAATATTTAAAATTCCCTATGTGTCTGCAAAAAACACATAACTCTAGAAACCCAAGGTAAAAGGCATCATACACCGATCAGCTAAAACATTAAAACCACTGGTGGGTGAAGTGAATAACATTGATCATCTTGTTATAGTGCAACAATCCATTGGGAAGCCTTGGGTCCTGGCATTCATGTAAATGCTACCTGATGTGCTCCACCCACCCGAACACTGTTGCAGATCAAGTAAACCCCCTTATGGCAATGGCACTTGTCGATGGCAGTAGTCTGCGTCTTTCTCTTTGGCTGGCTCTCCACTTTCCTGCCGCATCTCTGCTCCTCTCCCGTCTGGTTTGGTTATGTTCCTTTTTGTCAACAGTCCTTTTTGTTGCTTTTTTGCACCTTCTTCCAGTAATGCACATGACGCACTACTGACCTTACTGATGTTCACACTCCATACTTTAATTACTTAAGTTAACCTTTTAATATGGTTTAATTTGTTTAAATAAAAATCACTTGTTAAAACTTGTTAATGGTGTGTCTCCCTTTTGTTGTGACCACTCGAGCCAGGTCATAACAAATGGGGACTCATCCAGGGTCAAGTGATCAACACTTATTAACTCAGATAGATGATTTAAAAAAAATGTGCCCATTGTTGAATTCAATAGTATCAGCTGTCTAGTGTCAACTGTATGGGCATATTACTGGGTCTAGACCACAAACATCACGTCAGCAGTATGTGATGACAACATTCATGCATCACTACAGTGACTGTCTTCTGTGGCAGTAAATGTACAGTGTAGGTTACAATGTGCCCATGAATAAACAATGCAGCCCCTCAAAGACCCAATAAGTTCCTGTGTCTTGTTTCTCGGCTGCTGGGCAAAAGAGAAGGCACAATCTGTGAGATTACAAACCGGAGCAAAGTGTGCTGCCCCTTTTACACTACCAAATCTTCGGCGAATGTTGGGCCGTTTTGCCGGCAAGCTGCGAGCGTTTAGACACACAGAGCCGGATTAGCAAGTTGATCCGAGGTGCCCAATTTTCCACCTCGTAGGGTAGACATATGGGCAGAACCTTTTTGGTTTAAACAGAACAAGGCTCCCTTCCGCCATGGGACGAGCTGTTGATCACGCCGCACGTGCGACCCACTGGTGGTGGACTAACAGGAAACAGCTGATAGCAGGAATTAGCGAGCAGCAAGTAGCAAGAGGGAAACACAAACCTGACAGACACTGTAAAGATGAGCAACTGAGGAGACAAAGAATTGCACGCCCTCCTTGTCCTCGCAAACAAAGAGGCCATTAACCATCAGATGACGGAGACGGTGAAGAACGGACCAACTTACGAGAGAATCGCCGAAGGACTGACCAGCCGTGGCTTCCCTCAGAGCACGTCACTGTTTACGTCACACGCTGAGCTACACATTTTGTTACTTGCTCACGCCCCCCATTGCCCTGAAAAAGACACATTATGTATGAACAAATGTAGGCAGGCGTTATTTCGCTGCACTCCTCGATTTCGTTTTTAAACTGCCAATGCTGAACGAAGGCTGATTGGGCTTTCCTGCAAATTTGCACAATTCCTATTAAAAAAGGGCTATAATATCCTGTATTAACTTTTAAATGGTCATTTTCAGTAAAGGCTAAGTATGAATTTAGTAAAAATAAAAAAAATGAAACCTGCAGGCTGCTCTTTAAAGCCTGAGGGCCGAATTCACAAAGAATGAACTGCGGCCGCTGATATCACCTTGAATTGCACTTCATTTGCACCCGCAGTTTGCTCCGTCTTAACGTCCTATTCACAAAGGATATTGCGCTAATGATATACCAGCGCAAACACGCCCACAAAGTTTGGCAGCTGAGTGCAGTTTGCCCCTGATTTGCTCCTGGTTGCAATAAGCCACACATGGCAAAGTATAAATGCTGGCTTTGCATCAAGAACACCGTGGCAGAACAACTTTGTTTGGCAAAGTACTGAATACTGTATACCCTCATGTAGTGATGTCTGCTGGTGAGTCGGTCTAACAGTGTCAGATGGGTTGAAGCTGTGGATTTGACCAAGTTTGACCACTTTATCACTATTCCCTCTCACTTGTAGCTGTTTTTCGTTATCTTTTGAATTTAATATGAATTATGG
>NC_065529.1:13285483-13295465 GCF_006386435.1 Epinephelus moara
ATTCACTCGCGTTTTGTCCCGTCCTCGCTTATCTGATCTTTTTCTTTTATTTGGTGGCGTGTTTTCCCTCTTACGGGGCAAAACATGTGTGTGGTCCTCCATTTAAAGTGCGACAGAATCATAAAAGTACAAAGCAGGTTCACGCAGAAGCGCCCCGGATTGAGCTTCACCTTCTCCAGTGACGGCAAGTTCTAGGTAAATGCGAAAGGCGAAGCACGTGTATCTCTTTCGGCCACTGTATTCAAATATGGCGACGCAAGAAGGCAGCCTCCAGCAGACCGCGCCCTGCCTGTGTATATATAGAGAAATCATTCTAAGCCTATGAGAAAGCTTCCATTTGTATGTGAATTGCATTACACTTTAGTAAATATATATTTACGAAAGCAATAGTTGATATTTGCTAATAAACAACCACGTAAATTACACAATGTAACTTTAAGCCACATTTAAAGAACAAGGGCCAGGAAATACAAGGAAGATAAGATTAGACATGTAGCCATAACCATTGTCCTCTGTTTTACTTTAGTATACGGATAACATGCAAAGAACTATCGATAAACACACACATTTTAAAAAACAACTCATTTTTATTTTCATTAAATCAAACTTGTATAACTCAAGTGAAAGCTGACATACTGTTCTTAACAATAAAAATATTTTGCAGTCAACGCCATAAATAGAAGTTGTTTAGATTGCAAAAATTGTGAATGCGACACTATTGGCACTGCATACAATGTCATTCACCAGACAGTGTTCAAGGTGAGCACCATTAACACTGGCATATTAAAGCTGGGGCAGGCAGTTTTCTGGAGAAAGCAAAACAAACACAAAGCAGAATTTGGAAATAGACCCTCCTCCTGCAGCTTTCCCCTCTCTGTTCTAAACCCTTCCCATCAGACAAGCACAGAGATGTGCAGCCACAACATATAATAACCCCAAAATCAAAAAGTACATATTTTTCCTCTTAGCTGAAGTACTATTCATCAATCTGTTGGTGAGTGTTGTCTGCCTTCCTTGCAATTAATGGAACTAGATGGCACTCAGCTTGTGGTGCTCAAAGCGCCAAAGAATACGTTTAAAAAAACTCAACAGCAATGTCTCTTTCCAGAAACCATACCCTGGTTACTCAAGATAATCCACAGACCTTGTTGTGAGTAGTTTCATGTAGGAACTATTTTCCTTGTACTGAACTACACCTGCCAACTATATCACTGCGGAGAAGGAAGAGTGCATCTACTGCTAGCTCACCTAGCACCACTGAGCTGGCTGACATCACAGCTCAGCCAAGAAGAACATTATTTATGTTTACATCTTCTGCAGTCCCGAGCACAAGCCTCTCGTCTATGAGTAGATGCACACTTCCTTCTGCACAGTGATGTGGTCCCGGGCTAGATTTTCCAAAACCTAAAAACAGAGCCAGGATAAGGTGCAGATGTCTAGTTTTGATTATCCACTTGAATTAAAATATGCTGGAAAGTAATTATTAGATTTTTGCCTAATGACGCCATAATAAAACTGCCTACCCCAGCTTTAAGGGCACCGCCTGTTTTAAAGCTACATTAATATATGTTTATGAGTCACTGATGTTCTGACATTGTTTCTATGAATTGCAGTCTTTCAACAGTCGCTGAAATTACTAGTACTTTTTCAGTTCAGTCAATATTTTCCTTCATCATGGCAAATGAAAGACCATAGATCATACAGCCAAAAACAATGTGATATCCAGCTGTAGTGCTGTTAGCAAGGGAATCGCAAATTGCAGCCTGAGTGACAAAGAAAACAGAATAAAAACTTTTCAGTCATCATTCACCAATTAAAAACTTCATTGTCTTCACATGAATGGATGTTTTGTACATGGGAGTGCAAAACACATTGGATGGTTCTCTGAGAAAAACTGTTCCTCAAAGATGCTTACATTACACTTCTGACTTGAGAAAACTACTAGTGAGAGGTGATAAGGTCCGAAGCCCGTTTTCAAAAGTGCTTTTAACTGGAAGGGATCTGACCACCTGAGAAAATTGATCACCATTGCCCTTCCAGAGTGATTAACACTGCTACCACTTGGGTGAGTAAACTTACAGATCATCTGAGTTTGACCTGGTCAACCACAGAAACTCAGTACATGTAAATTTCAGTTTGGACAGTATTGAAAAAATGAGCAGGCAAGCTCAGTTTAACCATTACAGAAATGTAACAAATATAATATACATATGTGTATATAAGCAAAGACCCGATGAAATATGGAACTCTGCTTCCAGTTGTTCTTGTTTGGACTCTTTCACCTACAATGCTTTCAGTTAACAAAATACTCTCTGGCATATCCAGGTGAAAGCGTCACAAATTTGAATCAGTAACACATTAGAGCAAAGATCATATTATTGAACATCAGTGTAGGTTTAAGCGTGACTTTGTGTCCGTAATAGTGTGCATACATGGTGTTTCTGCAGGGTGACAGGGCCTGGTCCAGATGAAAGAGGTTGGGCTGAACTCATTATTCTCCTTGTGACTGCATCTGTTTGCAAAAGGCCTCAAACTGCTGCTGTTCCAACTCTGTCATCACCTTGTTCAAAGCATAAATCTGTTAATGAAGAGAAGAAAACAGACATAGGAGTGAGAAGAAAAAAACATTTGCCACACTACCATAATAAAATCTCTTGGGGAGTAGGATTATATACAGCAGTTATACTAAAATTAGGGCCTGTGTGCTAGATACTGTAGGGTGCCGGTGTCAACTTCACAGTGAAAAAAAGAAGTGATTCACAGTGTATCGAAATAGAGCTGGTTAACCCCCCTGGGACGGACATCAGAGGCAAATGTACTCAAATCCTAAGAACGCCCCTGTGTACACCTGACCTGTGCGGGGCTGCAATTACTGAATCTGAGGTTGGAAAAAGGCAATTCATTTATTTTATATACTATACTTTATTCTCCTTTCATTTTGTAAAAGTGGCAAAGCAAGTTGAGTATCTCCGGTGTACAGTATGTGTGCCAGGTTTAAAAATGGTGCTGTTAGTCACCTCAGCTCTCTGTCGTTGTTTGAGCTCTTGCTGTGCAGACTTCTGCTTGGCTCTGTCTCCTCTGGTCGGGGTAGAGTTCAGTTTTGGCTTGTCTTTACGGCAGGCAGGCTCCATGGCAACTGTCACCCTGGGAGGTTTAAGGTAAGAATATACGTGACATCTTTCACTTACTGTACAGTTAAAACGTTATCTGTGAAAATACAAACAACCCCAAATAAGACAAGAGATTGTTTCTTGTAAACCCGACATACAAGTCATCCTCCAGACCCTAAAATGGGTTAACATAAATTGCTACTTGCGAATTAAACAATTAGTTAAAATGAGCAGTACTGAGTGTAGTTAATATGTTTTGAATACAGGAGCGGATCGTAACAGTTCAGTAGACGCCTTCTATCTTGTTGTACATTGGCCACATGCAGCTTACATCTTTTATTCGGTTGACTTGAGGATATTTGCTGTACATTAAAGCTAAGGTAACACTAGGTTAAACGTAAGCTAGTTAAGAAACTCGCATAACATTAGCTTTTTGCCCGGTTAGCTCGTGTTAGCTTGTCGTCGTTTAGGCGACTTTTTTAAAAGCATCAGCCCAATCAACAATTATATTTTTATTTCAGTTA
Organism: Epinephelus moara; assembly: GCF_006386435.1. Lineage (NCBI taxonomy): Eukaryota > Metazoa > Chordata > Actinopteri > Perciformes > Serranidae > Epinephelus > Epinephelus moara. The sequence goes on from NC_065529.1 coordinate 13,289,118, forward strand.
ATGACGCACTTACCCGTGAAATGTAAAAGGTGGAAAGGAGTAATATAATTTGACTACAGTTAAGTTAGCTAGTCTGTAGCTAGCTACTAGCCGCTCAAAGCAGCTGTTCCCAAGGCGTAACCAATAAACAAATCCGAGTTTAGCAGTGAAGCTTCTGTTCAAAGGTTCCGGCTGTGTGACGTTCCGCTTCTTCTTCTGTCTTTTTTTTTTCTTTGTTTAACTAAAACGGCACTGACTAAAACATTTACTGCGCCTTATTACCGCCCTCCAGCGCCTTTGTCTTTGAAATACAATATGAATAGAAAAAGATATATTATTAATAAGACTATATGTATTTTCTCCTCTGATCAGTTTCACAATTTAAACTTCTCCTCCACTCAAGTATTTTTGGTTAGCCTTTACACATTCTTAGAAAATACCCTCGTTTTTTTCTTGTCTGCAGTCTCGTTCTCCAGACCCAGTTAGCAGTATGAAATTTCCATTTTTATTTTATGTATTTTTTTAAAAAATTTTTTGCATTTACTTTACTGGCTACAAGAGCATATCATGAAGTAATGTTTTTTTTTAAGCATTCGCCCTTTTTGCATTAAAATAGCCTAGAAATAACCCCCAAAAGAGCCTGTATATTCCTCATTGTACAAAAAAGATAAAGTGCACTGAGGTGATATGTTTTGCCTCTAAGCTGCCATTTGTCCAGTCGGCGTGTCTGCGTCAGCTCACCTCACCACAGCTTGGGTGTTTGTGCTTTTGCTGTCTGATACATTCAGACTCTGAGCAACATGAGATGAATTTTTAAACAGGCCACAAAGTGATGATAGGTCTCCTATACATTTTTTAGATCAACTACTGCCTCTGCATACTTTCAGTTACAGAAACTCAAATATCGAGACATTTTGCTCTTTAAGGACATTTATGCTTATACCCAACTTTTTAAACTTTTTTCCATTTCAAAGTTATGTAAGTGACTTGGTTGTGCAAGAAGGAATGAAATAGTCCAACATGCTCTGGGATTTCCTCATAACTTTAGTGAAGTCTGAACACAGGTCAGTCAGCCATTACACCTGCTTGATCCCCTGCAAGCTCTACTCTCTCTCCTGCTGTTTTTCCTTTTTACCCAAACACAAGGACTCCCAGCTGCCTGAACAGCACCGACTGGTGGAGATACCTGATACCATAACATCTTAACATTACTGTAAACACCAAGTATGTGTATTTATGATGGAACATGAATGAATGAATGAATGAATGAATGGTTTATTTTTCATGTCTGGCTGTTTCATCACGGCCCACCCCTGATGGGATTATTCACACACATTTAAAGAAAAACATTAATCTAGTGCCATCACGCTGCCAAAAACAAAACTCTCAAAAATCTTGAGGTTCACAAGCCTCTTTTTTAAATTGAATTTAATTCAATTCTTAACTCTCTTGCTCTAACAAACAATAGAAAAGCCACAGATTAAAAATATTACAGGAACATAGTTGATAAAACCCTTTGAAGTCAAATTGATTGCTTTTTTCTTATGTCTGTCTGGATTTATTTAAAGATTTTCATGTATTTTTGTATCATTATTATTAACTTTAATACATATTCAACATTTTATTGTTATTCTTAGGGCTGTCGATTATTTTTTTAACCATGATTAATCGCTGGATTTCAATCGTTGATTGCAATGAATCACATTTTTAATCATGTTTAAAATTCCATGATGGTGCAAAACAGATTTGAAGTCCATCCTAAAAAGGGAAAGCAATTCTTACCAGAGTGTCTTGATTGGGAATCATATCAATGCAAAGAAATTTACTTTATGATCTTGATTGATCTTTTGGATTTATTCATTTCAAATCAGTGCTGCACTGCTACGACAGTGTGGTCTTGAAACCATGACTTAGAGGCAGGAGACAACTTAAAAGTGCTTATTCTGTGAAATACATTTTTTTGTTTTTATTTTTAAAGATTACTCTGTTCCACAAAAAGAAATATGCAGGACTGCGTGAACAAAATGTGCAGCACATTTCAATAAGGTGCATAACAAACAAAAATACTCCATAGCTCCATTAACTTTACATTCAGTTGAAAAGGAATGTGAGGTAATGTGAAAGTGAGACTTATGACTGGTCACAGCATGCCAACTTGAGGACGTCCCTCAGACCTGAGTCTTCCACAATGTTCACTAGTCTGCAGTCAGTTGCCACCAATTTAGCAAGTGCTGTAGCTAACTTCTTTGATTCAGGTAGGTGGTAGCTCCAACTCACAGTACTTCAGTGATATCTTAATTGACACAAGGCACATATTACTTTTGACTTCTTAACTGATTTTTTTAAAGCGAACTGAGCCATTCATTCGCACTGGTGTTGTCATCTTCATCACTACTGATGCAGGAAGCCGCTGCAGCAGCTGGACTAGCGCATTGAAGAGGCAAAATAGCAGTACACGATAAGACTGTGCAATTAATCGTCTGGTGATCGCGATCACGATTTCGAGGTCAAACAATTTTTGGTCACAGACGCCTGGAGATGTTATTAAACAAAAACGCATTATGTTTAGACTTTAAGTGCATTGCGATTGATGCACTAATGCTGACAGCCCTAATTTTTGTTATTATTACAATTGGTTTTAATATTCAACTTATTTAGAAATGTTTGACTCTCATTGTAATGTTTAATTTTGTTTTTATCCCTTATTTTCTAATATTTATATACCTTAAAAAAATGTTATCAGCTCTTGTGTTGTGTAGGCTACTTGTTTGTGTCTGACATGATATGTACATTTTTTGCTAAATAAGGTTTTGTGGGGGGGTACTACACCTACAAATACTAACATTTGCAAAAACTACCAAACAAAAACAAGCATACAGTGCTCATACTGACTCAGTCTCCTGACTTATTTTCCTACCTATTAAATTCCCTCAGATTGTTTTTATGAACTGTTCATATTAATCTAAAACTCACTGGTGAAAGTTTAAAGGCTGTGTCTAGTAATTGCAGATTCTCAAAAAACCATTACCTTTCCATAACTAAGTGTTTTCCACAACGTGATTTTGCCAAGTGGGACATGCTCTTAAATCAACATCCCTGTTGCGTTTCTGGACCAACATCGTGATCAACCAATCACAGCCATCTGACATCATGAATGCTTTTTAAAAATTCCTTTGAGCCTCTTCTGAGCTCAGTTTTCCAAATTGAAGTTGGTACAATTTAAGAAAATCTTCAGTTACACTGAACAAAAGCCTTATAAGCTACTGCAGGGTTAACAAGTTAGCTTGCTTACAAGGTATTCTATGCTAACGAGTAAACTTGCCAATGGGCTAGATTATTGTTCACTAACAAAGATTAAGGATAATATTATTTTTGAGTTGCAAATACCTGCTATAACACATTTTCACAGCCTACTTAGCACACTAACTTGCTAACCCTGCAGCAGCTCATGAGGATTTTGTTCAGTTGACCTATGGCTAAATCCTGCCCTCAAACGCAGTGAGCCAATCACAGTGCATATAGTCATTCCCATCAGTGTTGCCAAGTCCGCTTATTATAAGCGACTTTGGGCTTGTTTTTCTGTAAAATCGCTTACAAATATTGGTAGTTGCGGGTCGCGTTTTTTTGGGCTTGTCTCTAAAGCGTAGTTGCTTNTTAAATAATGTTAAAAGGTGGTTTAACTCCCTCTTGTAGTCATTGTCCTGAAGCTCAGGGGGGAGAATAATAAATAAACTGTACCGTGGGTACAGTTTTGCAAAACTGCGCACAGTTTACTTATCTGTCCACATGTATGTAAATTGACAATCTGTACCCACAGTTTAAAATCCGTCCCCACGGATTGTAAAACCATGCACACAGTTTATTTAATTTTCTCTCACCGGAACCTAGGGGGGCTCCGTAGAAAAAGTCGTTTGTTTTGGGCTTGTTTTCACAGGCCTGGTTGCTTATTTGTCTCGCAAGATCTGGCAACACTGATTCCCATACACTCGGACATTCTCTGCCTGGACGTCCATTGAAATGCATTACAAGAAAGTCAGTTTTGTTTGGTTTTATGAGCTTTTTCTGAGATGTGAAGTTTAAAATGGTCAAACGGTGTGCATGGGGTACATGCAACTCCGACACAAGGTATCCTGAGAGGCTGGGCGACGGGGTGTATTTTATACCCTTTCCTAAACCACATCTCAACCGAGAAAAGTGTCTCCTTTGGATAAAGTTGTGCGGAAGAACACAACATCAACTCAATGTGAATAAGATTAACAATGATGTCTACATCTGTTTTAAGGTAAGTCAACATTGTGTTTGAGGCAACATATTGTCACTTTGCTTGAAAGAAATATAAAGTTATCTTTAACATCTCTAGCTAACGTTAGCAAAAGTTAGCCTAACGTAACTGTGGTGATCGTACATAACTGTTAGCTGTTGTCCAAAGGGCTCTAGTTAAGCTAACGTTAACTTCTAGAGCTTAGTTTCATTAACTTATCTGTAATCGCAGACTTAACAAAGGTTGGCAAGCGTTATGCTGAATGATTCAATGTAAATACTACGGGTGTCCCCGACTAAGAATTTTCATAGTTGAATCTGATTTGACAGATTTTTCCTTTAGCCAACTAATCGTCGAATCATGTTGTTTTCCCCCTCATTGATTGAGATCATTTGCGTCAGTTTCCGCTCTAGACAAAACAGCAAAACACCCAAATAAACAAGTTTATTCTTCAGTTGGCAAAATAAGATAATAATAATAAAAGTAAAAGGATTATCATTTTATCTTTATCTTTATTCCTTTCACTTCATCAAGGTATGATGCTCTAGATGAGCACAGACACGCTGCCCAGCCGGGGACAGCCCTCCATTCCGAAACACCGCTGTTCCGAACCACCCCCACTCCGAAACTGATTTTCAAGTCCATATCGAGTTTCCTGCATCAAACACTGCCACCCCCTCTCCGGCCGCACTCGCACAATTCTGAAATTCGTTGTACTACAAAAGCTTGAAATGAACGTTCAACTCATTGTTTTTTTATTGAAAATATGTCACTGTCTTCATTTATTATGTATAATTTCGCTAGCAGCAAATACATTTAAAAGGAGATGCTTGTCAGGTCTTTTTACGCGCACTGTCCATGGTGCTGAAATCCCCACTCCTGGCCGCACTCGCACAACACGTATCCCACCCCGGGGACGTTATGGTTAGTTGCTTCTAATATAACATGTAACGTTATATAACAACACAGCATCCAGTTGCTAATGGCTAACGTTAGCCTACTGTAGTGTAGCCTGTGAAACATTAACGTTATATTCCTTGTGCGTTTCCACTTACGCCAGGGCCACACTGCCAACGAAGTGCTGCGAAGCGCAGCGCACCGAAATTCTCGTGTGAGCTGAAGCATTTCCGTTCACATCAGATGCGCATTTCTCCACGCCGGTTGACAAGCGCTTCTGCTCCCAGCTGTTGTCAGCGTCACATTTGGGTAAGTAACCTCATAAAATTATACGCCATGTTTTCCTAACAACTGTACATGTATGTCCACTTCTTAGTAATGAGTATATGTATATAAACACACACACATATACATCGCATTTGTCAAACGGGGTTTTTTATTTTGAAATTTGTTTTATTCTAAAAATTGACTGGATGCTGTTGTTCCTTTGTTTGACTTCCTGCCCGGCTTGACATATTCGCTTGCGGCTCGCGCAGAAAATAGACCAGACGCCGAAATGATCGCTGCAAGGCCGGTGTGGATGACACAATCGGTTAACATGGGCGCCAAAAGGAAACTGACTTCGCTTCTCGGTGCTTCAAAGCTATTCGCAGCGCTTCAAGGCTATTCGCAGTGCTTCCGCGGGCGGTGTGGCCCTGGCATTACAAGTAACTTTAATGCTACTATCTAACGTTAGCACTGTAACCTTATTCTACAACTCATCAGTCATCACTGACTCCGGTTGAGTTTTAAAACTCCGGGGTTGACTGTCTTGGTTGTAACGTTACACTCGGTCTCCTTTTCCGTGTATCTAACGTTACCTTGCTAATGCCTACGTCTATCATAGATGTAATGAGGATGTAATGGAGGAGGGGTCATCCCTATGTTCCCCGGGTTCTATGTTCCCCATTTAACCCTGCAAAAAACGTTCTATGTTCCCCGCTTACACAAAAAAGGTTCTATGTTCCCCGGGTTCTATGTTCCCCATTTAACCCTGCAAAAAAGGTTCTATGTTTCCCTCTTACTAAAAAAAGGCTCTATATTCCCCGCTTATCCAAAAAAGGCAGAAAACATAGCAGTTGCATTAATATGTTGTTTTAACATCTCTAAACACACACAACGGAGCATAAAGGGGAGAAATTACAATCAGAAACTTACCCTTTGGGCGATCT
>NC_065529.1:13297537-13298638 GCF_006386435.1 Epinephelus moara
TAAAAGGTAGTAAATGAAATTTACCAAAATTAAGGCCATTAAAAAGTATTAAAAAGTAATAAATGTCATCTGAGGAGGTATTAAATTTTCAAACCACTATCCAACTATGAGTTTTTTTCCATTTGTGTTAAGTGCAGGCTAAAAATCCTAAAAATCCTGTGATTTTATTTATTATATAAATTATATGTGCGAGTAGAACCTGAGTGATATCAAGGATGTGACGTCAGTCAGTGTCAGGAAAAAACCCCAAAACAAACAATTCGCGCCTCAGTCAGTCTACAGTATGCTCCGTTGCGGATTGCTGCCAAAACAGTCGTCATGGGGAAATGTAAGTTTTCGGACCTCTGGTTAGAGGCCGCGAGATTCAAAGACTGGCTCAGGCCAGTAGTTGGTAGCCGAGAGGCTTATTGCCATGTCTGTAAAAAGACAATAAATATCACCTGGATGGGGGTGAATGCTGTCAGGTCCCACATGGAGTCCAGTGGCCACCAATCAAGAATGCACCGACGTAGTGAGCAATTGCCAGTTTCCATGTTTTGCAGTAGCGCGACGGCTACATCACCGCAAACCTCCACCGCTCCCCCGCAAGCCACTGTAAGCGGTAGCACCGTGAGTAGACCTACGACGACAGACGTCAGACAGCAAACTCTATGCCCCACTTCAACGTTGCGAGCTGAGGTGCTGTGGTCCCTGGGAACAGCAACAAAACACCACTCATACAGCTCCAATGACGGGATAGGAGAGCTCTTCAGGAACATGTTTACGGATTCAGAGATAGCAAAAAACTTTGCGTGTGGCAAGGACAAGACGAGCTACATCATCAAGTTTGGTTTAGCGCCATACTTTAAGAAGAAACTCATTGCAAGTGTAAACAAAGCTGGATCGTTCGTCCTCATGTTTGACGAAAGTCTTAATACATGTTAAAAAAAAAACAGATGGACATACACGTTCGGTATTTGGAGGATGGCTGTGTGACATCAAGGTATTTTGGTTCCGAATTCCTGGGACATGCGAGGGCAGAAGACCTGTTGTAGCACATCAAAGTAAGTATATTTTCTTATAATTATTAATTATGCTGTTGAGCGCGTGTGCCATATTTAT
>NC_065529.1:13299312-13365793 GCF_006386435.1 Epinephelus moara
CCTATGACAAAGGTTCAGACATCCTGGAGACACTGTCAGGATTAAATCAAAGGCTACAGATTTTAGCTTTACATCCAATAAGGGATGATTATTTTCTCAAAGGTCATGTTTCCTCATCAGTGTCAGATATTGGAACTGTTAAGCTGGCAGCTAAGGAAGCTCTTCATAACCCTCTAGTTTCTCCTTTCCTCGTCTTCTCATCCAGGCTGAGATTCTCAGTGTCCTGAGTCACAAGAACATCATTCAGTTTTATGGAGCCGTGTGGGAATCTCCCAACTACCCCCCCCTCTCAATTCATCTCTGATTTTATCTCAGTGTTGGACAGTTTTTCTCTCTCTGTTTGAACTGTGCATGTGTTAAATGTTGAATTCATTTAATTAAACATTTCTGTTTTTAACTTTTTAAAACTTTTCTGATTTTCATTTGTCATTCTGTCTTCATTGAGATAGAATGATGGTGAAAGAAAGAGTGTAGCGCTGGAGAAGTGGTGTGTGCTCTTCCTACACATAACAATGAAATAACTTTTTGTCTTGGGTTAGGGTTAAATAATAAATAATTGTGTATAGGTCAGTGTTTTTATTTAGGCAAAAAAGTAACAAAGTATCTAGTAACTGTAATAATAGGTACTTGATTTGAATTGTAAGCATTACACTTACTCACTCAGAAAGTTAAGTAAGAAAACGACAGTAATCCGTTACTTTATAATTAGTTACCCCCAACACTGAAGTTCGAAAGGTTGCCACCACAGTTGCAGCTTGAAGTTGTGTTGGTATTAAAAAATATTGTGATGGTATTAAAAAAAGGTATTAAAAAGTATTAAATTCAACTTAATAATTTCTGTATAAACCCTGCTACATTTACCAACAACAAAGAGACTACATTTAGCACCAAAAAATATGTAAAATAATAAAAAGAAATAAATAAATAAATTAAAAAAATAAGTAAATAAAAAAACGAATATCGAATACCAAATTTCCTCTTTGTTGGTGTCATGACTGCCCAGTAGTACCTGGACAACTGAGCCGTGGCGGCACACAGGTATGTGGCGTGTCAGAGGAGAAACGAGCCGTTCACATTTCTCTCTTTGTGGCAGGTAACGGTCCACAAACCTCACCGCACTTTAGGGACTGTTCTTATGAAGGGACTGTTCTTATGAAGGGACTGTTCTTTACTTGTCAGGGGAGGAGGGTGGCTGGGACTGTTCTTTACTTGTCAGGGGAGGAGGGTGGCTGGTTGATTTTTATTTTTTTATTTTTTTTTATTTTGATCCCCCCTATGTTAATCACTTATTGATGCTGTTTTTGAAGTATGAATAAGTCAATAAGTAATTTATTCCATTGAAATATCATTGATGTATTATAGAAAAGTGATTTATCTTTTTATAAATGACAAAAGGCACATCTGCCTCATTTTTGCTGTGGTATCATGATACTACTCAGAACCGTGATACTTTCACTGGTATCGTACCGTGGGTCCCAATTTTGGTACCGTGACAACACTAGATGTCACAACCATTCCATTCAGAGTTGCGCAGTGAGGCGGCTCTGGTGCCACTTAAAAAAGTGTTCCCCCACTTCTAATTTTACAAATTAAGCACTGGTTATAGTACAGCGGGATCCCCCAACCATCGCTTATAGTTATAGTTTTTTCTGTCTTAAATTCCATTCAAGGTGGCATTAAAAAGGTCTTAAAAAGTCTTAAATTTAACTTACTGAAACCTGCAGATACCCTGTTTATATAGTTTAGTTTATTTAAAGCAGAATTTTTAAAAAAAAAATAAATAAAATTTGTCATTTAAATGAGTAAGGCATTTTAAAAAAATCTTTATATCTAATTATTCTTTTGTTTACGAACACTTGTAGATAACTATCTTGCCATCAGGTGGTCTTTGGCTGCTCCTGACGCTACCGTCATAAAAACAAGAGAGGAAGAAATCTGAGTATCTGATTGGTCGAAGGACCGAACTGAACAGGTGATATCAACAGCCGTGATCAACAACATAGACGCATTTATTTATCACAAAACTAATAAATAATCATGGTGGATTTACTGAACAGAGTTCCAGAATAAATGCTGCACTTAACAGCTTATTTATCTTTATTTCGCCCATGATAATTATTCTTTTCTTACCAGTTGGTCTTTGGCTGCTGGAAGAAATCTGCACTGACTGAAACATTGCATTTAACGGCTGGATTAAAAAACCTTCTGCGAAGGATATAATTGCCCACATTGCCCACCACAGATCGCGCAAAGGGTAAGTTTCTGATTGTAATTTCTCCCCTTTATGCTCCGTTGTGTGTGTGTGTTTAGAGATGTTAAAACAACATATTAATGCAACTGCTATGTTTCCTGCCTTTTTTGGATAAGCGGGGAACCTAGAGCCTTTTTTTAGTAAGAGGGAAACATAGAACCTTTTTTGCAGGGTTAAATGGGGAACATAGAACCCGGGGAACATAGATACGCTCCCGAGGAGGAGGGGGGAGTAGGCCTTTGGAGGGAGGTGGAGTTGCAGGAGGAGGGGGATGGGACTTTGGAGGGAGGCGGGAGTTGTGGATGTTAACATTTTTTCTAAGTGCTGTGTGAAATGCAAGAAAGGTAAGAGGAGCTTTAAGGTAAATGGTTTAAAGTGCATTTAAAGCATTGCACAGTACAAATGAAACCTTTGATACCTTCCTTGTTCCATGCCTCAGCTTTCAAGTTGTTGTTTATAGTCTTAACAGCCACCCTTTCCTTAGTGGCAGACTTTGTGCACTTGGCGACTTTTCCAAGGACCCCCTGCCCCAAATAAGACCAGATCGAGTAATCGGAGGAGGGGAGGGAGAGGACACCAAGGATGACGTGGGACTCATCATCTGAAGATGAGGAGGAGGATGTAGTCTCCTCTTCAGATGTTGGAGGATACTGATTTGGTACTGGTAACATCAAGACTAGAGGAAGAGGAAAAGAGTTAGGCTATAGACACAACATGATGTCACATTTTGTCCAAAAACAGGACACCAATAATAGTATGAAAAGTTTACGCGCAGGGATGATATTTATCACGCTCCCTTCTTGTTTGTGTGCAAAGTGAATCAAAGACTGAATTTCGAGGACTTTTAGGATAGCTGATTAACAGCTGATTAAGGCCCCCCAGAAAAAATTTAAAGATTTGAAAACCCATTTCCAACTATATTATACTATCATAAGGAAGTACTGCTATACAGTATACTATACCAATATGCAATAAAAGAATGCTGTGCTGGCTACATAAATTACACATATCAAAATATCATAAATGATTGACTCTTTACTGAGACATCATGTGTGCTATCTGACAAATACAACGTAATGTCAGTGTTAACTGTGTTCTGCTGGTGTAGGGCAACACCACTGGGACAAACCACACGCAAAACTTCAGTACATTGTGATACTACAATAGGTAGTAATAATGATGGCAAATTGTCAACTTTATTTATGATCATGATTACATTTGCTAATGACGACTTGTTTATCCCAGACCTGCAGTGCCTCTTGCCAGCTTTGCTTGCACATATTTATATGGGGTTTCCAGCGGATTTTGTGGTCTGATATCACACCCAGGAATTTATTTACATTTACTCTTTCTCGAAAATGATTCATAGGGTTAGCGGATAGCTCTTAAAATAAATTAGTTTTTACCTTAGGTAAAAAATTAGGTTTGTTTTAGTCAGTTGACAACTTTTTTTTAGAAGTTGGTCAAAATCGAAAACTTTTTTGACACTTCTGAGTAGGACTGAGTTAGAATAGTAAGTTAGAATATCAAATGAAATAATTTGATAGCTAAATATCACCACAGCTTTAGGATGAATATTAAGTTGGTTCAGCTTGATTACGCTTTTTGATGTCAAAGCAAATCATGTTGGTTATACTAAATTATTGAGTTTGTTAAATTATTAAAGAGTCATAGGATGGACTTGTTTAATGCCAGAGTTGGAACTACTTAAAAAGATGCATATAAACTGTTACCTTAATTCTTTTTAAGTTAAACCAGTGGATTCTTTTTTACAGTGTAGGTCTGACCACAAGATGTCACTCCTGCCTAATAGTCCAGTTATATATTTGTCGGGGTGCATGGGTTTACATCAACACAGATATTTCAAGCATGTGACATCATTCAACCTTGAGCTGATGTGTGTATCTGACTGAGATGGTACATTTGGAAAGGAGAGTTTGACAGGAGAGCCTCCGATGAATTGGTCTATTTTCTGAGTGTTTTACTGCTTTTTTCACTTTTGATTTAGACTCAGATAAGACACACACACACACACACACACACACTGTACAGACTCCCCTCAGGACACCTCTTCAGTGCCTAAATCATCGGGGTGAGGAGTGAGCCTGACACCAGCCGAGGGGTGGTCCAGAACACATTTATCGCCTCAGAAACAAAAACAGTCATTATGAAGGGACAGAATCACTAAACAATCTCACATATGAAATGAGGAAGTCGTCCCTCAGACCATACTACCTGACAGTGTGGCAGTCTCTGGTGTTGTTGTGAACTAGGGTCTGATGTGTGCCCTCTGGCAGTGCTACGCCATAGAGATTTATCACACGGCATACCAACGGTTTACCTGGATTTATTCTCCCAACTACAGGAGAGTGCTCTCCCTTGAAATAATATCCTGCCAAGAACAACTTCTGCTGAACGCTGCAGACAACAGCCAGACCTGCTGCTCCATATGCACAGCATAAAGCAGAAACACACTTTTATGAAGCTTGGCAATCAACCGGATGGCTTCAATGTGCTCCCTCAACATACATATCATTGGTTTTTGATGAAAACACTGAAAATTGCATTGCCGGAATAAGAATAATGATAATGTGAAACTTACTTGTCTTCTTAGCCATTCTCTACCAGCACATGATGTAACACACTAGTATTTAGCCTCAACATAGTTCATCAGATATTGAGTTCAATGGGGGGAAAATACTCAGCATGTGATTTATCTCATGTAACAAAGTGCATTAGAAAAAAACAGTAAACAAAGTGGGCAGTCGGGAAGTTTTCATGGCTGTCAGAAAAGCATGCCACCCACAGAAAATCCACGGTGAAAGACGTCACAGTACTGACCACGCTGTTTGATTGACAAGCAATTTGTGGAAAGAGTAAGCACAAACGCCCACAGTGATGACTGAACCAAACTTAGCAACAATCAACAGGTGGTGCAGGTGCAAAGAGCGACTATGTGGTGCCATTATCAACCTGCTGAGATGTCGTTTACATTGTGCACAAAATGTTAAATTAGTTCAGTATGAACAGTGCCAGCTATTCACTTAAACTCTTTAACTCATTAAATGCTCTTAGAAACTTCAAATCTTGAGTTCTCCAAAACATGACATGTCTTGTGCTCCGTACTGTGTACTTCTGATCTGGGCCTTGTTTACCAAAAGCATATTAAGGCTAGGATGACCTTAGTCCCATTGTAAAAGCCATAGATTGTATAATAAAAATGGACAACATGACAGCTCACCAAAAGTGAAGCCAAAACATCTCAATCGCCCCCTGGCAGGGGGGTTGAGAACATTTTGCCCAAAGATGGTTTCTATCATTTAGTTTTTGTCACGCTGATGTTGGTTCAAGTGTTTGTTTTTGTGGTAAGGTAATTTTGGCTTTAAATTGTTATTTGATGCTACAAAAATGATTGACAGTTGTGTTCCAATCGACTGCCTTTAATCAAAAAACGTGCCCCTAATGCGACTGCAGTCGGTTCAGATCGAGGTCAGAACACATTCTCGCCACCAACGAACTGCACCAGAGTTCGGTTGTAATCAGATCGAGACCACCACTTCTTCAAGAAGGTCTCAGTCCGGTTGTTTTGATGTGCACCTGGGTGCGATTGTTGTGTTCACACCTGCCCAAATGAACCGCACTTATGGGGCAAACAAACTTGATTTTGATTGAGCAGAACCAAACCTGGCCGGTGTGAAAGCATACTAAGAATATTTGTGTTTTTGTTTCCTTTGAATGAACTGTTTATGTATAAATACAAAGTGGGTCCTCTACAGTAGCCCAGAACAGACAAACTAAACACTGGCTCTAGATTGGGCCATTCATGTTTTTTTTGTCAGCTATTGTAGTTCTCTTATACACACTTGGCTTACAGAAGAAGTTTCAGTTGGTTGCAATCTGCAAGCTCACCACTAGATGCCGCTAAATCCCACACAGTAGACCTTTAAAGGTCTGCAGTCTGAAGTTGTATGTAGAGCAGAGAGAGGAGTGGCAGACAGAGGAGGAAAAGGGATGAAAAGGTTAAGAAGTTAGGAAAGAGAAGATGGAGAGATGGTTAAAGTTTTATAGAGTGGCAGAGAGGGCCGGGGAGGGGAGGGATGAGGTGTGGAGAGACGGGCCAAGGAGACGGCAGCGGCGCAAGTGTGTGTTAGGAGCCTTGTTCTTCTAAATTAAACTCTCTCTCCAGGGGGAAGCGCAGCTCTGACTGCTCTTTCACACCAGCGGCCCTGAACACACAAACTCACCACAACCTCCTAACCCTGCTCGCCAGTCCACTGCCAAAAAATACACACACATACACAGCACACACACACGTAAGCACGGTGTGTACAAATCCCCATAGACATGTACATATGCATACACACAAAGTCTTTCAGAACTAAAAATAAACAACCATGGTGACTGTGCCTAAAATAACTGGACACACACAAACACATGCACACACGTACACTTACTGTACACGCATACACAAAAGCCCTCACGGATGCACACATGCTCGGTTGCTCTCTTCACACCTGAACCCCGATAGACCTGCAGCTGCCAAAGCAAACAGCAAGCTGCAACCAGCAAAAAACAAGAAAGAAAAAGATATGGACAGGATATGACCTGACAAGCAGGGGTCAGTGTGAGTGACGCAGCACACACACACACTGACACACAAACATGACAAAATACACACTCTGAATCCTGTCAGCTTGTATTTGAGGTTTCTCTTTTGAGGCCGGGAAAGGTTTTCAGATTTTATGCCTTCTTAACACCACTCTGCTACTCATATTCAGTTACAGCTGCCTGGTGCGGCGGAGGATCCAGAGAGACGAGCGCCTTGCTCAAGGGCACCTCAGCAGTGTGTGTGTGAGGTATGAGGTGTGGAGGTGGGAAAACAGATGGAAATGAAACTTCATGAATTTCACTGGTTAGAAGAGTCAAAGACAGAAGATGTTACCAGTGGGGTTTCTATTCCTGACAACAAACATCCCAGCAAGTGATAACACAGAGGGCTGTTTCAGGACAGGTCTGAGTCAAGTCTCAAGTCCTTGAAGCCAAGTCCACATAAAAGCCTTGAGGTCAAGTCCAAGTCAAGTCTCAAGTGGCCAATTCAAAGTCAAGTTTAAGGTCACTGAGGCCAATTTCAAGTCAAGTCCCAAATCCTTGAGGCCAAGTTCAAGTCAGGTTGCAAGTCTATCAGAACAAATTTCAAGTCAGGTCACAAGTCCTTCAGCACCATTCCAAGTCAAGTCTCAAGTCTATCAGAACAAAGTTCAAGTCAGGTCTCAAGTCCCTGAGGCCAAGTCCAAATCAAATCACAAGTCTATCAGAACAAATTTCAAGTCAGGTCTCAAGTCCTTGAGCACAATTGCAAATCAAGTCTATTGGAACAAATTTCAAGTCAGGTCTCAAGTCCTTGAGCACAATTCCAAATCAAGTCTCAAGTTTATAAGAACAAAGTTAAAATCAGGTCTCAAGTCCTTGAGGCCAAGTCCAAATCGAATCACAAGTCTATCAGAACAAAGTTTAAGTCAGGTCTCGAGTCCTTGAGCACAATTCCAAATCAAGTGTTAAGTCTATCAGAACAAACTTCAAGTCAGGTCTCAAGTCCTTGAGACCAAGTTCAATTCGTTCTCAAGTCTATTTGAACAAGTCTCAAGTCACATCACAAGTCCTTGAAGCTAATTCCAAGCCAAGTCACAAGTCTATTAAGTTTTCAAGTAAATTATAAACTCCTTGTGGTTAATTCCATGTCAAGTTTAAGGTCCTTGAGACCAATTAAGAGGTAAATCTTAAGTCCATCAGTTCAAGTTTTAAGTCAGGTCTCAATACCTTGAGCCCAATTCCAAGTCAAGCCACAAGTCCTTGAGCAATTCTCATCTCTACACCTCTGGTGGTATCTTGCACAAACACAATATTTTTTTTATAGTGGGATTTTGGCATGGTATAGTGTACTGATTTGAAAACTGCTTGAGCTGATATTAGGAAGATACTTAGATTTTATTTACTAGTCACACAAAATAAAGGTGGTATAGGCAAGAACAACAGAAAACATTTTAATTTTATTGTTAAACAGATTTTCTCTCATGGATCTGAAAAAAAGCAGTCAGAACTAATGACTGTATTGTGAATATTTGGCTATGTGAGGTGTTTGTGTATGTAGATGTTAATGATTGAGAGATTGTTGAGGTTTTAGCTCTTTGTGTGAAGTAGAAGTAGGTGCAGAATGTCTCAGTGCTTTAGAACACTGTGCGATCCATCTCCATATTCTCAGAGACTCCTTGCAAACACTCAGGGGAAGTCCTAATGTCTACCAAATCCCAAAACATTTGTATTCGACAGCCGACTCCGGACCGCCCCCCTCTCAGCATCAGGATCCTCCTGGAGCCTGAGGGACTTTAGAACTTAATCTCCTGTCTCCTCTTCCAGTCTCTCACATAACAAAACAGACTCACTCTGTGCTTCGACTGCTCTCATGTACACCTACTCACAACGTTTGTATAAATTGCTCTCTCCTCTGACAAACGTAAGAAGGTACTGAGTGACATAAACTGTATATTACCTCACAGTGCAGGTGTGGACCTCTTGTCCTGTACTGTCACTGTGTATTAATTTGACAAGGCAAATTCATGTTCCATTGTCCATCACATTTTCCAGCATGTCCTGTTGAGAAGGAAAAAGGGAGAAACAGAAGAGCTTGGAAATGGAGACTGAGAAGGTGTCACTGTGGCATCTAAGTTTGGCCTAAATTTTCAAAAGTAGTTTCTACAGTAGATTTTCTTCATTTTCACAGCCAAAGGAAAAAGCAGTATAAATCTAAACAGTTTTGGCTCATATTAGTCTATTTTTGCATCCTTAATCATCATTTGATAGCTCATAAGTTATTACAAAAACTGCTACAGTTCATTGGCATTTTTCAGTGTATCACAACTCAGGAAATGTAGGATTTGGACAAGGCAGGCAGACAAGTTCAGTCCTTTATTGTGAAGGTATATTTCTAGGGTTCCAGGCAGGCACAGGAATCATGTGTCAAACAAGGGTCAGAACTGGGAAGGCAGTCCAAACAGTCAAACAAATCCAAAGGGGAAGGCAGGAAATCCAAAGTCCAGAATCAGGCGGAAGGTCCAGCAGGCAGGTACAGGTAACAGGATTACAGGCATCAGAGGCAAATGGCAAGAAGCAACATGGCAACTTTGACTAACTGGCAGGGAATGAAGAGAACTGGACCTGCACGAGAACCGAGAGGCTGATGAGGGGATGAGATGTAGGTGAGTGTTAGCAGGCAGAGCAGACGGGAACAAGTATGCAGATGGTTGGGGCAGTCAGATGATGCGGAGGGTGTCTGGTGGATGGATAGAAAATGACAATGAAGAAGCCTGGAGAACTGGGAATGTGGCTGGAGAGGAGGAACAGAGAGACAAGCCGCAACAGATGGGCCTCTTGGTGAGTTGAGTCAGTCAGCAGGCAATATCACTTAGTTAGAAGATGGTACGTTTGGCTTCTGTTTTTAATGTTTTTAAAGAAGTATTTCACTGCTGGAAATATGGTATTTTCATAAAACTGGGCCGCTATGCAGTAAATAGATGCAAATACTTTTGAAATCACTGCTATATGACGGACAGAGAAAAAGGGCTTTGGCATTCGCTTTTGCTCAAGAGGAATCTACAACTACCCGAATGTACTGCAGTGCACTTGTCTGTTTGCCACAATGGCGGCTGGCTTTTAACAATAATCTGGTATTACAGTTAAATGGTAACCTAAAACATATTTCTGAAAACATTTGAGGTGAGAAACAGGAAACTCGGTAACAGAGTCGTGGTTTAAATTTGATCAGCGCTGCTTAGTTTTAACATTTAACTGGAGTTTGATCTCAGTTTTTTCAGCCTCCATTTTCACAATGCAGGAAACAGTATGGTGCAGGCAGTACAAAATGCAATGCAATAAAAAGTTCAGGTCGTAGTTCAAGCAACAGCCTGAGAGCCAGCTAAGCCCCACTGGATGATGCGAAACACATCTTCTGGAAGAGTTTCGCTGGGAGATGAGCAGGGATATCTAGGCACATACTGCCCACATTGTTATGATGCAAAGTTGGTTGAAAATCGGTAAAGTATCTTTTCATCAGGCATTACCTCTGCTCCGCAATTTTGTAATTCAATACAACCTCTCATTGAACATTTTTTTCATCGACCTTTCTGAAAAACAAAATGAGGCTCCTGTGGTTTACTGTCATAAGACAAACTGGCATCCATTACAGCACCTATAAGTGGGAACCTTAGTAATTTTAAGTGTTCATTACCTGTGTGAATTATAGACTATATAAAGTAATGGACATAGCCACTGTGATAATACCTATTCCTTTGTGGATTCATGTTTTGAAGCCTAGAGTTTGGCTTTTTACTGTTGCCATCTTGGATTTTTGGAGCCAGAAGTGGTTGTACTTAGGCAAGAGAGTGAAGATCACCCAAACGCTAGCTGCTAGCTCAGTTAACAAGGTGCATTAACAGCTATGGTTAATTGTGATAATGCTAATGCTAATTTTTGTTTATGAAAAATGGACTTCAAATCATTAAGACAACATGAAAACTGAATATTGGACTCCTGAGAGGGTCTTTTAGTACATCCAAATGCTGACCAAGATTTTCTAGACAACCAAAATGTTTAAATGAACTCCCAAGAACTGAAAACACACTGAACTAGCAACAGCTACAACACTTATACTCTTTCAATCTAGGGTTAAGCCATGGCGACACTAGGCTACTAACCAACGTCTTCCTTGTGGTAGCGACTTGTCAACATACAGCACCCACCTGTCACTCAAAGCAGCAATGCTATTAATTACACACAACTTGTAAATGGGTAAATTATAAAGCCCTGTACAGTTGTCATGAACAGGAAAATTGGCGAGACCAAAACAGTTTTTTATAGCCTACCAGGCTGTAAACATGTTTATTTCTGCTGTAAGTTGGGCATTTTAACATGGGGGTCTATGGGGATCAACTCGCTCTTGGAGCCAGCCTCAAGTGGCCATTCAAGGAACTGCGTTTTTTGGCACTTCCATTTTGACTTCATTTTTCAAATCAGATGGTTGCCACTTGGTTTCAACCTATAAATTCCTATAAATGCAGTCACTGTGACTCTTTGGATCATGCTAGTGCACATTCATCAACACTGACGTTAACAACAACAGTATAAGTGTGCTATGCGTGAGATAGTGTGTCTGTCTGGGTAAGTCAGTACCTATTTTAAGTTTTAAATGAAACCTATGTAAATCTCTTGTAGACTCATTATAGCATGTTCCCTGAATCAATGCATCGACAGACAAACCTGTTCTGCAGAGCTGCCCTGTGTTTCCCACACACAGTTACAAATGTACTTCTAATTGCCATCACTCACCTCGTACGCCCCCCTTCTTCTCCTATCACCTCCTTCACCCTCACACCTCCGCGGTAAATAGAGGGGTGAGAGTCAGGGACAGGAAGGAGTGTGGAGGAGTCAGAGGGGTGAGGCTGATGAAGGTGATGGTCATGCTATAGGAGGAGGACAGAGGGGAACAGTGTATCCTTTAAGTCCATGTGAGAGAGACAGCGGGGTCAGTGTGTTTGGCCTGGCCGGGTCTCCTCCATCTCTCTCTCAGTCTCCCTCCTTCTCGCTCTCTGTCCCAGGAGCTGCTTCTCATTAAGCCTGTTTGTTTTGGCCGACACACAGTGCCACTTAGCAGCAACACGCTCGCCCACGTGTGTGCGTGCAGACACACATGCATCTCACGCATGCATGTGCGCGCGCACGCGCACACACACACACACACACACACACACACACACACACACACACACACACACACACACACAGAGTTTTGTTTGTTTTGGCAGTGACCAGGTGGCACTTAGTAAAGCCTCTAAACGCCAGCGATCAGCCAAACACACCACTGTGTTTACTTTTGCCGATCATGGACACACACCCCCTGCGACCATACACACGTCTAACCAGACAGAATGTGTGATGAATACAAGCATGTTTACCAGGAATTAACATTCTACCAATTTTCACCCCTATAGGCATAACCTCGATCTCCAGTACCTCTTGTAACATTTACTGTACATTAATAGCTTAATATAATAAGATCATTTAGTCATTTAGTTTTTTTTAAAACAGCAAACAAAGTTTAATGTTTGTCACCTTTTTTCATTGCAGCCCAATTATGCTGTCAGCACATGTTAAATACACACGTCCTTTCTCTATTTAAACCATGTTACCTTCTTTCTGCACATCATTTGTAGATTTTTACATCAATAACTAAGATTATTTTCATTAATCTGATGATTATTTTATCAATTTATAAATTGATTTTAGCATTTATAATTGATTTAATGCACTACTAAAGTCCACGTATGCAGTTTTAACTATTTCTGACTGAATGATCAGAGAAAGTCACATGGTAACACATGCGTACATGTTAGCATTGTTACCAAATGATTTGCATAAATATACATCACTTATGCAGACCACTTTAGCTTGCTTCCTGAACAGACGACAGGTTACGATCAGCATGCAGATTTATTGATAGTTTAGCTTTTAAAATTATGCTAAAATCACATATCAGTTTGCTTTCATACAACAAATGAACTGGAGTCTGCTCGAAAGTGGACTGGACCTTTTCAAGCAGTCCTGTGTGGTTGTTTCGTCCACACCAGTTCCATTGACAGCGGTCACACCAGCCCAAACGAAGCATCCTACAGTAACTGGTTTGAAAATAGACAATATTAAAATACCATGGTCTTCAAGACCCATGCATAGTGCACAGTATATTTGCCTGTATACAACAAGATGCCATGCAAGGTACAAATTTGCTTCATATTCAGTCTAAAAGCATCTTATAGATCATAGATAAAGACAAAAAGGAACACCTCTGTTGCACACAGGGTTGGGGTTAGGCTTACATTTAGGTTTAGTGTTGATTTTTTCTATTATCTCTATTAAAGCTGGGGTAGGCATTCATTCATTTTGGCATTAATGGGCAAAATCCCATTATAATCTTTGAGCATATTATATCTTAAGTGGTCTGAGAGAAAACGAGACGTCTGCACCTCCTCTTGGCTCTGTTTTTTCATCTTTAGAAAATCAAGGCTGTGACGGGAGACTTTAGCCAATCACAGGTCATTTCCAATTGGCTGCTCTGCAAATGCAGATGCACTTGCACATCCCTTAAAATAGTGAAAGCCTGATTCAGTGGTGGAGAATCCTGCAGAAAACATTGCTATTCCAGCATTGGTGACAACTGCCTACATTGCAAGGCAACCCAAAAAAGGAAGATGGAGTGTCAAAAAGAGAGTACGACAATAACCACAATAAAACACGTGTCAATATTAGCAAAGTGTTTTAATGATGGAGAGACAATGTTGTTAATAGTTTAGCCTTCTGCTAAGCAAGCTGTATAGCTAACATTAACTAGAGCCTTGAATCACAGTGTGTCCACCCTGTCACTACCTGGCCACCTACACCCTGACTCCCGGCAGGATCAGCAAACCTTCTGTTGCTGCAGTTACACAGGTTAGACCTGGCGCTGCTGCTGGCCACCAGGTGGAGGGATCATGGGGTGGCTAGCAAGCTAATTCTTGTCTCATTTGTGGTCTGATAAACAGAGGGAGAGAGCAGGGCAGGGAGAGGCATACATTTCCTTCCAACCTCACCAGGTATCATGAATACATGTGTCTGAAATAATTGCATGAGAGTCTATGGAGAGCAGCTGCGTTGTTGTCGGACCCTTGTAGGAACTGGCTGATGCTACGTTATGACTGGCCAGTCTGCGTTCGGGGGGTGGGACTTAGTGAAGGGTCAAATAAATAAGATTAAATAAAACACTGTTTGTGAGGTACCTGGTTACTGTGTGATGCGCAAGCTTTTGGGAGGTGGGAGGGGCTTAGGGCAGAAAAGGGAGAGCTTTTTCAGATTTTTGCTGACCCAAGCTTAAACAATCTCAAGTAAACCTCTTTGTGTCACATCCCACTTTGCATTAGTGAATTACATGTAATCTGTACTACTGCTACTACTACTACTACTACTACTACACACACACACACACACACACACACACACACACACAGTGGCAGTGTTTCTTGTGTTTACGTTCTGCTGAACACTGACACCCGTTTAGTTTAGATAGAATCGATAATACTTCTTAAAGAGCCTGTCACAGTGAGGCTGCCCTCGCCCACAGTGGGCCAAGCCAGAGAAAAACATATACCACACTGCCATTACACTCCACAACACACACTCCTGTCACTGTACACACGGTGAACACACAGAGCAGGAAACAAACGCAGCGTTCTCTTCTCTCACCAAGTGTAATTTGGACCCCAACCCTCCCAATTTTCTGTCTGGGACAGCCTGTGGACGGGCTGTGGAGAGCAGCAAGCGTACAGCCCTGTTAGGTTTAGGTTTCCCTGCCTGTTTCCCTACACGCACCAAGAATGTGATAAACAATACATGCATTCTTAGGATCTGGCGCATGCACACACATACACAGATACATGTAGACATGCATTCAATATGACACATATGTAAACACACACATACAGACAGATCTGGCTCTGCCCTCCAGCAGTTATAAAAACTATTGTGCATAGGTTAAAACCCCATGGTCTCTTTCACACACATACACACACAGCAGGACTGTGAACACACACTCGATTCAGTGAACATTCTCCAGAGCGGAGTGTTTCCCAACAGGGTCCAGGCACACAGCAGCCCTGTGGTCAAAATGTTACAGAATGATGTTGGATTATAACCAACAGTCACTCTTTTCTTTGGAAAATGGGGATCCCTTATGCAACGTTAAAGCCTGAAAATAATACACCGCTGGCAAAAAAATTACATTATTGCAAGTCGGGCATACAGGAACATTCACTACTTGACATCAATATGAATCATGTAACAATATCAACTGTGTGAAAATGAATAATACCCACTATTGAACCTAACCTCTCTGTGCAGTTTATATAGGGACCCTTCGTGAGACTTTGCACAAGGGTGGCTAATAAACTGATGGGTTTATCCTTTCTGTATTTTTTTATCTTAATTTTTTCTGAGATTCCCCTCTAATCAATTCATATAAAAAAATGAAAAACTGTGCTAATAAATTGAGGTCCTGCAGAGTTGGAAGGTGAAATTATTTATTTTGGGCATCCAGGGTTCTGAAAATGTCCTTTCCAAACTATGAAATATCTATGTTGACTCTGATAGAGAATTAAAGGAACAGGTCTGTGTATATGAAAATGTGGAGGGAAGTAACAATGACACCCAATGAGAAGTTTTACAAGAAACAACATTACAGAACTTAAAATTCTGTTCCAAGTAAACTGAAACTAATGAAGTCTCCAATAACATTTTACAGTTTAAATCAAAATCGAAAATTAACATTTCGATTCTCAATGTTAGATAAATATGGTGACATGACTCAGTGCTTTGTGCTCCGGTTGCCATCTCTGCCACAGAGAGCCAAAGTCCTGGCACTCACCTCGGTAGTCACCTCCAGGTTAGCTGTCGTTCTATCAGCTAGTGTAACTCTGTGCAAACTCTCATAAAAATGTTCCTTTATCGGCCTTTCTGAAATAATTAAATGTGTTCCAGGGGTTTAATATCCATATTCTAAGATACATAAGTATCTGCCACAGCAGTTCATATTAGTATAACCCTTCAAGATTTAAACAAAATTGTCAGTTTGTTAGCATACAGAAAGACCTTGTTGTGAGCAATTTCATTTAGGAACTGTAACTGCCCAGAGGGAAGCATGAAGCTACTCCTGGACGAGAGGCCCATGCTCGTGACAGCACAAAATGTGAACATTAATGGCATCCGTTTCGGCTGAACTGTAACATTAGCTAGCTCAGTGGTGCTGGTTTAGCTAGCAGTACATGGATCATGATTTCTGGAAAGAGGCATTGCTATTGAGATTTTCAAATATTTATTTTTGGTGTTTTGAGCACCACAAGCTGAGTGCCATCAGTTTCATTATATTCAAAAGAAGGCGGACATCTCTACCGCCTAGATCTCCAATACCTGCTGTTTGAACTGCTACCTCACCTCAAACAGTCTAGATTGATGAGATAAGCATAAATATTTGTGGGCCTATCATATGAAACACAGTTGAGAAATGCTGAGGTTAGCACAACAAATGGATGGGCATGCGAGTAAGTCACTATGATGAGCACAAACTAATAAACCAGAGCTGGAAGACCTACCTGCCAGTTCCTGATGTGCCGGTTAGCTACAACAGCACCAGAGAGAGAACTATACATAAGAACAGGACTGTGTGCTAGCATTGCTGTGCAGCTGTAGGGGATGTAAATTGAAAAATATCCAGCTATCGCACATTTGATGGCATCACCCAGATGTGCCAATCAGCAGGAAACAAAAACATTCAGTAGGCCAGCCCCTTATCCTCGCTGTTTTTTAGCAGCTTTAGGATGCGAAGCTGAACAGAGCATGTTAGATGTTACAGGTATAGGACTTGAAACACACTGAACATAATAGGACACAGCACGGCATGACCCAGATGTGCTGATCACAGGCACCCTTCTGTAACGTAGTTTATAATGACATGGCAAGACACAACAACCTTCGGGGTATGTTTTTTCTGATGGCGCACTGGTGGAAGTGGAGCAGTGTGCAGGAGTGTGGAACAGTGTGAATGAATGAAAATTGCAAATAATACACATTTTCTTTTGGGTAATGTGTTATCTGACATTGTAAATGTAATAATATCAACAAAAATTCTGTCAGTCATGCATTAAATTACTGCTAAAATGTAATACATTACTTCGACATGTTACTTTTGTAATGTGATATCCCAAACACTGGTTACACGAGCTGGTCAAACAGCAGCTACTAGCAAGTATACTAGCGAGGTGAGTGCCAGAACTCTCTATGGCAAAAATGCCCGCCGACACAATTCAGAAAACTGTTTTTGCAGTTAAAAACAAAACACTGTGTCACAGTTGCTTCTATTAATCATCTAAAATTGACTGATGAGACTAATAACCAACCTTTCAGCTGTAACTGGCATCTAACAAAACTGCCATGTCTGAACTAACCATGACCACTGTATTGGCTTCTTCTGTCGAGCTGGTGACCACTTTTACAGTCATGTGCCATACAAAGACTTGACTTTCAGAAACCAAACATGTTTTTTACCTGACAGCCATACACAAACCTACAGTACAGTATACTTTAAAATATCCATGAGACACTTTTTCTCCTATTTCGAGGAATTCATTTAAGGCAATCAATCTTAATTGCTAATTTACAATTAGAACCTGCAGCTTCTCACACTTTGCTATTCTCTGATATTTTGATGACAGTTATCTTTTACTTAGTATTTTATATATAGCTCCTCTTTCTCATATGGTATTATTGTGTCAGTATGATGTTATAATGGTACAGTTTATTCATTATGAATGCCACTGGTCGAGCCTCTTCAAATAAAGGGGAAGAGATTTGTTTGCCAGTCAGCTGTAACTTGTACTTTAGCAGCAACATAGGGTGGCAACGGGGGAGTCTATTATTACATATAAACTACATATATTACATTATTATTTATGTAAAAACACACTTAGAGTGTCAGCGTTCATGTTTAAGAGATTTCTTAAAGTTGTCTCTCAACTCACCATTTAAACAATAATGCTGACGTCTTCCATGTGACCCCAGCAGGTCATCTCTGCGGGGCTACAGTGACAGCACTCCTCCTGAATCCGTCTATTGTTTTCTTGTTAACTTTGGATGAACAGTTACCAGAACTGGACTCTGGCACTGAGTACATGTTGCTGCAGTTGAATTGAGCTGCAGGGTGTAGTTGGTGGTGTGTGGTGGTGACTGAGGTGCCAGGTCACAGGGTTAAGGTTTCTGTGGGACGTCTGAGGACACTGTGCAGCCTGGTTAGACCCAGCTGTCAAAACACACACACACACACACACACACACACACAAAGAAACATGCACTCCAAGACAACCATGTGTCTCTGTATGAATGAGTGTAGTGTATACCACCTGTACACACACACACACACACACACACACACACAGTCACACTATTCAGCATATAACCACAGCTCAGACAGGTGAGGCTGATGACCTGAACTGTGTATCAGCATTGTGTATGTATGTAGAAACGCCTCCAGAGGGGGCGCTCTCTATGCTGAAGGAGCAAACTACTAGGAACACCAATTACAGCTGTTAGCAAACTGTGTGTAAAATGGTGTGTGTGTGTGTGTGTGTGTGTGTGTGTGTGTCTGACTCATTTTGTGGGGCAGTCAGGGTACTGTATGTATGCATGTGTTGACTCAGTAAGATTGGCGGCTTGGTCTCTAGGGAGCCGTGGCTTAGCCGACGCCGGCGCACTGTTAAAGCTAAACACTCCTAATTGAGGAGGACGCTTACAGGCCCTCCTCTGTGCGTGTGTGTGTGTGTGTGTCAGAGAGAGACGGAGAAAGTGTGAGTTAGACAAGGAGGTATGGACTGAGAAGAACAGTCTTGCTGTGGTAAATAACACAGAACAAATGCATCAGTGGTCCTTTCTGCCCTTTTGGTGGCAATTTACTGATGTCTGGAGGCCAAAATAGCGTGTGCATTCACTATGGCAGCCTCCAGATAACAGTATTTCACTAATCTATTGGCTTTTTAATGACATGCAATATCTGCTATGCATGTTGCTTTGTCAGTGGACTTTTCATGTCTAAATATGATGTGATAGTTACCCTCCTGCTTCTGCTCCTCTGTTGCTGACGTTCTGGGACGGCGTGTCAATTTACGCTTGTTACATGCATTGTGTCTTTTCAAAATACACTTCTATTTTCACAGGAAATATACAGTTTCAGCTCATTAGATGCATACAGTCTTTTTCAAAGTACACTTCAGTCTGTAAATCACCTTGTTACATTTATTTCCTTGTGCAACAAAGCACATGGTAAGGTTTAGAAAAAACCCCATCATGGTTTGGCTCAAAACCCACATGGGAACCAAAAAGTGGGCTCTCGAGTGAAAGTGCCAGGTATTCATTGCAACCATCCACCTCCCCTCCTAACTACCCAATAGGAACTTTCTGGCTCTTTATATTACCTTGTTACCTGCTGATACGCACTGATGCCACCTGGCGGCATATCACATCACCACGAAAGATGCCTGTGTGTCGGTATCTGATGCCGAAATCACTGATGAAGCAGCGGTATTTGATGAGTTCAAAATGAGAAAGGGCTGATTTTCTAACGCTTTTTGGGGGGCTGGGGACAGTATGCAGCAAAGGACTGCAGGTTGGAATCGAACTTGGGCTGCTGCAAGGGACTTATACTTTACTCACTGCACTAGAAATCTCCCTCTTTTATATGCTACTTTTCTGAAGGTCAAGAACAAACTTTCGAGCTTAAGTTCCAAAGCACACTTTCTCATTCTGCTGTCTAGCAATGCACAAGTATTGAGAAATTTGTCAGTGAGATTTCTGCCTCCCACCTAAGTACAAATGAGCTGAACAAAATGTCATTCATAACGCTCAAAACACAGAAAAATGTCATTTATAAAAAATCAACACAGCCCAGTCGCCAGAGGAAAATGTTGCCATTGTATGTTTCTGCAAACAATGAATATGTTATATTCATACGTTTCACATGTATCATATCACGTCCTCTATGAGCTGACTTCATCATCCGCAGGTTAAGGGGACAGTTAATAGTATGATAGGCGAGATGCCCGCTAAGCTGCAGACCACTGTTAGAGACCAACAAACAATAAAACTGGTTGTTTTTTAGCGACTCATTGATGTTTCTGGTGTGGCTTTTTAGCCACCAAACATAGGTCTGTTTTAGCAACCCATTGCTTTTGTCCAGTGGACAAAAACCATACAAATGTAACATATCTGTGGTTTGCAGAAATGTACAATACAAACATGTATTCTGGCAACTGGGTTGAATGTGTTTTTCCAAAAATTAGTCTAGATTGTTGACAGACCTTACTGTTGACAGCTGTCACTGGAACATTTACCAGAGAAATAGTCCATCTGAAAACTGTTGACAGCTTGGTAACAAGTCAGAAGTGCTCTCATACTGAACGGCTTAACACTCGTTTTATGTATTTAAATGGATAATGCAACGCAGAGAGTTCTGGTGGGATTTGAGGTCAAATACATTTACAATAGTATCGAGTAGGCCTGTTAGTGCTCCTTGCATTTCTCTGTATGAATGAGGCCTTGATCCAATAATCTCCAAAATCAAGATGCCATTAAACTTTACAATGAAAACTACTACAAATGATATTAATGTGTTGTCATATAGCACCATAAATATAGTTTACATTTGTAGTGTTACTTGTAATACATGTTTGTGAAAGCATCTTAAATTTGATTTATATATTTTGAATGTAGCAATTAAAAAACAAAACAATAACATATAAAATGACCAGAAAACACATAGCAAACTCTAAGTATACAAATTCTCATGAACAACATAATATTAGATATTCAATTTTTGAAAATGATATATATTCATCTTCTTTGGGTTATTCGAACAAACATATAATTACCTATTATAAAGCAGATATTTCCCTCCACATACCCAGTAGGTTATAACAAATAAAAGAGAGGCCAAACCCAATTGTCTTAGTTGACTCCAGAAAACTAAGTTCAAAGATATTTCTTGATTGACATCTGATGTGAACACTTCCTTCACGCAGGAATCTTGTATCTGCTGTCCCTCCCCTCCCACATGACGTAAATGTCGCACTAAACAGGGCAGGTGTTGCAGGTGCTGCAGATCTGCTCTGGGCCGCCTCGCTTGCTAAGCCTTGTTCAATGCGGGCACTGTTAAGTGAGTGCGTGATTCCAGCATTTTAGCAACTCCTCTGGCTGCTTCCCTCGGACGATTACGCCAGCAGGGTTTACTTAAGGATGGGAGCGTGACAGCTGCTGGAATGCCTCTACTTTGCCCACAGAGAATGGGACATGGGTCACACCAACACTAGAGTTACACAGGCCTGGGCAGCACGGTTCCACCAGGCACTTCAAATGGGCCGTGGATCAGAGGGGTTCCTTCCAAACTTGGCTACAGATGCTGCCATGGATTGTATATTATAAATGTCCTGTAGAACATTTCCATCTATCCTTAACTTTTACACATTTTTGTTGGTTTTATAAATATACAGTAATTCTATAATATGCTTATGCTTAATATTTTTCCTTGATGGGTAGGAAGAAATGCAATGGCCTCATCAACTGGATTTAAACTGCTCTTTGGGAATAATGTGCAGTAATGCTATAGTGTTACATTATCCCACTTCTATTTAAGTATAGAGATGAACTGATTTGTAGCTACTGAAAGACTGATAAAAAATTTAGAGATCAGCCACATTACAGCTAGAAAAAAAAGCTCAAAAACGAAATTTCAGACTGAAAATTGAATAAGGAATCGCGCAAAATTGATACTGCTGTCAAAAACTAATCAAAGTAAGCCTGACTCTCTGTGCTCCTAGTGTATGGGTGCATATATATGTGTGTGTGTGTGTTTATGTGTGTACCAAGCATCAACCTCCAGGGCTAAAAAAAATTAACCCAACCCAGTAGTGCCAAAAACTGCAGTTCCTTGAATGGCCACTTGAGACTGGCTCCATGAGGGAGGCAGTCCCCATAGACCACCATATTAAAATGCCCAATTTTAGAAATAAACATGTTTACAGCCTGGTACAAAAACTTTTTTAGTCTCTATAGTTAATTTCGCTGTTCATCTCAACTGTATGGGGATGAATTTTTATATGACTCAACTATTTACATTTTATTAAGACTTAAAGTTGTGCATAATTACAGGCGTGGCTAGGTCATTCGTGCCGTTCATTGATAAGTTGCTACAATGGCAACAATGTTGGTTAGGTAATCTAACCATGGTGTAACCCCAGATTCAGAGAAAAAGCATAGCTGAAGCTTTCGCTATTTCAGTGTGTTTCCAGTACATGAAAGTTAATTGTAACGTGTTAGTCACCTAAAGAAGTCTTGTCCAATGTTTGGTTGTACTAAAAGACCCTCTAAGGAGTTGGATGTTCAGTTTTTTTCAGGTTAAGTACAATTTGTTTTAATGGTTTTAAGTGTGTGTTTTTGCTAGGAAAAATTAGCATTAGAATTATCACAGTTAACCACAGCTGCAAATGCACTGTGCTAACCAAGCTAGCAGCTAGCCTTAGGGTTAGTGCCACCCCCTTGTCCAAATATGGTCACTTCTGGAAGTCCACAAACTATTGGGTGATGTCATGGTGGCTACGTCTATTATTCTGTACAGTCTATGGTGTGCACAACCCACATGTGATAAGTATGGAGACAGACATAATGCTTGGGGACATATGGCTCTTAGCTAGCACTAGGACAAAAAAAAAAATCGAGGAAATACCTATTTAGCTAAACGGACTTGAATTGGACCAGCTCTGTTTTGAATGACACTCAGTTAGATAATTACAGAGTTATTTATCAGTTTGTCACTGTAGACAGTAATTGTGTTTCCTTCAGTGCAGTTGTGGTTTTTTCAACACATTCGTGTGGCAGCTGTGGCTCGATAGTTAGAATAGGTTGTCCACAAATTGGAGGATTGGTGGTTCGATACTAAACCCCAAATTGCTCCCAATGGCTGTGCCATCAGTGTGAGTATGGTATGAGTGAGAATGGTACCTTATATAGAGTGTGTGTGTGTGTGTGTGTGTGTGTGTGTGTGTGTGTGTGTGTGTGTGAATGTGACTTGTAGTGTAAAAAGCTCTTTGAGTGGTTGGAAGACTAGAAAGGTCCTTTTAAAATTTTTGCATAAAAAATCCTGCATGGATTGAAAAAAAAAAAGACATATCACCAAAAACTTTAAAGGCCTGGCTAAGGTGGAAACAGTGGTGTATGGGTAAAAGCAAAATTCAGTAAACTGCAATTTAAAAAAGATTTGATCATAACATACATAAAGCGCATGACTGAAAAGTCCATTGAAAACTCTGATCCACTGGAGAGACAAAAAATAGTGAAAGATGAAAACAGCCGATTTGTGCAGGGCAATGCTGAGGCTTTACCTTCTTCAACGTAATACAAGCATCAAACACAGAAATGCTTGAATATTTGGCATTTCCTTTGTCCTGTTTTCTGGAAATTCCGTTAAATTTGGGGCTACATTTGGATAGAAACTGGACAAATGTGCAGAAATGTTGTACGCACTGAATTATTTAACAGTTTGGTTCAGAAATTTACAGTAGTACTGCATGTGATAGACAGAAGTTCACACCACCTTGTTTCTAACACAGGCGTTCTGTTGAAAATGTCTTCAAGCATAAGGTAACCCTGATGACATCATCAGAAAAAGCTCTTCCAGAGCCACAGAACATATTTAACAATTATTTATACTGGATGAGCAGTCCTCCCCATGACGTATAAATTAGTCTTGATGCGAAGTTTACAATAAAGTAAGACTGGACAAAATATACCTGGCAGCAGTCATTGCTTGTTTGGACGACAGCAGCTGGATTGATGTTACTCTGCTTTGTTGTGTCGGAAACTGTGATTTGACTGTTTACACGTTTCTTCAGTTCCAAAGTTTCATAAGAAATAATTTTTATAGTTATGTTAATATACGGTTGCTGAGTGACATAATGTGTTTGAGATCTTGTCGTCCTCTCTAAAAGCCTGTCCGAAGTTTGTGTGTTGATCTATAGTTCCCCGTTCTGTGAAGGTTCACCTTGGACCAAACATAACTTGTCCAGCTGTATTTATTTCCTGGCTGGCAGCTCAGTGATGGTGACGGTGGTTCATGTTAGTCACGGCCTGGCTCCTTCAGAGCAGCCACAGAGAGTTACTCTTGGCCCGGCTTCAGACTTGACCTGAGACCTGATTGGATGTTCAGGACACCAGCCGGATATCAAGTCTTTGGACATGCATTCACAAAGCTGATGGTTTATTTGTCTCTGCCTGTCTATGTGCGTATTTACTTGTTCCAACTATGGAGGAATAGCACAGTATGAGTATAAATTCATGTTGTGCGAAAAGGTTTATTGACATGACCAGCTGCTGATTTTCAGTGTAATTATGAATACACACGTGATATAAAGATGGAAGCTTATCACTTGCAGTGTACCCACAGGTTTTCTCAGCAGTTTATATGTGGGGATTTTCTGCTGACTGTTTCTCTGCGCCATGGAAGAACAGAATTAGCTGGGAGAGAGCCAGATAAACAACTCAACATGAAAGGTGAGGAGGTCCATTAAGCAAATTGACTGAGAAAGTGAATTGACGTTGGAATGGACTTTAGCGTGAAACTGGCACTCAGAGGTCCTTCGTGCAAGACAGGCATGCCACTCATCCAATCTGAAATTCATAAACACACACAAACTCATACAGGTTCACAGGAGGTGGGTAAAGAGAGAGCAACTTGGCATGAATCTGTGCCCTTAGCCCCTAGCATCATGCTCTAGCTAGCTGCAAGAGATAAGAGCTCTCAGATCTCCAAAAACCATAGGTGACTGCAACATGGGCTCATGGTAGGGGATGTCAGTCACTTAATCAACAGCGTATACAAGTATGCTTTAAAAGCACACAAAAATTCATAGCAAAAAGATATACACAAACCACCCAACAAAAACAACACAGTCATGTCGTGAACAGTCTTAGCTTGCCACTTGAGAGATGAACAGAGTTTGTTTGATGTGAGGACAGTGGCCCTCCAAAAGATCAAAAATCTCTCAGTACTCTGGCCATAGTTTACCTTTTTCTGTCAAACTAAGACCAGATTTGGGGTGGTGACTGGCAACTGATTGTTGGCTGCTCGACTCAGAAGAACCTTCCTTATGAATCGCTCTCTTCCTGCTCTCGCTGCCTGGTTAGTATGAGCTAAAACAGCAGTAGCAGCTAATATCCAACAGCAAACTATTAAACTGTCTCAACAGTCTCACACCAACTCTGAAACGGCTCGACGTGTAGAAGGCAAATCAATACAGTCCATGTAGCTCTACAAAAAATGATATCTTACCCATTTCTGGTAAACTTGCGGTGACTGGACAAAATTGCAAGGTCAGCACAATGCATAGGGATTGACTGAATCTGCATTTTTGCTGTGATTGCAACATCCTGGAGGGACTGTATATTTTTAGCAGAGAATCCAGCTAACTCAGCAAGATCTATATCCTTCAAAAAAGGTTTCTGTACTCTGAAATTCCTTTTGCCAAATGAGTGTGTGTCTGTCTCATGGATGAAGCCTATCGACCCTTTTACTGCCCGCAAACAGTATGTCATTTTTGGTAGGCGGGGCGTAGCTGGAGGCAAAACAGTTCTTCACAGACATTAACTAGCGCAAGCTAGCAAGTTCTCTTGGCTTGTTTTAGACAATGGAGGAAGATGATACAAGTTGAACAATCAGAAATACTCATTCTGAGTGTGGGAGCACACTGTACTGTTCGGTTATCCAGAACATCGCACTCTCAGAGTGGCTGAGCACACTCTAGGCACTCTGTCTAGAGAGACGGAGCATCAGAGCACAGAGCCGAGTGAATGCGTGATTAACTTAACCATTAGTTAATTTATAAAGAAATACAACACTCCATGTCTTTGACCAACAGGGCTGTCATTTTAGTGTAAAGCTTCAGACTGAATTTATGAGCACACATCAGGCCACTCACTCTCGTCACTAGCACAAAAACTGCCGGAAAAGCTGCGTCTGGTCGCTAAAAAACAACCATTGTTGTTTGTTGGTCTCGATCAGTGGTCTGCAATATACTGTATGTCTGCAGCTTGGTAGGCGTCTTGCCTTGTATTGTGCCATCCACCGTCCCCTCCTTGTTCTGATGACAAAGTCAGCTCATATACTACATCGATCTAGAAACACTGATATGATACATATTCATTAATTATCCCTAACCACTTACCCTATTTAGGGCTGTGGGGGAGTTGGAGCCTATCCCAGCTGTCATTGGGCGAGAGGCAGGGTACACCCTGGACAGGTCGCCAGACAATCTATGATACATATGAAATGTACAACTGTAACGTAGCTGTGGTTTGCAAAAGTGTATGATGCCAATATGTTCTTCTGATGTCTGGGCTGATGATTTGTACAAGCAGTCAGACTTTGATTAGCATTATTCATGTATTATATTTACACACTGATGCAGTTACTGCTTGTTTGCAGTAAGCTTTAACCTAATGACAGTGACAGTGCTCGCTGTCTCATGAAACAACTGCATTGCAGATGCCACTGTCTGTCCTGCAGGGTTTGGTGGTCAGCTGGACAAAAAGAGACTGAGCATCTTAAAAGGCCGACAGAGAATCAGGTTAAACTTGGGATTTTAGTAGAAAGTGTGTGTGTGTGTGTGTGTGTGTGTGTGTGTGTGTGTGTGTGTGTGTGTGTGTGCGTGTGTGTGTGTTGGCACGAGCACACTACCACAGCTGCTTGTCATTTAGGCCTTAGCACGCATGGCCACCTGTTCTGAATAAAGTGGTGCCCCCCTCCTCCCCTCTGCTCTCCCATGCATTTATCATGTAGTTTACAGTAAGGTGATATTCAACATGAGGGCTATGTTCCCCATGTGCTGCTCCACTACAAATCGTAGAGCATCTGATGAGTGTGATAATGTACAGAGCTGCAGGGTCTTTTCACTTCTCCTTTCACTAGTCATTTCCTCACAGATCAGGTTAAGAACTGCACAGTCAGGTGAGATGTAGTTTGTTCCTCAGAAATGTCTTCACATTTCCCTGACTAGCCGTCTTAAAGTCAAAGTTCTTTCATGGCCCAACATAAGACTGACTCATCTCTACAATTCCTATTGTTCCCAGAAAATTTCTCAGATCCTCATACTTTCCCTGTCTGCAGTACATCTCTCACTGGTCCAAAATATTCCTGAACCAATGGAAACCTTAGATTGTCTGTGTTTTTCCACCATGCTGTCCCTTCAGCAACTAATTACATCTCCTCACAAAAGGAAAGTCAGTGGGTTCAATCAGGCCTGATCCGTTATCCCTCTGTGATTAGCCAATGTCTTCATGCAATAATATTTACACTATTAGATGAGTGATGGTGCAGCTCTCTGCCTCACTTTGGCACAGGTGCATTGCTGCTGTTGTCTGTAGCAAGGTGCATTCAAGAGTTTGGGAACTGTGGTGAAGTGTTCTCTATAGAACTGATGTAAGGGAGCTCCTGGATCCTTGTACTATCAGCAACAACATGGAAATGGCTTTCAGTTATGCATATTGGGTGTTGCAGCTTTATATGTTTTATTATCTCCGCCAGGCGTAAGCCTGGAGGGGATAATAAATCAGCCTCATAATAAATCAGCCTCATATTTTGTGTGCACATTTATGACTCTAGTATGCTCAAGGACCTCTTGTAGCTGCAGTGATTCACAATTGTTGAAAAACTTGTTTTATTGACTGTTTAATAACGTCATTGACTGCTGACTCCTCACTGTGAGTAACCAGCTAGCAGGGGGCACATTTTTTCTGGAAATTGGCTAACCTGAAAACAAAACCTTACTGTCTGTTGCAGGTCACATTTTGGCCTTCGTCATGGCTCAAAAACAGACATCCATAGAAGCCTCTTTTTTTGGAACTGGAGCATCTGCAGATGAATCCCATACCCAACAGGTTATGATCCACTGAAGCTAGGCACGATACAAGATGAATAAATCCCTAGTTTTTGTTATCTTTGCCGCCATCTTGACTGTACGTGAGATGGCTGCAGCTTTCTGGGACCTTGCTGCAACCCAGTTTTGTTCCATCCGCCACACGGCATCATACAGCACCAGGAGCATTTCAGAAGTGAAGCATCTTCTTTTCTCAATTTGTAGACCTGCAGATTTTGTTGATTTGGTTACTTGATATTTGTGCTTCTACCATTAGTTGCAAAGCGGGCTACCGAGTTAAGTGTTTTCTATTGTCATTTCTGAAACATGCTGCGGTGCGACTGCTGGAACTACAATTGTCTAGAGAGGCCACGATCAGCTTGTTGGAATGGAGGGTTTGGCAAGGGGGGTCGCCTGGCACAGATCTGCACTCTACTGAGTGCACATTGATACTTTAAACATGTATTTTCCACAGTAATTTACACTGGTGTTGTTAATGTACATTTCTCAGACCACACTATGTGACAAGAAGTGGGAGAGCTATCCAAAAAAATAGGCGCCAAATTAGAAACGTACAATGGGTAATTAGTATTTGGTCACTTAACTCACGGACTTCACGACTTTCTCCATGTTGTTTAAAATAAGCATCACTTCGCCCATTTGTTACACTGTGGCAACATTTATTGGTTGGTGTGAATTAAATTTTGTGCACGTTTACCATGAATTCAAAACAGTACTGAATGTTGCTTTGTTTTTAGGGTGCCTTTTTGTCATGCTGACAGGATTGCTCTACGGATGCCATTGTAAATCTGTCTCAATCTCCAGCCTCAAATATCTCAATAACTACTGGACAGACTGAGATAAAATTTGATACTAACATTCATAGTCCCCAGACGAAGAAGCGTAACAACTTTGGTGATCCCCTAAGTTTTGCTCTAGTGCCACCTGCTGGTTGACACTTTCGGTTTTTACTAAAAAAAAGGCCATCCTCTACTGGATGGGCTCCCATGCAAACAATTTTCTCCTGATGACTTAAGTGATCCCCTGAATTTTCCTTCAGTGCCACCGCGTGGTTGACATTTGTGGTTTTGAGCAGAACGTCTAAACAACTGCTGAATAGATTGCTATTATATTTAGTACAGACATGTCCCCCCATCAGCAATCAGTTTGATGACCCCATACTTGAGCAAGTGTACTTAGTTCATTTCCATCACTGGAGTTTTGTAAGCAGTATTGTTGTTTTGGCAAATTTGTCCGTTTGGGCTAATGAACATTAGGTAGACATACTCACTCACCCACTCACTCACTCACTCACTCACTCACTCACTCACTCACTCACTCACTCACTCACTCACATACCAGGTTCTCCTCACCACCTGTGTGTCAGTGACAGTCCTGCTGCTGGCACAGAAAAAGGGCAGCACCATCAGATAACAGAGGTGCTGGAGCATGCACAGTTATACACAGGTGAGGGGTGTGTTTATCTCAGGGGCAGTGTAGCGTGAAGACAGCAGAGCAGCACAGTAGATGACCCAGATAAGAGGATTATTAGTTTATAAAACATCCAGCCCTGCACAGCTGGGCCGGGATCAAGAAGAGCCCTCTGTAGCCTGCAGTCTGCAGCACTGTGGGTAGTGTGATCAATCATCACCCTGTAGCTTATATGCTCCTGCAATGTATTTATTTACAGCATGTCTTCATATGTCCTCCTGTTGTACATACAGTATCTCAGTGTCAGGAAAGTTGTAGTTGCTCTGTTTATGCCAGACTGCTAAAGTCTCCAAATGCCAACTTTTCTGGTTAAAAAGAACCTGCTGCACAGTCAAGTGCTTTTGTTAGAAAATAGAAAACTGTTAAGTGGTCTAGCTATCAGCTGGTTGGGGAGGAACAGTTTTTGGGAAATAAGCATATTTGCTATCTTGCCGACGGTTACATGAGGAGATTGGTATCACTCTCATATCTGTCTGTTAAATATGAAGCAACAAGCAGCAGCTGGTTATCTTTGTAGAGATGTTGGACAAGACACCGAAGCCTAAGTTGCTCCCAAAGGTTAGACAAGCATCTCACATGTTTGTTTGCTGACATTGGGCCACGCGTGGAAGGATTACATTAACAGACCTACTGGGCAAAGGCACAGGACCACAGCCACAGTGCATAAAAATGCAACCATTTACCATATGATCAGAGCAACTTCAGTATAAATATTAAATAGTGACTTTGTTGTCGATGAGTGGTACAATAGTATCAGAAAAGACAACAATGTACACCTCTACCATAAATTGAGCATAGCGGTAGTTCAGGCAGGACATGATGTCAAGCTCAGCTCACATCCCAGCTACATCAGCTGATCTCAAACAGCCCAATCAACTGATGGAGAAGCTGACTGATGGAAGGGAGTCAGCTGATAGATCACATGATTCCTTTCCCTGCAACCAATTGGCAAATCTCATTCAGTATCCTATTTAAACTGCTCTGGCCTGCCTACTGTTGCTGCTTCCTCTGCAAGCCGCTTTGCAGCCCACCTACACCCCAGCTCCTCCTTTTCATGTTGTGTCTGAATTATCATGCTGCTCTGTTCTGTTCCCGGGGGGGTCTTCGCTGTCCACATAGGCGTATGGAAGGGCAGAGAGGTGTGCTCTCTCTGCCTTAGGCTTTCCACGAAAGCACGTAGAAGAGTCTTTCTGCGTAGGCCCGAAGAAAGGCAGAGAGGCCCCAGAATAGAGCCATAGTACCAAATATAATACTGCAATGGAACTAAAGTTTTCTCTGACTAAAGTGTTCCTGACTGAAATATGTGTATCTATCTGTGTGTGTGTGTGTGTGTGTGTGTTATAATGCTCACATTTATCAATACTGTTGATGCTATCCTATCCTTTCATTCATGAAAATGTTGCAAACTGGTTTATTTTCCAGCAGATTTACCATTATCATTGGGAATGTTTTCATTTTGACAGTGATCACATTGCAAGTATGGGCCTACATGTTGCAAATTTTATAAAACAGCTCAAATGTAGCAACATATGTCACCCTGGATGTCACACAGCCAAAATTAGTAGTAATTAAAGCTTGGTCACTCCATGCTTAACTCATGCTTCAGGCTTGTTCATAACAACATTTTTCAGATTTCAATATTTTTGTAGTGTGTTTGCAGCGGATAATTGAATTCCAACTATGGATTTCCCCACAAATTAATGGATGCTTCATGAGTCGTGTGTGTGTGTGTACAGTACATGTAAAGCTTCAGTGTGTGTATGTGCTGTATGCCATCATGTTTGTATCTGCAGTTCTAGTCGTCTTGGATTACTTATCCTCTTTGCGGCCTCTCTTGTCATCACTGAAGGCAGCAGAGACCCAGTATGAATAACAAATCACAGTCTAACTGGGAACACTCGTGCAGATGGGAGGAAACTGGTTCCACTGAGGTTTTGCAGATCTCACGACACCACGCTCATTTTAAAGTGTTCCCATGAACATCGTTATGCTAATGACCTTCCCGAGGACTTCCTGGTCTCTGTCCAATCACGCAGCTCCATCCATGGTGACAGTAGGTCATGCTGTAAGAGAAAGAATCACACGGACGCAGACAGATGAATGAGATGCGATGACAAGCTTAATGGGCTCCGAATGTCACATCTCATGCACAGAAACACACTGAGAAAGACCTGCAGGTCTGAGTGTGAGTGTGTGGCCCTTAAGAAGCCGTACACTGCATTTAAGTCTGTACACACACACGCACACACACTGTTCAATGTAAAAACATATTTACAACTCTTAATTTCAGCTCTGTAAACCCTCAGGTCTGCACAGTAGTTTGTTTTTGTCTCTAACTTGATGTCTCGTTTGCAACATCTGGCTCTGCTGCTTCACAGTCAGACCGAAGCCAGCGTTTGGTTTCCCTGCTGGGTTAAATTCACCACGCTTTGGGACTGCGACACGCAAACAGTGTCTTCCATGATACTGTCCAACATCCATCCTTTCATCACTTGTTTTTGTCTTTCATCTTATTTTCTATCCATTTTTTCCCCATCTGCTTCTCAGTGCCTGGAAAACAGACTGACACAGCGATATGGTTTCTCCTGCACCCTTTTTACTCTCATCTGTATTGTACAGCTATAAGTAAACTGGAGGTATTTCCCTTATCAAGCAGCAGTCCAGGATGAGTCATCTTGACAAAAGTACAGCTGAATAATGTTACTACCTGCAGTCAGCTGGAAAAAGGTCCAGCAGTAGCACCGTTTACTGTTTCTCAGACACCTGTATCTGAATGATCTCTGCACAGTGCACTGAGTTCATAAGCTCAAAGTGGAAAATTTGTTCCATTCCTAAAGGTCAGTGAGTTCGTAACACTGACTGAAGGTTGTAGTGCACCTATCATGACCACAAGCAGTGTTACAGTAGCTTGTTACTGTAATATACAGAGACCGTGAGTTTGGAAGTTGGCAGGTAAGGGAACTATGCTAACGTTGTACTATTCAGTATTTATTTACATGTACTTGATTTCATCCAAAAAGTATTTATTTGTACACACACATATGCACACAATACCTTTATTTCAACGCCTTTGCACTGAAGACAGCGGTGGACAGAGGCATTATGTTTTTAGGTTGTCTGTCTGTCCGTCCATCCTATTCTCACAAACGCAATATCTCAAGAACGCCTTGAGGGAGTTCCCTCAAATTTGGCACAAATGTCCACTTGGACTAAAAGATAAAGTGAGTAGATTTTGGTGCTAAAAGGTCACTGTGATTTCACTACACATTTTTTTCTTCTTGTTACCCAATAATTCATACGCTAATTATGACAACATTACAGGCAAATGTGTAATAGGATTAAATGATGAAATGATGACATTTCATTTCCA
Organism: Epinephelus moara; assembly: GCF_006386435.1. Lineage (NCBI taxonomy): Eukaryota > Metazoa > Chordata > Actinopteri > Perciformes > Serranidae > Epinephelus > Epinephelus moara. The sequence continues at coordinate 13,332,002 of NC_065529.1, forward strand.
AAAGGTCAAAGGTCAACTTTACCGATACATTATTATCTTTTCTGGCCATTATTCAATGTCATAATTCAGGAACAGAAGGGGAGACATTTGGTCCGATACTGAACTGGTGACACTAATCTTGAAACTGTGCTGATAGCATAGATCTTCTTTGCTGCCGTGTCGAAGATGTGTGTGAAGCATCCACACTTTAGAATTTGTAGCTTCTTAGCAGCAACATCCACATTTGAAACATTGTCTACTGTTACGGTGACATATGAGTCTTGACCAGGGGTTGGCAAACTTGACTTGCAAGAGAGACATTTTTGGAAAAACAAAAAACAAACAAAAAAAATCTGTCTGGCGCTGCAAAACATATTTGAACCTTATGATAAAGATAACGGTAAGTCTAAATTAGCCTATCAGCATTACTAATAAGCATTAATTAATTTGTTTTACCACACCACTGACTATTTGGTACTTTAACTTGGAAGCTTAACTTTGGTACTGGACTTATTTAGGCATCCAGCACAAAAGAACATGAGTATTCACTTGGAGTTGTGTCTTCTTTATATTCACGTTTCTTTTAGTTATGTTTCGGCCCTCACTCTGGAGAAAGGTCTTTAACTGCTACACGTTCAACTGTCTTCACTATCTAACTGTTGACTTTGTGTTGTTGCTGGTGCTGAGTAGGGTTATTGTGAGTCTGATAAGAGCAGTGAGACTGAATTAAAAAAACAGTAGAAATCCAAAACAACGAGCTGAAAGATGCTAAAACTCTCTGTAGAGCTGAGGGGTACTGCAGAGTCGGGTAATAATTCTGTGTACTTGGACAATCTGAGTGGCATCTATCACATTTCCATCATTTGATGCATTTGTAACATCAATATACTGATCATTGCAGTTTTCAGCTTTACTGAAATCTGCTGAAGCTTCTGTATCAGTGCTACAAAAACTGTGCAAACATTCAACTTGTATCAGAAAGAATTCTTAAATATTACCTCTGTTAAGGAAGTTATGTTTTTGGTTTGGTTTGTTTGTCTATTTGTCTGCAGGATTACCTAAAACGTTCTCGCCTGATTGTCATGACACTTGATTGAAGGATGCAGCCTGGGCAAAGGGAGAACACATTCAATTTTAGAGCCAATCCAAAAATGAATGGGACAATAAATAGTAAATAAATAAAATTAGTAAATAAATGAAATTAATCGATAAATACAAACACTGTTGACTTCCTCTGTTGGTGCTGACGTTAAGATATTTTGGTTCAGTTGATGTTTGCTGTCAGTCAGCCTGGTGAAGACAGTATGGCCAGCCGCTGTCCTCTGAGCTGCGCAGGAGCTGCTGCTTACAGATGGGTGCTTCTGTGGACAGAAACGCTGAATGCAGGTCAGAGTCAGTGTGGACTTAAAACTACTTTCACAATCACACCAATCACATTTTGTGACAAAATAAGATGATGTCCCTGAAAACAAATTCCTCCGTGTGTGACATGAAAGAAAGGTATTGCACTACACTTTTCTGTGTTGAAAATACATATTCCTGTTGAGCAACACTGTTCAGAAGTGTCGTGCGCCCAACCATCAATTAGACTTTACTCCCCTAGGTGAAGGATTTTAAGAATTTCTGTGTCTTCTTTCGAGTGAGGGTAAAATGGAGTCAGATGGACAGGTGGGTTGGTGTGGCATCAGCAGGAACCAAGGAGTTGCCCTGGACTATCATGGTAAGGAGAGTGCTGAGCCAGAAAGCAAAGGTCTTGATTTACTGGTCCATCTATGTTCTGACCCTCACCTATGGTCATGAACTTTGGGTAGTGACCAAAAGAATGAGATCGCGGATACAAGCTGCCGAAATGAGTTTCCTCCATAGGGTGGCTGGGCTTAGCCTGAGAGATAGGGTGAGGAGCTCAGACACTGGGAAGGAGCTTGGAGTAGAGCTGCTGCTCCTTCACTTTGAATGGGGCCAGCTGAGGTGGTTTGGGACTTCTGGTCAGGATGCCTCCCATTAGAGGTTTTCTAGGCACATCCAACTGGTAGGAGGCACTGGGGTAGACTCAGAACAGGTAGGAGGGATTATATATCTCATCTGGTTTGGAAACAGCTTGGGATCGCCCAGGAGGAGCTGGAAGAACGTTGCTGGGGAGAGGGCCGACTAGAGTACCTTGCTCAGCTTGCTGCCCCCGCGACCCAGCCCCGGGATAAGTGGATGAATTTGATGGATGGATGGATGGATAAGGTATTTGGCCTTGGTGTTTTGTCCTCTTCGAGTGCCTGTTTAATTATTTATGTGTTGAAGTGATTTGCCGAACCAGACCTACAAACAAAAAGGATTTCACGCATTGTCAGTCCGCAGGCCTTAACTCACAGTAAAGCCATGAAGCCGGGGCGGTACAGACATGCAGGACAGCTGAAACATAGCAGAGGTGGTTTGGAGGGAAAATTTGATGTCTGCGTGCTGATTATTCATCACGGAGCAGATTCTATTTGCTTTTTTAAACCAGAATAGCTGAACATTCCTGCATAATCCATCACGAGACGTGAGCGCTAGCTGCTCCCATCTTTATTAGCATACAGCCCAATCTCCTGAACTCTCCTCCCCCTCGTCTCCTCACTCCTGCTTTTCAGCCTGGAATGCCTTATCTCCTTTACACAACGCTAATAAAACTTACTCTGAGAGTGTGTGTGTGTGTGTGTGTGTGTGTGTGTATGTGTGTGTGAGGAGTAATAAGAAGGGTGTGTGTGGCGTAGTGCCCATATTGCCTCTTTAGGGCAGGATATTAGAGAGGTCTGGAACACCTCAAAATGTATTAGCACAGCAGGACGACTGGAGGCAGCAGCAGTGATGGTGTTTGTTTGAACAATGACGGAGAGGCAGATAGAGAGAGCAGTGTACACACTTATTTTACTTTCCCTCTTTTCTTTTTGTCCTGTTTTCTTCATCTTAATCTTCTCTCCTCCTCTCCCCCAGTTTTCTTTGTCTCCTCTTTTCCTCCCCTCTTCTGTCCTCTTTTATCCTCTTCATTCCTTTGTATTTCCTCTCCTCTATCCTATTCTTGCATCTCCTACTATTCTGTCCTTTCCTCTTCTCTCCCTTCATCTCCTCATTGTTCATGTTTCCTTAATGTTGTCCTCTTTTCCTATCACAGCTTGTCTTCTTTCTCACCCTCTTTTCTTTCCATTTTACCCCTTGTGTTTTCTTTTGTCTCCTCTTCTTTTTAATCTTTTTTCATTTACTTTCCTCTTGACCTCTCCTCTCCCTTCTTCCTCTCATTTTTGTTTCTCTTTTCTCTAATACCCTCTCTTGTCTTCTTTCCTCCCATCTTCTCCTCAGTTCCCTTGTCCCCTATTCTTTCTTGTTTCATCTCCTTTTGTCTGGACCTTTCATCTTCTCTTCATTTCCTTCCATACCCTACCCCCTCTTTTCCTTTCCTGTCTTCTGTCCTCTCATCTTCTCTGTCACTTTCCCTCCCTCTGTTATCCTCTCTTCTCTTATCCCATCCTCCTACAAGATCCATGTTTCTTTTATCTCCTCTCATGCTCTCCTCTGTCCTCTCCTCTTGTCCTGTTTCATCCTTCCCTCTCCTCATCTTATTTCCTCTTCCTCCCTTCTACTCTCCTCTTCCTGTATATTATCTCCTCCCCTCTTTTGTCCTCTCCTCTCCTCTTCTCAGCCCTCTTCTTTCCTCTCCTCTTGTCCTGTTGTATCCTTCCCTCTCCTCATCTTATTTCCTCTTCCTCGCTTCTCCTCTTCTCTTCTCACTCCTTGTCTTTCCTCTGCTCGTCTTGTCACTTCCTCCCCTCGCTCTCTTCCTCTCCTTTGGAATGCCATGTTGTTGTTTCACCTGTTCATCACTGTGATGGATGGAAACACATTCCCCAGTCGTCAGCCAACTCGCTCAGTCTTACCTCTTTCCTCTTTTCCCGTCGCTTTATCACGGCCAGTCGTCTTCGACAAGGCCTCTGTCAGAGTCTCCATGGCAGCCAAGACTTACTTCCTCTCTGGCAGTCCAAATCTAATCGCTTTGAAATACTAAGAGACGTTTGCTTTTGCAAGATATCAACAGTTCTGAGTGGGGTTATATTGGTTTGCTGACATACAGGATGGGGCTGATATCGGCCTTTTATTAGAAATGAGTTCATCAGATCCTCAATATGACAGTAAGATTTTCAAAGCCTCCAAAATGAACTGATATAATGAAACACCCTAACTTGATTTGATTCTTCACATTATGATAGTTATTTTTAGTTTTGTGGTTAGCTTCAATACAGTTCTGAAAAACAAACAATGTTTAAATGGCAAACATATTTTTAAAATATTTAGTGTGTGGCTTTTCAAAAAACAATGGAATTTTTTTAAGAGAAAAAGAGACTTTTCTCCATGCGTTTGTGCGTGTGACACTCCAGTTCAGGCCAGTGAAGTTATGTAACAAGTAACATTTTGTTTTTTATCTGTAGTTTGAAAATATACTTTCTAAAAAACACAGTGAGCTTTTAGCCAGAGAGTAACAAGTAGCTTATATAAAATGTAAAGCATCATTGAAACAATGCCGATATTCAGCCTTTTGTCCATGGTCCATATATCAGTTATAAGTTTGGCATGTATGTAACACTGAAACCACTTTCCAGTGCTGTATGCAATGCTGTAACCATCCTCAGCAGCCAAAATGCCTTCAGCTGCTCTCAGATGTATACTGATGTTAATGGATGGCAGGAGAAACACACTGAGAGTTTGGCTGTGAGTTGTTGTCTTTTCTCCAGCTTTGTTGGGCATCTACAGCCCCATCAGAGTTAAGAAGAGTGCACTTTGGACAGCCATAATGTTTTCCAAGTATATGGAGGACATGATGAAGTACTAGTAGATTTATGATGAGCAGTGGGACAATCCCACCCAGAGGCTAGATGCCTGTAAAACGGACTGAATAATAGCTTGGTTGTGAGAGTAAAACAAAGTAAGAGAAAGTGATCAGATTTATCTTTCTGTATGACAGATATGCAATTTTTTTTATCTTCCTGTTCCACAGTAAGAGGCTCTCACTTTAATAACTCCAATCAAATAAAAACAACAAATATCAGCACTCACAAGAGCAGCTTTCTGTTCACCCAGGTGATATTTCCTACATACTGTATGACATGAAGCAGATAACTTGTCTTTACAAGGCAAAAGCTTTGTGATTACTTTCATCTGGCAACATCATCAGGTCAAATTTTGATTTGTCCAGTGCTTTGGTTTATGACCTAATGCCTGCAAAACTAAACGCTAGTAAAACTACAGCCTCACAGAGGTGCTAGCATAGCTATAGACTCTTGTCATCAGTGGCTTTGTCAGTGATGTTTGGATTTTAAGATAAGTTCTGGAACATTGTGTAAATAAACATATTCTTCTGGTGACTAGCCTAGTCACCAGAAGAAAATGTTTGCATAGTACGTTTCTGCAAACCACACACAACATTTTTATGTTTCTTATGTATCATGTCAGTGTTTCTACAGTGATGTGGTGTATGCGCTGACTTTGTCATGGTGAGATGGAGGGGATGGTGGATGGCGTAACACATAGCCAAGATGGCTGCCAAGCTGCTGCTACATAATAACATATGGATGTAACTTATCTGTGGTTTGCAAAAACATACAATGCAAAAATTTATTCAGGTGACTGGGTTGGTACATCATAGACAGAATAGTTTTTGTTGTGTGCTGAACGAACCAAAACCAGAAGGGAAACACAGTACAAGACACTTCACTGTTTTTGATGTGTTTGAAGGGTCCAGTGTAGGATTTAGGGGGATATATTGGCAGAAATGGAATATAATATAATTAAAAGTATGTTTTCTTTAGTTTATTATCACCTAAAAATAAAAAATCTTTGTGTTTTAATGACCTTAGAATGAGCTGTTTATACCTCCAAAGGGAGCGGGTCTGCCATATTGCACCTCCATGTTACACTACTCCACAACGGACAAACCAAACACTTGCTCTAGATAGGGCCACAAGCATTTTTACGTTATCATGTCAGCCACCATAGTTAGCAGCCCCTCTCAGAAACAAGCAGCATCGTAAAAACACTGATTTTTTAAAACTTTTAACTGCTTAATTAACTACACCTGCCAACCGAATCACTGCAAGGAAGAAAGCTTGTATTTACTGTTAGCACACCCAGCACCACTACGCCAGCTAACGTTACAGCTCAGCCAAGGAGGACATCAATAATGTTTACATCTTGCGCTGTCAAGAGCACAAGCCTCTGGTCTGAGAGTAGATGCACGCTTCCTTCTGTGTGCTGCTGATATGGTAAGCGGGTAGCCAATAATTAAATAGAAAGATAGAAAGGAAATAGTTCCTACATTAAAACTGCTCACAACAGGGACTGTGGATTATCTTGAGTAACCGGGTCACAATTTCTGGAAAGAGACATTGCTGTTGATTTTTTCAAATGTAGTTTTTTGCGCTTCGAGCAGCACAAGCTAAGTGCCATCTAGTTCATTATATTGGAGAGAAGGTAGACATCTCTAAGGCCGATTTTGGGGTGAACTGTTCCTTTATAGCAAGTTATTTTGCAGGAAATCCCTTTTTGCGACATACATTACTACATGTTTGTTTTAGTCATGTGTGTAACATTCTTGGACGCTGTAGATCTGCTTACAGTACATGTGGACAGAGTGTGTGCATGCTAATGTGGCACTGTGCGTGTTGTGTGTGTGAATACGTGCATATTACCGTGTGCACAGAGAATGTGTGTGAGACAGCACAGAGGCCATTTGTATTTAATTTACTTTGGGAGGGAAGGGGACCCGGACTGAGAGGCCTGTCATCACTGGGAGAGGACTGCTCCGCTCTGCTCGGCTCCCTCATCTCCATAATGGCTTCCAGTTGCTCGTAAAAACACGGAACCATGGGAAACCAGGACAGGCCAGTGGCCATCAGAACCTTCTCAGATGGCCGGCTGGCAATAGCTGCAAGGGCTGGTGTGTGTGCTGTGGCCATGGAAGCTTTTAACTAACTCATGTGTAAACTGGCACAGACAGCAACTGACCTAGTATAAAGAGCAAAAAAGTCTGCATCAGGCTAGTGGAGGGGAGAGGGGTGGGGTGAGGAGGGGCATGAGTTTCACCCAGGAGACTGCAGTTCGTGCCCCATGTGAGACCAAAAGTCAATGTTGTTTAAATGTAAAGTTACATAATTTATGTATGGTTGTCACACACTGACGTATTTATGTCACATTATTGTGATTCTAATTCTAACCACAACCCTTTCACGACATTAATCATGTGTTAAAATGTGTTTCAGCTGTGTGTCACCTAGAGATGCTAAATGACGCCCTGTGCGTCACTATGAGACTCAGACGGGAGTGACAAAGCGCTGGTATTTGATGACTTGGGAATGGGAACAGGTTGATTATACAAAGTGTAAAGGTTATGATTATTTTTAAAAAGTATACGAAACTCTACTGGTATATACCAATACTGTTTTAAACATTTCAAAGACAAAATTGTTTAAATTTAAGCCTAGTTCACATTACACAATTTTCACCCTGATTTTGCGTCGCGGAGACTCTTTTGAGTGTTCATACCTGGCGATGTGTGTTTCTGTCAGCGGAAGTCTCTCCAACTGTGTTACGACCTCCACCAAGCCCTCAACAACAGAGCCCCAGATAACGCAGTGACATCACCAAACTACGTTTTTTAACTTGGAGACGACACATTGTAAAGGCATGGCAGCGATGAATCAGATCTGCCTCCAGGGCCTGGGTCCAAACACAACGCACTCCCCGTGATCCTGTGGACGCTGCCATTGTTGTTGTTGCTTGCCGTCTCGTCAGTGTTGCCAGATCTTGAGAGAGTAACAACCAACCAGGGGTATGGAGACAAGCCCAAAAGAAGCAACTGCAGTCCGACATACTATCATGCGTTTAAATAACTTATATAGAGGAAGGTTACGTTTAGAGAGCAAGCCCAAATAAGCAATTCCACTTTAGAAACAAGCCCGAAGTCGCGGCTAACAGGCGGACCTGGCAACCCAGCAGCTTGTCCTCCTCACATTTCTTCTGTCCTCCTGCGTGCTGACGTGGGACGTATCCCTCCTCTCATTGGCTGATGCTCTTTGTCAGTCATGTCAGATGTCTCCAGTTTTCTAGCATGCCAGATATCCAGTCCCAGTCACAGACGAGGGGGCGACTTGCTCGTAGGCCTGTTTACACATGAGGACTTGTCGTGGCAGACTATCTGCCGACTCAACTCCGACCCAAGGTGGCTCTCAAGATACTCTGCGACGTCAAAATCACGGTGAAAATCGTGTAATGTGAACTAGGCTTTAGGTTGAGGTTGTTTTACACATGTGCTCAATAACATTGCAGACAACAAAGACAACTGCTTTCTCCAAAAATTCATCTTTTCATAAACGTTCCTGCTCATACAAAACAATGTCCAGCAGAAATCAAGTCCTGGTATGAACTAAATCTTTAATGGACCCCTGAAACTTTAAAGAAATCTGAGGTGACTTCAGTTAAGACCCCTACAGTGTATAAACAGTAAACAATTAACACATACAGTAATACCAGTTTTAGATTTTTATTTCTAAGCTCAAGTTTAAATTATTGATCAGCGATCCTAATATTATTTCTTCATGTATTCTGTCAGTAAATGAAATACTATTATTTTGCTGTGTGTGCATGTGTTTGTGTGTTTATGTGTGTATGTGTGTGAGAGAGAGTGAGTGACTGTGTGTGAGTTGAACACGTACATTTGGAAAGCTAGTATCATATTTCCTCTCCAACATGTGGGTGAAAAGAGTTCTGGATGGGCGGGTGTATTTAGGGTTGAACTGCCTGATCATTTCCTGAAACCCTTCACCATCAACCATGGACAGTGGTATCATATCCTGCATCTCCAGCGGGGATTGCCAACCATAACCAAGTGGTTTTTGTGCTTAAACCTAACCACATGTGAACTACTACTACTGTTGAAATGTAAAGACACATTACGTTTCAACATATTAGCTATGTAATGATGTACAAATGTAATGTTATCTGGGATTATCAGAAACATACAATACTGTTACACCACCAACACTTACAGTACCATCACTCTTTTAAACTCCAATACTCCATTAATAAAAATCTACATTCAGGCTTTTTGATTTCAGAAAGTGTGTAGATAATTGAAAAGCTTTCTAAATGTTATGTCCCATTTCAAAATAAATGTAATGTGAGTTAGAGAAGAAAAAATAGACCAGCTGCGTAAAATTAACCTTGATCACCGTGCTGTCCGTGTAGGTAAGCGTAGCTTCTTTGGTCACTGTAGCCTCTTCAGTTGATTATAATGGACGTGCTTTGCCACAGTCATGCTGCGGCAGACGTGTCATGCCGTGATCGTGTCCCATGTATTTTAGCCAGAAGCTCTTTGATAAGAAATGCAAAGTTAATAACAGTTATTTCATGCAGCGGCCCTGGCTTAGGGGCCCCCTGAGCCCTTCAGCCCATGGGCCTGGCCCTGGTAGGCCTGTCTGGTAACACACCCATGCTCACTGCTGTGGTTTCTCCGCACTGCTCTCAGGACTCACCAGTCAATCAGATATTGTTGAATCTCTTTGAGCTGACTGTCCTCTGCCTCGTGTTCAAGCAAAGCAACACTGATAAAATACATCACTTCTGTTGTGACACTAAGTTTTTCTGGAAACACCAACCAAATATTGTTAATGACTCAAAATGTTTTGAGGCTCGAGGTTGAGGAACTATTTGTTGATTAACGGTAAAGAGAAGGAACAATCATTATTATGTAACCTATTTATTATGAATGACTCACTCTGTACAAACACTGAACATTTGTGCATAACATTTATTTTCTTACAGTTTCTTCTGAACTATAGTCTGTTCACATGTAGAAATACTTAACTACTCCGGTCTGCATGTATATATACTGAGTATAGTACACATTCCGTTGGGGCACTTAAGTCCTGATCCATGTCAACAGATTTGTGTTTTATTGGGTGGAGAAACAGCAGTAAGGGCCTGTGGCTCTGCGGGCACCAATCATGCCAGCATAAACACCTCTGACGTGAACAAGCAGTTGCAATTTTCTCGGGGTGAATGCTTGTATCTGTGTGTGCATGATTACACTTGTAAGTGCATAAGCGTGTGTGTGTTGGTGTCTGATTGTGTAATCACAGCAGGGCTCAACATCAGATAATTTGCAACAAGATAATGTTTCTCTCTGCTGATGCCACATGATTATATTTACTGATAATCTGCTTTTAAAAAACAAAGTTATGAAGTTCTGAGGAAAGAAAAAAATTATAATGGTAGGTAGGACATACACTGAGCAAAAATATAAATGCAACACTTTTGTTTTTGCTCCCATTTTTCATGAGCTGAACTCAAAGATCTAAAACATTTTCTATATATACAAAAGACCATTTCCCTCAAATATTGTTCACAAATCTGTCTAAATCTGTGTTAGTGAGCACTTCTCCTTTGCCGAGATAATCCATCCCACCTCACAGGGGTGTGGCATATCAGGATGCTGATTAGACAGCACGAATATTGCACAGGTGTGCCTTAGGCTGGCCACAATAACAATGGACAGACAGGCCATTTTACCCAACAGCCCGGTATCCTGGAAAACATGAAAACATGCATCGCTCCAAAGTAGAGATGGGGGGATCAGCTCTTTTCAAAGATTCGGCTCTTTTGGCTCGGCTCCCTTAGAAGAGCCGGCTCTTACGGCTCTTAAATGGCTACTCTGTGTGTACCTGGCCTGTACCACTACACTCACTGGGTCTCATTCATGAAACGTGAGCAGAAGGAATTTGTGTGTAAACTGTTCGCAGACGGAAATTTACGTGCATGTCCGCATTCATCAATATTTTAGTGGCTCTGATCTTTTCGTAGCTACTAACAAAATCTATTCCTGCTCCTGACCACTCATAGTGCTTGTGTAAATTTAGTAAGGCACATAAATATTGCTTGTCACTATTGGAAATTACAATTTTAATTCGTATTGCACTCTGTTATGTACACAATACACAGATGCCTTTTAAACACGTAATCTAAACATGACAAAATATTAAAAATATAACACATTTAGTTAAAGTAGTTGGCAATTAGCAGGTTTAAGATCCAGATTAGGTTCATGATTGTGAATTATCTATGTAAATCGACTCAGTAGATTACACGTTCTTTCTACATTTTGAATGATGATAATAAAAATATCCGTAAGGACGACAGCCGGATCACAGCCTCTTCGGCCTCGGTGCCTGGGTTCAGCATGCAGGGGCAGCAGGAGCAGCAGGTGGTGGAGCCACGAAGGAGCACGCGCCAGCTAGAAGAATTATTTGAGACAACACGTTTTGTTTTTTTTTGTGGCTGTTTGAGCATTTGAATGAATAAATCTGATTTGAAAAATCTTTAATTTACGTTTTATAAAACAGAGCTTTAGGCTATTAAGATTCAAATAATTTGAAGATGATGCATACAAACTGCTGTAGGCTATATGTTATCCGTATCATTTGTTAAAATAAATGTTAAATAGCTCTACATTCCGACAGCCATCACTGATTTAGAGTTTATCCATTACGCACAAAACATCTCTGGTTTCCCGTTCCCACTTCATTCAAAACCCCACAAATGAATCTTCTGTTTGTTTGGTGACCGCTGTATTTTTTGTGTGTGTGCTTATGCGTTTCTTTGCCTCCAGTTTCATATCAAACCATTTACGCTTCACCTCTGACATGGTTCTTTGTACTACGGAGACAACATTAACAGCATCTGTTACCTCCCTCCAGGCCTTCGCTTTGCCTGTCCCTATCACACCACTACTAACTGAAGAAAATAAAATGTTTTTTCTTAAGTCCACTTCACCCAAAATTATTTCGATCTCCGCTTCGGAAAAATTCTTTTTTCTTTTTTTCTCTTTCTTTCTTTGCGCCATGACTGACAGGTCGACTGGATGCACCTACGCCTCCTTATATGGTGGTCATTGGCTATTCATGGGCGGGGATTTATGCTAATTGCTGATTACCGGGAGCGCGCTGTCACTTTACGATAGATTGGCATTCATGATCATACACGTGTTTACGATCAAATCTGAGTTTCCCGCGGCGTTCCTGAATCCGGAGTAGGTTTTTAGTAACGTAGGCTATTATGTGCAAATCTACACACAGATTTACTCACTTTTCATGAATGAGACCCACTGTCTTTGGAGCATCTGCCCCCGTTCCTTCTTTCACATAATGGTATGATCCTAGTCTGTCATTGCATGTGATTGGTTGCATGGTGTGCCCATCAAAACCAAGTCCCGCCCCTGCCTGCATGGATTCTATGCAGAGCAGAGCAGGAGCCGCAGAAAATTCGGTTCTCCCCGATGGGAGTCGGCACTTCTTGCTGGCAACAAAGAACCGGCTCTTAGAGCCGGCTCGTTCGCGAACGACACATCACTATAGGCGCTATAGGCACACCCAAACAGAAGCACATGGCTAATTATTATACAGAATAACATCATCGTCACCGAGCTATTTCTGAAGCAATGGTTAAGGAAATGGTGGAGAATGGCTACAAGAGGCCGTGACTCTAATTTCAACACATGAAACTGGCAAACAGAAAAACAAAGGACAACAAGAGGAAACATGGGAAGGGGCAGGGTAACTTGTCCCTTTTAAAATTTTTGGTGGCTTGTGCAAACATGATCGGTTGTTTAAGCTGGACAGAGCAGGAAAAGAAAAGGAAAAGAAACAGATTAAACAGTGTTTTAGACGTCCCAAAGGCAGAAATGGGTCACACTGACACGCAACATAATAGGAGGGCTCGCTGGTGTTGGACACTGGCTTTGTGTTTCAGGCCTGAATGTATTTCCCTGGGATATTGTCACATTCCTCCGAGTCTCTGGCCGACAGAATCTGTGGTCCGCCGCACATACAGTTTTATTGTGGGAGAGAATGTTACTGTGTAAGAATGCCAATGAAGTGATTGATATCATCTATGCTTAAGACTTTTGTGTGTGTGTGTGTGTGTGTGTGTGCGCGCGTGCGTGCGTGCGCGTGAGGTGCCTTCTTCTTTGTGGACACATGTTTGATACATTACTTGATTTGGACCACGGACGCTTGCGTGTGGCAGACACAGATCAGAACTCTGTCAAATAACATCACCAGTACCTACGCCAACAGCACATTTATATGTCTGTGTCTGCGTGTGTGTGTGGCTGGGTGGAACAGGACAAAGAGGGTTGATGCGTGACAGAATGATTGTATGATTTAGTGACAGAGTTATGAGGAATTTATAATCGTGTGCCTTTGTCTGTGTGTGTATGTGTTTTTGTGTGTGTCTGCATACTTCAGGAATCTCATCATTGACACCAAAAGGACAGAGCTTCTCTGTATCAAAACATTGTGTCCGTGCTGTATTCAGGTTATCTAATTGGCTCCAGACGGAACAATGAACACTAATTCTGAAAATAGATTTGGGGTCTTCCACTGACCCAACAGACACACACGCAAAAACACACACATACGCATGCAATTCCATATACAAAATTACAACGGCAAACATACGAACATTTGCATACAAAAAAGTGAACACATGTGAACCCATCAACAAACACACACACACACACACACACACACACACACACACACACACACACACACACACACACACACACACACAAGTGGGTGAAGGGGTTGTGCCCCAAGATCTTTGATGCGTCAAACTCTTAATTTCCTGCAATTTGGTTAATATATATGAACCAGTTTTGCCACTTTTGCATCAATTTATGGTGAAAATGTCATCATACTTCTTGCCTCAATATTGTACAGTTGATTCTTCTTCTTTCCATTTGATGGCAGATTGCAACCATTGCTTCTGAAGTTGGAAACTGCATTTTCACCAGAGGCATTGTTGTGTCTATGAGTTGCATTCTCACAGTCTCAGTCTCACAATATTAAAGTCCTTTGCTATTTCCATGTTCCTATTGGAAGGTGCATGTACATAGGCCTACATAAATGGCACTTAGTATGTCTAGACACAGAGTCCTAAAAAACTCAAATACGCACATAATTTATCGTATCAGTTCTGTACTTGAAATCAAGTACTTGTGATATAAAAAACCCAGCCAAAATAATAACTTAGTATCTAATGTAATAGTACTAGTAATGAGAAACTTTATCAAAACACTGACTTATAACTGAAATAATGAGAAATGATATTAAGTCAATATTTTGAGGAAGTTTCTCATTATTTTGAGAAAACTTGTGATTTTCTGAGACACCAAGTCATTCTTTTGAGAGTTTCTCATTACTTAACTCACAGGATCTTTTTTTTTTCTCATCACAGTGGTGGAAATGTACTCCCATACATGTCTGCTCCGTGAATCTGTAAAAACCAAGAGACAGAAATTTGTATTTTATATATTTTGGTTGTATGATTGCAGTCCCTGTATCAAAATACCATTATGTCCTATTTCCATCCACCCAATCAAAACCTAGATAAAGCAGTAACCTCACCAATCTGTCATAGGCAGAGCAGACAGTCACAGAGCCAGACAGCAGCCTGCGACACAACACAAGAGCTACAGACTTTGAACAACAACCCACAATAGCTTTCCTGCTAAATTACACATACGAACACATCTTCTCCTGCACCTTCGCTTGAATGAGCCACCAAACAAATATTCACTGGGGAAAAGTGTAGGCTATTGCTAACGTTAGTTTGCAGGCTAGATAGCTAATTAGCTGCTCAGCTGCAGCACATTAAACATAATATAAACTTACTAATGTCACTGAGGTTGGATGCTGGTGTGCTCCTCACTCTTCAGTAACACTAACAGCAGTGTCTGCCTATGACATGTAGGCTACAGTGCAAGTCTGTTTACGTCGTTTCTGGTTCCCCTGCTGAAGATCAGCCTGACAGTCAATCATAAACAGATACTGGCATGCCGCTGTAGCAGGTGATCTACACTAGCTTAACATGCTCCACCAACTCTAGAACTGGATGGATGACAAATACCAACATCAGGATAACCAGAATTGATGGTGTGCAACAGGTGCCAGAACAAAACAGAGTGAACAGTGTCCAACAGACTTTTGGTCAGTAGTGACAAGAGGAGTTGGCACAGCAGAGGTACAGTTCTGAAAGGAAATAAATCAGACAGAATACATTACTGGTGTATGTGTCAGGGTCATCAATCATGTTCAATCAAATCAGCTCCTCTCATTTCTTTTAAAAGCAGTGCACTCACAGCCGTGACGCACTGACAGGAGACAAGAGTCTAGACCGGCTTCTTCGTGTACTCTGAATATACAGCCGAGAGTGGATGATGTTTTTATTTAAGGGTTTCTGGAGATTCCTGCTGCAAACTGGATCCATCCTGTTTTTACTCAAAGCTGAAATACTGCCATTTTGTCAGTGGATCTTGGTGTCAGCAATATGATATGCACCGGATGGCAGCTGAGTCTGGTGCAGTGGGCAATAACCCTGACTCGTCAACTACTGTGGCTTTGTCAGTTGACCTTGTCGTCAGACAGAGATGCAAAAAAGGCACCCTCCTCGACAGTATATGACAGATACGCACTGGGTGGTGGCAGTTTGTGACACAGCCTGCAA
The DNA here is from genome assembly GCF_006386435.1 of Epinephelus moara. Taxonomy (NCBI): domain Eukaryota; kingdom Metazoa; phylum Chordata; class Actinopteri; order Perciformes; family Serranidae; genus Epinephelus; species Epinephelus moara. Next base: position 13,347,560 of record NC_065529.1, read on the forward strand.
TAACTGTAGTATAAAAAGCGCCATATAGGGTTGGCAGGAGGCGAGGCGCATGGGTCAAACTAACTCTGGACTTTCACTCAGGAGGCTGCTGTTTGTTTCCACTGTTAGAGCTTAAAGTCAGTCAAGGTCTTTTAATAACAATGTAGTGTGCTACTATGATAATGACTTTTGTCACATGACATGACATCACGTTAGTAACAACCATACTTATTGTAATCCTAACCAGGGACTTTTGTTACCTAAACCTAAGGAGGTAGACCTAAAACTTTGGTGTTTTACCTACTTTGTATGTTTATTTTGAAAAAGCCTGTATGTGTGTAACAAGCAGAAACTGTACATTTTCTGTCAAAACAGAAGTGTGTTTTGAAAGGACACAACACATGAAATGAGTGTAAATTTACATGCCATCCCTGAACATCTAGAAGTGACACAGGAGTTGGGATAAGAACGTGTTGACTGATCTCAACAGCTACATGTTGGATTGAGGACGTATATTTGTTGGCAGGTTAAATGGTCAGTAATTTTCATTTATCCTTTGAAATGTCTATTGGATGGATTTGCTCAAACTTTGCTACAGATATCCATGGTGCCTAGACATTGTGTATGTAATGTAATGTCTTGACAACTATTATATGTATTGCTATAACATTCTGTACACACATTCATGTCCCTATTTGTGTGAATTGTAATATCTATGGTGATGGCCTGACTTCTCCTCTAGTGCCACCATCAGGTCAAACTGATAGTTTGTCCACTTTAGTTAACACCCAAATGCCCTGTCCTGCATTGAAAATATTACTGAAGTACAGATCAGTGGCGATTGCTCTAAGACTTCAAGGGAAGCTCAGCTTCCCCTAAAATGTCAAAAAATAAGTGGTCAAATATGTACTGTTGTGTTTACATTTCATTGACTAAATATGCGCTAGAACGCGTTCAACTTTTGCTCAGAATCAGCTACTTATCACAGGTCACTGATGCGACTTTCTTCACATACATTCCCGTAACATCACAGTGCATTAAACAGTGTCGAAGGTCAGCGTCCAAAGACTTCAATGGGGAAGCATAGAGTGGGTTGTTCCACTGCAGTGAAACTAGACAGTCATTGGATAAATGCTCGGTTTTGTCCCGCCCATCGGACGCTCAGCATCTCTGGAGGTCTATGGGGCAGTGGGCTGGCCTCGGCTGGCCTGGATGCTGGGCTTCTGCATGATGATTGGATGATCTGTCTGAGGCTGAATCCCTTTTTGATTGACAGCGGAATGAGCGAATCAGCGATCTTGAAATATAAACCACCGGAGTATTTTTCAAGTTTCATTTCATTCCGTTGTTCCGAGTTGATCTGGAGACTTTTCCAATCCTCTTAGTGACTTTTTCTTTGTTAAAAACGACCAGTGACAAATCTAGCATCTTTTTCTGGTGTTATAGGAGACTGTACTCGTGTTTGGAGACTCTGACTTCTGTCGCTCTGCAGTTACTGTCCCCAACGAGCAGCGGGTGCTGCTGTGAGCCCCTCCACCATCCCAAAGCACTCACGGGCGGTCACACTAACCTCGCGCAGCAGCCCCAGAGGGTAGAATTTACGTATAAATAAACGGACACATTTTATGATGTAGGCCCAAAATGAGCTTCCCCTCCTTGAAAGACCAGCAGCCGCCACTGGTACAGATACATGTTTATTATCTATTAGAATGAAAAGTAATTAATAAAAATGGAGGTGATGAAAATGCTTACGAATTATCAATGGAAGTGGTACCTCCCTCTGTGTTTCAAACGCCCAGAGCTCCCCCCTTATCCTGGAAGGAGTTTGATGGGTGTAGCCAAACACTTTCATCTGCACACACTGCAGTGACACAGAGCCGGTTGAAAATCAGCCAAGTTTCCCTTTGCTGTTTAAACAAAAATCTCAATCAAGTTTCTCAAATCAATTCATAATTTATCACTCTGTTTTTTAAGCGATATCTGTATCTGTACATATCTGTATTAGAGGGGGGGTCTCTTGGTGATAAACTGGAGATAGGGGTGCTCCCTAAACTCTTATCAAAGAACAATATGTATTAGAAAAAGTTGTAACCATAATTTGTTACGTCTAGTATAAGAGGGGAATATCAGCTCATCTGTGTTTTGTACCTGATACGTTGCTACTGATCACATTAGCTGTATCGAAAATGGTCCATTCCTTCAGATTTACTGCGTGTTGAAGTATGTCATATTGAAGGTGCTTCCTGCCTTGCATGAATGGTAAATGGACCTGCATTTGTATAGCGCCTTTCTAGTCATCCGACCACTCAAAGCACTTTTATACTACGAGTCACATTCACCCATTCACACACACATTCATACACTCCTGGTGCCACCTGCTATTAGTGTTAAACACACTCACACACACCTATGGAGGCATCATCGGGAGCAATTTGGGGTTCAGTATCTTGCTCAAGGATACTTCGACATGCAGACTGGAGGAGTCGGGGATTGAACCACTGATCTTCCGATTGGTGGACAACCCGCTCTACATCTGAGCCACAGCTGCCCCTGCAGGTGTGTCGTTATCTTCTTCAAGCTAATCTAAGCTAAACTTTTGACTGTTTGCTGCGGTCGGCAATGGTCCAGAAAGCACACAGAAGTGTCTCTTCTTATATACTTTGTTGATTGTCAAATGATGTGACATTAGGTCTGCATAGCAGGTCCTGGCAGATAAGTACAACTTTTATGGACTGTCAAATGTTTCTTGTTCGCTCGGGAGTGTAACTAAAATATGCAAAAGTTAGGAACCAATAAGAGAATAAAAATGCGCGTGTGTTATCAAATCTACTATTCTTGGAAATTTAGTTCCAACTGGGAACCAGTTCTTGATACCCAACCCTAAGTGGGAATGGGTCACAGTCTCTTGATGGAAGTATTAAATGGTTCCAGCCTCCAAATGACTTGTTGCCTTGGCAACCCCAGTCTCCTCCCTCCAGTGGACAGCACTGGGAAACTCCTAATGAGTTTCCAAAGCCATAGACACTATATCACTCATACACAAAGACACACATGCCCACACATACAGCAGTATGTAGAGCCAGAAAGTGAATGGGATTTATTGTTATTGTGATAACCTGGGAGTCCAGCAGTGGTTGAATGTGGCTGAAATTAAGGCTGTTTTAGTAAGGTCTGATTTAAAGTGGGACTCCTGGAGGAGTTACACACGTGCACACACACCTTAACTTGGAGTCTCTCACTCTCTCTCTCTTCCGTCTTTCTTGGTCTCCCTCACATTCAGCATGCTTCACCTTGTCAGGCTCCGGGTGTGCGTGTGCACGGGGACGAGCACAGAGGTATTTATGAGGATCATTTAAAATCATCTGTCTTGAATTGCATGCAAACCATGCCACCTCTGCCGAGATATGACTCTGTGTGTGTGTGTGTGTGTGTGCCTGTGTGTTACTTAACTGTTACGTCCCAGGGGGATCAGGTCTCTGTATGTCTAAACTAAGCAGGCAGCCATGACAAACATTAGGCTATTGAATTATGAGCTGCCTGCTAGCTGCAGAGTGTGTATGTGCTGTGCATGTGTGTGTGAGCGCCTCTGTGTGTGGCTGTGTGCAAATATTATTTTAGGTAAAGTCTATTCAGGGGTTTAATAGATGGTGCCTCGTGCAGTGTAATAGCACCAGATATAAGTTTTGAGTTTCATATCAAAAATCTAAAAGTAATACTGTTTGTGGCATTAGCAGCAGGAGTGTAGCTAGAAATTATGGGTCCCATGCAGTCAGTGACTATGGCCTCAAATTAAACAAAGCAAATATCCCATCTAATACAAACATCTGCTTTCCTATTCCAAACACATTTCTACATATTCACAAAAAAGAAAGCAGACCTTTATTATACATTGAAAACATGCTTTTGTCGTTGTTAAATTCTGAGATGTGGAATTATTAGTAATAAAGTAATAATAATTGTACTATTTGGATGAGTGGTAATCTTTGAAAAAACAAATTGTCAACTGTCTGTTCACAGACATCTTTATGAAATTAGACAAGAACGTCAGGCTACATTAGCTGCTAGCCGTTCTTGTTCGTATCGTGTACATGGATTACTTTTGATATGTAGTAAAAGTCTGTCAAAATTTGATGCCTGTAATCAAGAGCAGCAGCGTCTTCTCAAGGTGCCCCGTGAAGTCTACATTCAGTGTTACTCACCAGCACACTGTGTCTATTCTTGAGGTCTAACAGCAAACATGTTGTGCACCTTTTGTTTCTTATTTTGACCAACAGAAATGAACGGCCCTGCCACGAGATGTTAGACAGCATCATTTGACATGACCTAAATCTGGGCTGGCATCTGTATAACCCAGCATACAAATCTTAGAATTGGGCTGATGTGGTTACTGCATGTGGCACTGGTTATATGTTGATCTGTGCATGCTGAGGACATGGGAGAGGTTTCGACTGATGGAAGACTACAGAGGGCTGCTGTAGCATAAATTAAACCACATGAAGACATGACCTCATGGGATGAAAAATGGTAGACACACAACTACGCTATTCTAAATTAAATCACTCATTGTTTTATTAAATTAAAAAACAGACATCAATCTTTTGACATCCTTAAGATATCGGACTTCTCATTGGACAGTGTACAGTGGACTATCACTGAGTAGTCTGGGGCCGTTAGTGGCCGTTTTGGTAAGGAACCGGAACCAGGGCGAGTGAGACAGAATCCGGAATTCGATGGATGTGCCTTTCCGTCAAAATAAAAGCATCAAGCTAATAAAAATGCGGTGAAACTTTAATTTGAAGAATATAATTTACAAGAAAAGCCCCAAGCCATTAAGTTAATCGATTTTCTTACACCCCTCATCACCCCAAATCGATGGTGGGCCAGAATTTAAAGTTTTACTTTGGTGAACACTTTTACTTTGGTGAATTTGGCACCCGCTCTCTAGACCGTAACCAGAATCCAGACAAAATTCAGAGTGAATACGTGTCACCAGGCTCTTCACTTTATGTGAAGAGCCTGGTGACGCGAAGCTAATCACTGAGTATATTTAAGGATATTTAGCCATTTAGCCAATATGTTGCTGCTTTCAAACTAAACATCTGTTCTCCTCTCTGCTGTCAGTTGTCATTTTAGGTGGATTTGTTGAACCATCCTCTACTCCAGCCACCTCCAGTCATCATATCCAGTACCCAGGTCAAGTGCATCAAAGGTCCACTCCTCATCACATCCAGATCCTGAGCACCCTCTTCTTCTCATCACTTCTACCACCACTACCAGCAGCAGCAGCATCTGCTCTCCATAGGGAGGTTCCCTATTCTATGATGGCAGGGGTCAGCAACCTTTTCAATCAAAAGAGCCATTTTTGGCTAAAAAATAAATAAATAGAAAATTGTCCTGGAGCCACAAAACATATCTGAGCCTTATAATGCCTATTAAGTCTTCACTAAGTCTTAAGCATTCATTAATATGTGTTACTAAAAGGTGGCTACTCTGCAGTGACCTTTCTATAATAATGTGAGACTTTAATTTTGCAACATTAGTGGTGTAAGCAAACAAATCAGTCCACACACTATTAAATTTTTGATGTTCCTTGAGGACTTTGTTTTCCGGTTTGGAATCCATAGGTAGTCTAGCTAGGAAAACTTAAGACACAGCGTTGGAGGCGGAGTTCCATTCATTCCTATGAAAGTGCTCGGTGACCAGTGAAGCTGACAAAGTTTGACTTCTTGAGTGCTAAATTACTCAGATCTTTCACATCGTGTGGCCCATTGAGCAAATGCACTAGAAACTTCCACTGGCTGAGCGGCTAACTTGTGGTTAAGACCTCTGCTAACTTAAATGGGGATTGAAATTATTTAATCGTGTAGCTCTTCTAGAATTCTGAAGTGTTATCAGACCAAATGGATCACATTCCGATAGTGAAAGGAATCATTTTGCAGGGTTTGTGACGCTCAAAGAAAAAAAAATCATCTACTGATTTACATTCTCTTTCCTGATGGAAAAAAAGATTTTTGGGCCCAAAGGCATCACGTGTCTGACTCAGAAGTTGTAGTTATACAGTTTGGCCACTATGTCAGATTGGCTTCAAAGTTTGAAACACTTCCTGGGGGCTTGCCACAGTCTGTCTTTTGACGTTTTGCAGTTATTCCTGAGCTATTAAATTATTCACATTTTCTCTGCATTTCTATCTGCATGAGAAAAGGATTACTTTTTCTAATGCACAAAGATACTAAACATGGGCCAGATGTTAAAGGGAGGTGAATAATTTTTACACATGCACATCCAGATGACAAAATTTTTCAATTTCGCTCCCATTCTCAGACTTTTAATTGCCTTTGGGGTCGAGTCAGTCCATCTCTCTCCAACTCCTCCCATGCAGTGATTTAGAAGCGGCATGATAGGATCATGATCATAGTGTCTTACAGCCTTGTTAATGGTGATAACCTGACATATTACAGCCCAACATATTACACTGACCTCATCCAAAGTTATAAAAAAGTCATCGTTATCATCTCCATTTGCTGAAGATATACACAGTGTGTGGTTTGCGAGCTCATCGACCTTCGGGAGTCCTGTAAAAGTAATTAAAGTCTGTGTGAGTCAGACGGTAAGTCATATGTTTGTGTGATGTGATTGGAGTGATCCAAAGTTGTACCTGGCAGAGACACTGAGTATAAAATGTAAGTGGGGGGGCGGCAGATAGAGAGCATATCCTGGAATAGATAAAGGAAATAATGTCTTAATGATTGGCATACATTTTATTACCTTCCTAAATCAAGACTACTCAGCTAGGGATGGACTGGGCCTGGTAATGAACATTTTATCCCATATTTCCCATATTTTAATCAAAGTGATAGTACTGCAATGTAAAAAAAAACCCCGCAATTACACTTTTTTTTTTTTTTTTGTCTCAGTGTTAGCCTGTTACTCCATCATCACTGAGCTTGCACCTCCATGTCTGAGCCCACTGCACATACTCTGCTGGAAACGTAATGGAATGTCCCCATTGCATTTGGAGTACTTTGCTGTCCCAAGTAAAGATGTTCAAGTATCTTGTTCAAGTATTCATATGTCAGGGCAAGATGCTGCATGAAAATGGCAGGTGGACTGATACAACATCTCCAGAAATGTGGGCATTGTAACAGATTGTTGTGGAGAAAAGGGACCTGTACCAAAGATGAACTTCTTCATTAACCAGTTGACTGACATTACAATCCTCAGCTATGGTTTAAACTTTATAGTGACCAAAAGAATGACATGAAACAAGATAAAACAAGTTTAGACAGCTTAGTTTGTTTTATCCAGCACTGTGCTGTATGATATGAAGTAGGGGAGACCGGGGATGGTAGTAACACGGGATAGTTGCAATACTTTTGATATCTCCAACCAGAAACCAGTTACAGATCACTTGATTCACTCTGCACATGCTTATTTCAGTCCTCACTCCTCATGTGAGAAGGTAGCAGCCTCAGACACAGCCAAGGTAATAAGGAAAAAAATATTTTTGAGGTAAGAAAGTCATTTTTCTTCATTTATTTTTTTAATAGCATTGCCTATTATAACTTAAATCACACTGAATGTGTCAATGTAGATAATCGTTGTTAGCGCCAATGTTTTAGCTGTTAGCTGTAAGGGAAGCTAGCTTGTGGCTACGAGAGTCTGGGGTTGGTTGTAACAATGTGAAAAAAATGTTAAATCCTATCCCAAGCAAAATTTTAATACACACACACACGCAGCACAGACAAGCACAAACACACACAAATAGCCAAGTAAATAAACACACACACACACACACACACACACACACACACAATACATAATATATAAAACATAATTATTTCATAATGTTACATTTAACCCTGGCTGTGTCCCCATATTCTCACACTTGCTCAAGCCTCTAACTTCCTTGTATCCTGTCACGCCTCAAAATAATGTAGTTGTAACTTGTTGTTACAATATGTCACATCACTACAGGTTCAATGTAAATGACACAAATTCAAACAGATCAACCAACCGCTATTCTTTGAAGCAAGAAACTTTTTTGCAGCCACCTTTTGTAGCACTGTGAGTTTCTGATACTAAAAAGATCACATTTGAATAAAACTAAACCTTAATCACAGACTGCATTTCTTCATTTGAGTGTCTCAGTCAGGTTCAATAACAAGCTGGCCCTCTCTCTCTCTTTTTTCCATGGCGATATGTTGAGAGCTCTGATGGATGGGTGGTATGTATGAATGACTGTCTCTATTTATTGAAGGCGGAGGACACAGACGCTGTGTTGTTGGGACAGAACTTAGACCATGACCCCGTGACCCCGCATCTCACACACACAATTTCAGGTCGTTCCATAATGAGTGTGTCCCGGTCACAGCAGCCCCTTTCACCTGCCCGCTCACACACTGATGTAGACACAAACATGTGCTGATCAGTCATCATGTGTCTGCTCGCTGTAATGAGTCAGAGTGACTTTGATAAGTAAGCTGTAATGACTGCAGTGGACCAGTGTTAAACTTCATACCATGAAAGAACTCATTTCTCATTAGAGGGCCAAGCACCAAGAATGCAGTGACACCCTGTTTATAGGCTCCCTTTGTTTGTTTGTTTGTTTGTTTGCTTGTCTAAGGGCATAGAACCAAATAGTCAGTTTTTACACACTGATGGAAATCAGTCCAAGAAATGAAGATAGATATTTCACAGCCGACACGGTCTTTCCAGCACCACCATCAAGGCTCAATAACAGTGTCATTTGAGACAAGTAATAACCACGTCTTTCTACATTTATCAGAAAAAGCAAACATTTTCAAATATTGTCTATCACACAAGAAATTTGTCAAAATAAAACATAATCTAAAACTGGCAAAAGAGTGAAGAAATTAAAGCAATCTCTATAAATGCAACAAGACAAGATTGTGGTGTCAGAAGCCTTCTGGTTTCTATTTGTAGTATCTGAGTGTGATGAGTGGTCCGAGTGGTATTGACCAATCATGTTTGAGCAGCTTTGGCTGCATGCAGGTAAACAGTCCATGTGGAGAGCACACCAGAACCCCCAAAATATTGTCCATTGCACTCAGAGGCTAAATCGTTGTCAGGAGGGGCAGACTGAAACAATAACTCAGGCTGGAAAATCTGACTCCAGGACGCCCTGTCTATGCAAACTATTGATTTTGTGAGCTAACTCAATTGTTTGTTGATTTAACTGGTATAACAGTTTTCTCACATTGTTTTTGTTAGATCACAGCACAGCTTCATTTATTCATCTGTGTCCATAGTTCTTGTGTGTACACACATACATTTAGTGAAATTGAACATATACTACAACAATTTGTTTAAAACAAAGGTTTATCCACCTGTGTCTGTAAAGCAAACAGCTAGATAAATGGCCAAATGATTGTGTGTGACCTGAGCCAATTAAATTGAACTGTAACTACCTAATTAAGTAGAATACCACAGTTATAAAGAAAAACAGTAAATAAAAAAGATTTGACTAAAAGCAGTTGTTCTCTTACCCTTATCTGCCGGCCGGTTACTCACTCACTGCATAACTACCACTGGTGGCAAGTAGTTAAGTCTATATTCTCAAGTAACTACTGTGATAAAGTATAATTCTATGGTACTTGAACTCTACTTGAGTAACAAATATAAGTTACTTAAAGGCACTATGTGTAACAATTTCAGTTGTTCTTTGAGACAAACACATTTTGCAGTCAAAAGTGTGTCCTAGCACATGTGTATTTACCTCCATCAGCGTATCTAAGTATGTCTGTAAGCTCCGAAATTCTCATTTACACATACATTGCGACCGGTGTCTCATCATGTACCTGCGCCATCTTGAAAATACAGGTACGTACAGGGACATACCTGTATTTTGGGGCGGCAGTAGCTCAGTCCATAGGGACTTGGGTTGGGAACCGGAGGGTCGCCTGTTCAAGTCCCCGTCCGGACCAAAATATGGAGCATGGACTGGTAGCTGGAGAGGTGCCAGTTCACCTCCTGGGAACTGCAGAGGTGCCCCTGAGCAAGGCACCGAACCCCCCAACCGCTCGGAGCGCCTGTCATGGGCAGCCCACTCTGACATCTCTCCACTTAGTGCATGTATAGGTCCAGTTTGTGCGTGTGTGTGTTCGGACCTGTGTGTAATTGACAAACAGAGTGAAAAATTGAATTTCCCCTCGGGGATTAATAAAGTATATAAAAAAAATAAATAAATAAAAAATACTTGAGAAATACGGATTCGCCTTTTGCGTTTTCACTTGTCGGTTTCCGGTTTCCGCCTGAAGGTAGAGTGACAAAAGCAGCAGGAAGCAGGCTAGTCACAAGTGCCGGTGCATTTGGAAAAAGGCATAAAGGCAACGTGACCGGCGATTTCAAAAAACGAGGGTCAACATCTGGGTAGCCTTTCCCAAGTGGAGAGAGCTGCTGAAAGAGAATCACAGCTAACAGCTGTTAGCGACCTGCGCTGCTAACAGCGCCGCTAACAGCTGTTAGCGCTGTTAGCGGTGCTGGTCGCTAACAGCTGTTAGCGACGCAGTGTTGCGAGGAGAGGGATGAGGTGTGTGAGGTTGACTTGTCAGTTGTCAAAAGACAAGACATGATTGGTTTGTTTCGATTTACACCCGCCCCAACAGTCCTTCATTGTAAACAAAGCCAGCATAGTGAGGAGGGGGTCTGTCAACTCGCATCGCGTATGTCTGTGTAGGAGCCTGAATGAATACTCCATGAAGTATCGGATGACATGGTTTCATCAATGTTATCATAGCTTTTTGGTACACAGCAGCTACCGTTGTTGCAATACGCGTTTGAAACTGTGAGGCGATAGAGTGCGCTATCCGTTTGAATGCAACATATGATCTCAACACTAGATGGGAGAAATTCCTACACAGTGCCCGTTTAAGACAAAAACTATACTATTTACTCTGCTATATTTGACTTACAGTAAGTATCCAAACAACCACTGGATTCATGTTATGAAATCTGGTACACACATCAAATGGTTATCACATTCCTTAACTTTCAGTGCTATCATCCGTTCAATATGTCAAATACTTTGGTTTATTAACAAATACCTGCAAAATTAATGACATTCCCATCAGCTACAGCTTTGTGTTTGCATGAATGAGCAAATGTTAGCATGCTAATGATTTAAACTAAGATAATAAATATGGTAAACATTACCTGCTAAACATCAGCATGTTAGTCGTGTCACTGTGTACAAGTTAGCATGCTGACATTAGCATTTAGCTCAAAGCACTGCTCAGCCTCTTAAAGCTGCTAGCATGGCTGTAGACTCACAGCCTTGTTTTTTATGTTTTACAGTAAGTACAAGTAATGCAAATAATTGCTTTGCTTCTTCAACTTCATATACAGATGGAAGCATGTTTACCATATTATGTCTTTTCATCACGCATGAGCCACACTACCTGCGTGAACAGCACAACCTCACTGAACTGCTGCAGCTCTCATTAGTGCAGTGTTCACACGGACAGCATTGCTGCTGTAGCACTGCTGCAGAACTACCTGCTGCTCAGCAAAAAATTGGCAAGAATCCTATTCTCTTGGTGTCCAGTAGCTGAGCAGCAGCCAAGTGGCACCTGAGCAGAGCTGCTCATGGGGGCAGCGTGACTGCTCTAACCTGTTAGCATGTGCCCCCACCCCCTACAACCACACACATGCTGTTGACCTGGGCATTAGAATTTTAATAACACAAACCATTCTGGTTTGACATGATGAAGGTTAAAAGCAATTAAATGATGGACATAATATATCAACCAGCAACTACCGGGGCTGAAAAATGACACCAACACCCAAGTGCCAAAAACTACAGTTCCTCTAATGGCCACTTGAGACTGGCTCCAAAAGCAAGTCAATCCCAATAGATCCCATGCTGAAATGCTCTACTTAACAACAAAAATAAACATGTTTACAGTCTAGTACACATAACGGTTTTGGTCTCTATCTCCTCGGGCTCCATGTCATTGGTCCGACAGCCCATTGGTCCGACATCCCATTAGTTCGATGTCCCGTTGTTCCGATATGTGATTATACTAGGCTATACTGTATTTGTGTAACAGAGGATCAGCAAACGCAACAAAAGTAGGCTACTGGGGGGGGGGGGGGGATTTTATATAACGCACCCATTTAAACTTTATAAAAGCTTAAAGGTATACATATTTAGGGGCGTGGCTGCTTTGAGTGACAGGCTGTCTGCTGGTAGTGGTAGTGTCCCCAGGTTCTCAATGAAATTCGCCCCCTCCTCCAAAGCTTCACCGTCTCATCCAAATATGGTTACTTCTGGCTCCAAAAATCCAAAATGGCGATCGCTAAAATGCCTGACTCGAGGCTTCAAAACAGGAATCCACAAACCAATGGGTGACATCAAAGTGACTGTGTCTGTTATTTTTATACAGTCTATGGTAGGCTATACGTACATTTCTTCATTTCATTTCAGTCTCAATGGCATAAGTACTTCTAACCAAAGACTTTAGAGCACTGAGAACATACATACTGTAATGTTTGTGTTGTTGCCATTTAGGATATAGAACCCATTACAGTGAAATGTACACCTAATTAAGAGTGCATGCATTATGTGGACTAATTGACTTGCTCATGAGTCACAGTTTAAGACGGCTACAGTAAAAAGGGTTATCAGTCATGGTAGAGTAGTGGCTTAAGAGTTCCTCTACATTCCTGCACTTCTTTCAGAAACACTTAGAAAAGTTATTGCAGAACATTTGGCACACAAGAAGTTGGCAGTAGTGACACAAACAAGAAGTTGGCCCCATCCCTGCAGAGCTTTCAATCATGATCAGCATTGCTCACTGGCTAGACAAGACCTCATTGTATCTATTAGTAATGTACTCAGCTTGATGCACTTGCCTGAAATTGTTGAGCTACTTTAATTACTGCTTTACCTATTTGTCCTGTGCTGCAGAGCTGTGTCAGAACTGCTTGTTATGTTATTTTTCCATCACTCATTCGGTCTTACATTAAAAAATCATTATTAATTGTGTTTTTGTGTCTGATATTTAGAGTTTAGGCACAGAGATAGACTCAACATGTAAGACAGGTCATGTGCTGTCAGGGGAGAGTGAGACAGGCTGCAGGTCACTCTATAAACCCTCCTTTATAAGGAAGCGGGGCACAACCTATCTCCCCCAGGACCTCCTCATGAATGAACCACTCAGCTTTCCCTTCAGTCTGGTTTGGTGTGTGTGTATGTGTGTGTTGAGGGAATCACACTATTTTGAGTTTCTGGATATAGTCAGTAGATTTCACATTTGTGAAGTTATTGTGAATACTGAACTTGACGTCCTTGATATGTCACATTGTAATAACAGTCTCTCTGTTTCTTTGCTTGTCGTTTATGTCTCCCACATACTCACATACACATACAAACACTCGTCCCCCTGCCAAACAAACAACCTTGGTCAACCGTGGTATGCCAAGGTATTTACGCTAAACTGTGGGAATGAGATTCCATCACACCGCCTCATGTTCAGCAACACATTCCACTGAGACCCTCAGACTGAGTCCCTTCAGCTCTGTGTTGGTGAAATTTATCTTGTTCCCTCATATGAACTGCTTCTAGACAATATTATGTCTATCGTACATTTCATTGGAATTTAAACAAACAGAACACAGTTTTAGTCAACTCATGCTGTGTGTCAACCAGAAGTGCTTTTCAGATATCCAACATCATTTATCTACTGTTATGTTTGCATTTGCAACAGCCTTAGACCACTTCATGCATCTTTCTTTTTCTGTTTAGTTTATTTATTTTTCAGGGACCATATATAACAACATTAATCTCACATAAGGAGAAGTGATGTATTGTACCAGATCTGTGTTGTGCTACTCACATGACATGACACACTACAGGCAGTAAGAAAGTCTTTTTTTTATAAGGCAGCTGCTGCAGTATGCGTTTGTCAGAGTGGGATTTAGCTACATATATTTTATGTTCTTGTTGTATTACATGTATGGTCTGGTCCATATAACTTTTGTATATATTTATATTTCATGTCTAGGTTGGCAATGAGCAAGCTGCCAACCTTGCACTGCACCTGGAAGGGTAGATATTTGTTCATATATATATTTTACATAACTTTACAGAGAGCGACCAAAAAGATTAAATGTACAAATTCTGGTTTGTCCAAAACCAAATTTGGGCTGAGTTTCATTTGCTTGTTTCCAACCAAGGAAGGACAAACATATATCCAACAGGTATACAACCACTATAACACATTGGTTACAGCTGCCATGGCGCATAGCACCACTGACAGTTCTAACAGTGTATTTATCCCAGCCAGACGCAAGCTTGGAGGGAATCATGAGTTAGGGTTTTTGTGTACGTGCATGGGTGAGTGTGGATGTGTGTGTATCCGTCTGTCTGCAGCTTATCTTGCAAACTCCTGGACTAATCAGCCTAATATTTTGTGTGCACATTAATGACTGTATGCTTGAGGACCTCTCGTGGTTGCAGTGATTCATAATTGTTGAAAAGCCTGTTTTACTGTTTTATACTGTCATTGACTGTTGACCCCTTACTCCTCCTAACTGCCCGGGAGAGGTCGCAAGTTTTCTGGAAATAGGAGCTAAAAACAACAAGCCTTACTGTCTGTTGCAGGCCACATTTTGGCTTTTGTTGTGGCTCAAAAATTGAGATCCAAAGAAAAGTTTGGACTCATTTTGAACCGGAGAATCTGCAGATTGACTCCATACCTGATATGGTATGATCGAGTAAGTTAAGCACATTACAATATGTAGTCCTTGTTTTTGATATCTTAACCACCATCTTGATTGTAAGGGAGCCAAAGAGGCAAGCACTGTTTGTACATTTTCCTACGAAAAGTAATGGGTCAAAATTTGTACATATCACATGTAATTAGAGCGAGTAATTAGTGCATAAGCTATGTATTTTGGAAGGCGGCGCTCACGTGACCAATGCGATGTTGGTAGTAATAAAGGAAGCGGTCCTGAGTGGTCTATTAAGGGGGCAGGTTGGGGTGGTGTATCAGTCACAAAAACACAGGACTTTCGCCCAGGACCTTCCCCAGGAGACCCATGTTTGGAACTGTCTGAACTTTGAGTCATTTTAAGGAACGTCCTCAGCTTGTTTGTTTTCCCAAACCTCACCAGAGAAACTTTACTTGCCTAAACCTAAAGACGCCCAATCATTTCCAATTTCTTTTCCTAAAACTAACTACAGCTTTACTTACCTAAAGATAACCTCTGTAACTTAACATTAATTATATAACTTTATGTTAAGGAAGTAACGTCAGTTGTGTGGACGGTTGTATGAGGATATATTGAGCCCAGCCAATTCCACTGCTTCTCAGTCCAGCTGTCCCCTAGTTTTGACAACTTTCTTACAACTAATGAGAGATTATGATCTGACCTGCCGTTTTTAGATTATATGTCTTTGATATACTGTCTGCTAAGTTGGTGAAAATTAGATTGAGCAGAGTTTGAGTGGATTTTGTTATTCTTATTGCATTTTTTAGCATTTGGGTAAACTGAAACATCAGTCAAATCTTTGATGTTTCCTCTATGTGCTTTGTCTAGCCAATTAAGATTGATATCATCTATGAAGATCACTTCTTTAACATCGACATTTTAAGAACATCAGATAAATGACCAAAGAAAATATCCTGCCCTGGTCTGTACAATACAAGGACAATAAAGGACATTTCAGAAGAAAGTGTAATGTTGTCTCCAACACACTTCAACATATCTCCAGGAATTTCAATTTGTTTACCCCAAATACTTTCCTCAACATGAATCATAATGCTGCCTCCCTTACTTTATCGTTGATCTCATCTGAAAGCATCGTAACCTTGAGTTGATGGTGTTTCAGAAAGACACATATAATCAAGATAAGAATATGGAAACAATTACTTAAGCTCTTCAGTCCTTGACACAATGCTCCTTATGTTTAAGTGTCCGCTAAAGATCCCCTTGGGCCCAGAGTGCTTTGGCATGTAGTCTGAACCATTTATGTTCTCTGTTGTTTTATTATGCTGTTGGTATTGATTTTTCAGACATTTCTGAAAGTTACACCTCTGTAAGAAGGAGGAACACTTTGTCGGATAGTGGAGTCTCCGTTTTCACCTTGGAGAAGATGAACGAGAACCAGACGAGTAGACACCCCTCAGAGCTCTGGGCTGACGTCAGGTCATTTGTCTCAGTGAGTCAGGAAATAAGAAAGCCTGGTTCAGGACGCACGCACATACACACAAACACACAAACACACACAGAGCCAATAGCAATCCTGAAATGAGATAAATAAATCACCCCTTACGGTCATTTGTACTAGCAAGGGACCTTCCATCCATCATGAGTTAGGGACAGGAAGTGCGCTGAGCAGCCAACATAATACAATACATCCATAAGGTAATAACGGCTAACATAATAAAACAAAGTGTAAATATAGATGCAGCAGGTAGCTGTCTTGGATCTTGATAATAAATGTGCAATGAATTTTAATGAGTCATTTCATATTGGGTTTTCAATTTTTTTTTGAAAGCAAATGAAAAAATGTACTGTGAATAAGGGTCCTAATAACTGTGAATGGATAACAATTTAACTTATTAGGGTGCAGTCAGACCAGGTTAAATTTACAGTACTTGCACATTCCAGCAAAGAGCAGGTGGAAATAATGTCTTATAATGCCTTTTACTCTGCTGTTTGTTTTCCTCTTCACCATTAAGACAAGGATAGAAACAATCAATAGATCCTGAACCGTGGGACCCACTACTTACAGCAAATCCTAATGGAAAAATGTCTGCAACTCCCATATCATTTGCTTTTATTACTAACATAAAGGACTGAATGATGTCAGTGGACGTAAGAATAGCAATTCTGACAAGAGAGTCTTGCCTTTCTCAAAGTCACTTGAAAGATATCAGACCACACTAACTTTTAGGATATTAAAAGAGGCAGCAATTATGGTATGGTTTTTTCTTTTCTTTTTTGCTGAAACATCTGTTCAAGCCTGCCATACCAGCTCTGGTCTAGTTGAAGGGATGAAGAAATTCACCATAGCCTGTACTTCTTTTTCTAGATCTTTTGAAGTGGGGTTGTATGGGATATTTATCCAGACACCGTATATTAGATAGTTTAGATGTCAGTCGGCATGCCTCCAGTTTGAAGAAGCAGGCTGGAGTCTCACATGGAAGCTAAGCAATCTATATTGCCATGGAGGGGTCAGCAACAAAATGTTTTTTAGCCACCTAAAAAAATCACTATCAATTTAATGTATGCTATGTTGAGAGTATTTTCATGCTTTACTTTAATGTCAGACAGTGATTTCCAACAGAAAAATAAAGCCATTATATATTACACTCTCATCAAATCCATACTCATTTGAGAAAAACAGAGACCCCTGGGCCAGCCAAGCCCAAAAGGCCTTCTTCAGCCATACAACCTCCCTCACTGCCTGTGTCCACCAGAGGGTTCTTAGGTTGCCATCACCACGGGTGGTGACAACCCTCTGACCACAATTTTAAGCAGCCGCCTTCACAATGGTGGATGTGGGAGTTGAAGACCTGGGGCCCGTTGCACAAAAGTAGGATTCAGACATCCAGGATAAATGACTGAGCTGGGTTCAATGAATCCAAAACAAGAGCGTCCAGGCTTAATTGGTTGCACAAAGACCAAGCCAGGATGAGCAGACACGGATTCATCAAGCCAGGTGAAACCAATCCTAGATCAGTGCATGCACGCGGCTTCCTCAAATAGACCCCGCCATTGATCACAGATTCACCGATTCACCATGGCAACAAGAGCTGCATACTTTTCCCCGTCTGAGGCAGAAAACCTCATGGAGGCTTACGAAAAGGTAAAGGATCAAATCATAAAGAAAGGCAACACCGCCACAGTTATAAAACAACTAGAGAAAGCGTGGCAAAGTATTGCAGACGGCCTGAATGCGTAAGTAGTGCACAAATACACACTCACTGCTCCGCTGAAACCATCACAATTACAATCCAATAGTTAATTAACATCTCCGAAAACATAGTTGTACTCTGATTATGAATCAGTTGAAATTGTAAGTGAAATTGACTGCAGATGTGAGTGAAATTGTGTAAATGTAACTCCATCAGACTGTGTAACTCTTTGATGAATAGATGAGCTCACTGACGTAATTGAATTTCCCTTTGGGATAAATAAAGTTCCTCTTATCTTATCTTATGTTTGCTCCTCATGCTCCATGCTCCTCTGCTGTTTCATTATATGTATGCAATTGTGTGTGTGTGT
>NC_065529.1:13366738-13368841 GCF_006386435.1 Epinephelus moara
ATATTTATATGGGATGTGTATTTTATATATAGTCTATGGAAAACTGTAAATTATCTAATGATTGCAAAATCATCTAAAATCATCATTTATCTAAAATGATTGCAATTAATGATCACAAATGTTTAAATAATGACAGTGGGTCTGGTTGAATGTGATAACAATGTGCAGTGGGCAGTGGAATAACTATTGGTTTCTGTTTGTGGTGACTGCTGACTGAGATAAGGGATGGGATTAAATAGATGCTGGAACTTAGCCTGGTCTGGAGCTCCACAGAATAAATCTCCATGGTAACTTATGTCATAACATATCCCGCTGTCCACTATCCCGTTTTTGTGCAACCGGATCACAGATAAGTTGAGCCAGGATAACCAAGATATCCCGGCTTAATCCCTTATCCTAGTTTTGTGCAATAGGCCCCTGGCAGACAGGGGCCTCAGCTAGACGTTCCGAGTTCACCCTCACTACCTGTTTGGATTTACCAGATCTTTCAGCCTTCTTGCACATCTTTTTTTTTTTTTTTTTAACTTTTTTTTTTTTTTTTTGAGATATTTTTTTGGGCATTTTTGCGTTTAATGGACAGGACAGGTAAGTATGAAAGGGGGAGAGAGAGGGGATGACATGCAGCAAAGGGCCACGAGCTGGATTCGAACCCGGGCCGCTGCGGCAACAGCCTTGTACATGGGGCGCCTGCTCTACCACTAAGCCACCGACGCCCCCTTCTTGCACATCTGATCCAACTTACCACCAGGTGGTGATCGGTTGACACCTCTGCTCTTCTTTTCACCTGAGTGTCCAAGACACATGCCTGCAGATCTGATGGTATGACCACAATGTCGATCTTCGATCTCTGGCCTACGATGTTCTGGTATCAAGTGCACTTATGAACCACCTTTGTGCTCAAACATGGCGTTCCTTATGGCCAATCCATGACTAGCACCAAAGTCTAATAACAAAACACCACCCAGGCTCAGATCAGGCAGGCCATTTCTCCCAATCACCCCCCTCCAGGTTTCTTCATTGTTGCCCACGTGAGTGTTGAAAAACCCCAGGAGAACTACAGAGTCCCAAACTGATACCCTTTCCAGGACACTGCCCAGAGACTCCAAGAAGTCAGGGCACTCTGAACTGCTCGGTGCATAAGCACAAACAACAGTCAGAGACCTCCTCTCAGCAACTCAGCAGCAGTTGCATCAAAGCCACCCTCTCGTTTCCAAGGGAGAACTTCAATACAGCGATGCTTAGCCAGGGGCTCATGAGTATCCCCACAGCTGCCCCTCTTGAGGAGTGTGGTTCCAGAACCAGTGTCATGCACAGAGGTAAGCCCAACTATATCTCGCTGTTACCACTTCACCTCCAGCACCAGCTCAGTCTCCTTCCCCGCCAGAGAGGTGACTTCCCACATCACCAGAGCCCGTCTATGATGCCAGGGGTCAGCACACCTTGGTCCCCAGGAGCTATTTTCCTTGGATGACACAGCTCCCAGGATTATGGGGATATGCAAACCCCTCCACCACGTTAAAGTGACGATTCTTGGAGGGGGAAGAATCTTTTATCTTTGGGAAAAACTTTATTCAACATTTATATAGATTTTTTAGTTTGGCCCATGTCCCATCCACTAATATGGAGGAGGTGGGGTTTATGATCTACAGCTGGCCACCAGGAGACGGTCAAGATATTTTGGTTTCACTTTAGCTTTCATGCTAGCCATTTTTATTGCACAGTTCGTAGCTATAAGGCCACGCCTCTTACAGCTGTTGCTCCCTCACTGTTGCTTTTTATAACTATGCTGGGTGAGAATTTTAGAGTGTAATTAGCTGATGGGCCACAGCTTCTTAAAGGGAAATTTGGGTTTATTTCAACCCGTCTCCTACCGTCCTAAATTTGTTTCAAGTGACTAGTGACATAGAAATAATAGTTAGCATGTCAGCCGTTAGCCTAGATACAGCCGTAGCGTCAGACCTGTTAAAACGTAAGTGAACGGGCAACCTTCAAGTGCAAAGTTAGTCCACTAAACAAGCTTTTTTTCCACAAAGACCGCCTCATATCGTTAGGATAAATGTCAGAGAACATATAGAAAACGACATGTAAACGTGTTGTCTTACC
>NC_065529.1:13369059-13388738 GCF_006386435.1 Epinephelus moara
AGCTCGCGAGATATATTTCGGCTGCACTTTGGAAAGCAGAGCTAGATGGTAAACAAACATGGCAGCACACCAGTAAGGTAAGACAACACGTTTACATGTCGTTTCCTATATGTTCTCTGACATTTATCCTAACGATATGAGGCGGTCTTTGTGGAAAAAAAGCTTGTTTGGTGGACTAACTTTGCACTTGAAGGTTGCCCATTCACTTACATTTTAACAGGTCTGACACTACAGCTGTATCTAGGCTAACGGTTAACATGCTAACTATTATTTCTATGTCACTAGTCACTTGAAACAAATTTAGGACGATAGGAGACGGGTTGAAATAAACCGAAATTTCCCTTTAATTAAACAGAAATCATATTGCATAAACCACCATCGTCTTCCTGGCAGTTTGTAAATGCTGTTAAATATCGGTTCTGGTGGTTCCCAAAATTGCAAGCCATTTTTAAAAGCATATCCTACATTTTATAATTGATTTCTGAAGCAGAGGCATACAGTAAACTGAAGGCTTCAGCATGCAATGCACAACAAATCATCGAACAGCATCCGAGACCACGAAATTGGAACTTGGCGGGCTGTGTCAGAAAATTTTGGATCTTTCTGAAACTGAAAATCCAACATGTGATTTGCCATGGGTGTGGTATTCAGACAGCTACTTCCAACATTTTGCATGTGCACAACTAAATGCAACAATGCCTTTGAGGACAGAATATCCAGAATTTTATCCCTATTAGTATGATTCATCACATCTTGGCCCTCTATACAGTGGTAGACTTTCCGCCTTGCCTTTAAGTGCGGCAATTTGGAACACGCCTTAACTACTTTGTTTCAAGCATACCATAACCTTAAGAAGAAGAAGACAGCAAATATGTCATCATTCATTCATAAAACACTTCACATTCGTTTACTCAGTCCTCTCTTTATCAACGTACTACGACACACTAATTCTTGTATGTTTTTTTCATTTGACAGATGTAATAATACCACTCTGTTGAGGAATTAGTCATTACATTACAAGGTATCAGCATATAGCTCGAGAGGTTTACTATGATTAAGAATTATGCTGCTGGTGTATTACAGTATTAAATAATTACATTATGTCTTGAGCACTTAAAATGTCCTGGGCAGGTTTTTTTGCACATGATAGACAGGAAGGTTGGTGGTCAACCAGAAATCCATTTCAGACACAAAGTCACTGAAATGTTTTACTGCTGCTAGAAATGGTGCTGTTTACAACCTCAAACACACACACACACACACACACACACACACACACACACACACACACACACTAAGAAGGTGATTACTGACAGAGCTATGTGCTGACTTTATGTGTTTCCAGTCAAAATTATCCAGGAATGAAGACTGACACCCCGGGATTAAAACCGACATGAAATTACAGTTAACCAGCAGCAGAACACATATGGTTACACACGCACACACACACTGGTGCTTTGAGACTAGAGGGCCAGATTCTGACAGCGACAGCATATTAACAGGATACTGAGCATAACCAAAGTTTGGTGTGTCTGTGTGTGTGTGCATACGTGACCATGTGTTATTTTAGCATCACTCACAAACCAAAATGATGATTTAAGTGCATGTAAGTAGATTTCCAACGAGAGTTGTTTTTTGTATTTAGGAGTAAGGATATCCACCACAATCAACACACACTCACACTCTGACATACACACACACAAACACAACACTGACCACAAGTACCACATTGTCAGAGCAGCATCAGTCAAATTAACGCTGAGCTGCTGAAAACCAATCCATGTTTTCACACTGCCTCTCCCTCTCTTTCTATCTCACTTACACACACACACACACACACACACACACACACACACACACACACACACACTGTATGGTAAACTGGCGTATGATTCACTCATCTTTGTTTCAAGCCTGGAAAGAACTTCCAAATACAGACTCACGATGGCCTTTCTGGTTGTTTTTGGTCATCACTGACGTCAGCAGAGGTCTGTCTCAACTCATTGTAGGAGATCTGGTTAAGATCCTCCTGGAGTTTCCCCATATGCCTGTTACATTACAAAGTTATCAATTCTCTCCATTTTACTGTCTGTTGACAGCAGAGACGGCCAAATAGGTTAGCATTGGCTTGACTGACACTGCATGAGGCCAACAAAAATATTTAATAGATGCTATGATTTGTTTCGCAGATGATCCACAAATATGCGGTTTGGATGGGGCTCTATGAGTAGGAAACTGCTCTATACCCTGCTGACACAGGTTTCCCACTTAATCCCGCCTCGCTGTGCATATGGAGTAAGAAAAATTGCGTTTGATTGACTGATGGATCAATAAAGCTGTCTTAAATTCTGATATGCTGCAGCGGTGAAAGCTGATACTCACCAGGTAAACAAGTGTGTTCGTGTGGTAATTTGACATATTGAAGGTATACCAGGAGTTGGTTGTAAATTATTATAATTCCCTTTTTTCTGCTTTTTTTGCTTTTATTCGACAGGACAGATTAAGTATGAAAGGGGGAGAGAGAAGGGGGGATAACAGGCAAGGACATTGCTTTTTGTACATGGAACGCAGTCTTTACCAACTGAGCTACTGGGCGCCCCATTATAATTTACTTTTTAGCTTTATCCAGGTCCCTCAACCTGCTTTGGCATGATCCATGCCTGGGGTCACAGTAGGCTGGTGGCCAGCGGCAGCAAGGGGTCTAAGCTGTGTAACCACAGCAACAGAAAGTTTGCCAATTGGGGTATGCACTTGCTGAATTTGAGATGCTGCAATCGCTAACTGAAGGTCTGTCCCTAAAGCTGCCACCTGCTCTTGTACTGGCATAGTAGTCTCCTAGCAGCGCAGAGGAAAGTGGAGGGATCACAGGTGTGCAAGTGAGCTAATCCATGTCTCATTTGTAGTCAGTCCATTGTCCTTTCCAGATCGTCATATACCAATGCTTTGTCATGCCCCTTCTTGTGTGATATCAACGCCAAAGGCGCCCTTTAGTGTCTTTATGAGATGCACAAGGCTTTCAGCTGACTCTATTGTAAACCCATACACTGCAGTACTCAATGCTGTCAGCAACTTTTGTAGTATCAGTAGCAAGAAAGTCTGTGCACAGTGTGAGGTGGATGGGTCAAACAAAACAAGACTCTCATCCAGGAGACTGCAGTTTATGTACTGTGTGAAACCAAACGTCAACGTTGTTTTAATGAAACATTATGTAACTTACATACCTATGTCCCATTTGAGTCGCACACTGACAACACTCACGAGACATATTTAGGAAACAAACGTACTTGTTTTTTAAACATCATCTTGTTTTCTAAAACTAGCCAAGTCATTTTGTTGCCACCTAACTGTGACTGTTTTAGAACATTAACCATGTGTTACAATGTGCTTCAGCCACGTGTCACATAGATACGCCAAAGGGTGCCCTGTGCATTATTATGAGACCCCCAGGGGCGTGAGAATGCATTGGAAATACACAAGTTGTTGTGGTCTGATAAACAGTTTAGTTTCCGATTACTATTTTTCAAGCTGTCAGCAAGGTTTTCCATGGGAGCACAGTCACTGAGGCTTTTGTCATACAAAGGTGGGCATGGTTTCTACTAAAGTATGTTGGAAAACTGACACAGGAAGGAACAAGGGATATATTTTTAAGTGGTAAATTGTTTTAATGTGGATTTTTCCTTTAACTGGATGCTAAATCATCCTCAGCTAACCAACAGTCCTCAATGAGCCGTGCACCAGTCGTTAGTTTAGTCACTCATCACAGGTTTTACTGCTGACATGAACTTCACTTTACAGTACCGTCTCACAGCTACAGCATGTTCCCCATTACTGAGCTGCTGATCGACCTGAACGATACAGCTGTGTGTGTGTGTTGATGTGTGTGTGTCCAGAGGTTAACAGCCTGTGGTCTCACTTGCATGCAGGGCCAAATCTTTTGGGTTTGGCTCTAATATTGTTAAACAGCGGATGTGCAGCAGAGTTGCTACGTAATGTGTGTGTGTGTGTGTGTGTGTGTGTGTGTGTGTGTGTGTGTGGTTGGCTCCATAGCAGTGCAGAGTAAACAGCAGCTATGCTAATATCATCCATACGAGCATCCTACCGAGCTACATATGAGCAGTGTTTTCTCAGCTGCTGCGGGCTGTCGTGTTCTGAATGCTACCCACAACGCGGCCGCTGAATATGGGCCTGTTGCTGCACAACAAAGGGCAGCTTGAATGCAGACCTGCTTCTTTTTAGCTGGTCTTGTTCTTGAACTAGTCTTTGAATACAAATATTCAATATACACTATCTATTACATCACTTCAGGAAGTGGTGACCTGCAGATCCACATTTTTGTTGTATTATATCCATTTTGTCTCCAAACCTGTTGTTGAGCATTCACCTTGCATCAGAGGAGGGGGTGGGCAACACATGTGCAAGTCACATGCAAGTCTGTAGTCTTAACCTCCAAGTCTCAAGCAAGTGCCAAGTTACTGTGGTAAGAATCAAGCAAGTCACAAATGAAATTATGATGATCTGTTCAAACATTAGCTTTCTAGCTAACATCTGATAAGCCAATAAGCTAAAACTGTAAATTAGCTCAAGAGACACATTCACGTACTGCTCGTGGCCCTTGTTTTTTTTTTATGGCCTAGTAGGTTGCCAGGGCTGTGCATGTTGCACTAGATATCACCCAATCATGTTTCAATACAAAACACAACTTCTCAATATCAACGACAATGCAAATAATGAATAAAAAAAGTTAAATCCTTTAGACACATCTTAGTCAGGTCTCAGTTGATGAATATTAAGTCAAAATCAAATCAAGTTCTTTTACCAGTGTCAAGCAAGTCTCTTGTCCTCAAGTTTGTCCCAAAGATTACTTATTGTAGTTAGTTACTGTAATTACCAGTTCATGTCAACATGTGTTTTAATTACAATCTGGAAACTTGGAAAACTCTGATACTTTACATCTGAGTTGGTGCTTGATAATATGAGAATGCCTGAATATCAAACATCAGCCAAAGACAGCCATTCAAGGTAGAACTTTTAACGCTCACAGATCCAACTCTGCAATCAGTGTCTTAAATTGTCTGAATGTTGGCGAGTCATAAATGTGTCTGTGTCGGCAAACACCCAAAGTAGTAAAAACAGAAATGCGTGCACATAATTGTTATTGTCCATTCTGGAGTGGATTTTCTGTTTCCCAGTGTTTCTGTAGGTGGCGTCTTTCTCCTGTCTGTTCAGTTACTCTGAATTGTCCAGTTCTTTCCCTATCTTTCCAATAAAAACAAGAAATGTATAACAAATCAAGTCCTATCTACTGAATGATTGTTCCTTGGAAAGACCGACCAGACACCAGGTGCTTGGAACAGCAAACACACAACCCTTCATGAATCAGATAAAGATTTAATCACTGTTATCCTTGTTATTTTCTTAATTTATAGACTCAAAACATCCAAAACAGAGCTCTCAAACCCACCTAGGCCAAACCTTCCCATCACAGACCTTCACGAATCCCGTAAAACCACCGAGGACCCTGTGACGTGAGTCAGTAGGACGGAGGGAAATTCCACGTTAGTGTTTCTTGAAGATACAGCCTTGTCTACAGCTTGCCTCTGTAATTGAATTAGGAAGTGGTGGGAATCTAAAGAGCTGCAGAGAGGGTTGTAAGTAAACAGACATGGCCTTTTAATCCCCGCCTCTGTTTGAAGTGCATAAACCCCCCCAGCTCTTTTATGAGGTGTACTTCTCTCCGTGTTGTGCTGTGGAGGATTGAGTTTCACAAGGGGGGTTAGTTAGTTTATTTTAGAACAAGGCAATGAAGGTGGAGGCTGATGAGAAGAGGAGAAAAACTGTTAAGTGAGATGGAAGCAGGAGGAGAAAATTGAGAAGAACACAGTGTTCCTGAGAGAAAAAGAGAGATAGGGTGAAGTCAGACAGGGTTTAAGCCAAAGTGGGTAGTAACAGTTTGTTTAGGTGGTCAAAGGCTCCCCTGGGTCAGGGTCAGATCCCATGCTGGGAATCTGGGATGTAATGCTGTAAAAACACTCCAACCACTATTTCATACCCACAATCTGTGTCACAAAAAAGGTCACCTACCCTGAAATTTTGGGCATCTATAGCTGATACTGTTATTCATTTAACTAATGCTGAACAGAAAACAAGCTGCAAATACTACATCATTAAACCATGTTTAAGCTAGAGTGCGCCACTGCGACACCCCAAACACATCAATTGTTCTCAAAATGAAGAGCAGGATAAATGTTGTTTGTAAGCCTCTCATTTTTAAAGTGGAACACTCAGTCAAAGATAACATTGGTTAGAGAGAAATGACACTCTGTAGTCTTTTGATACAGAATATTGTGATTTTTTTGCTGTTCAAAAACACCAACATAGCAATGGGTGGTGTTTGGGTAATAGTGTGTTACTAGTAAGGGATTACAGTAACAATATTACTTTTCCCAGTAATAAGTGGTGTAACACATTACTACAGATGAGAGAGTACACCATTATCTGTATCTGTCCAATAAATTAAATTACCTGTATCTTTATCTGTACCCGCAGTTGGCAGGGTTCAAACCAGAAGTGGTTGGAACTTAGAGCGGAAATGGGTGGGAGCTAACCAAAAGCTGTTATTTTAAGCCTGAAATTGATATAGGTTAATTAGAAGATGCTAGATTTATTATTTATTAGGAAAGTATTTACAGAACAATGTCAGAATTGTGTAAGAGCTTGAACATAATTGCCCAAATTAAGATTTTCCTTTATCACTAGTATGGGCACTGACACATTGGACACACTGACACATAATACTCGCATATTATGAATATTTGTTTTGTTTGAGTATTCGGCTCAACCTTACTCATTATCAATAAAATTTCTGTAATAATGCAACCTCAAAAACAAATAACTTGGTACAACTATTACTTTTGTTGTCAACACCCTACTGAGCTTGGAAGATAGTAACGCCTCCCTTCAGCAACTGACTTTGATTTCATCAGGAGGGGAGAATGACAAGAACGTTGTTGTTTCAGGTAGTGGTACAAAGACTTCTCCCACTGCAAAACACAGCCTCAAACCTCCTGAAACACCTTCTTTGACAGCACAACCACCTGAAGCTCCACAAAATACACCATACTAAAGGTTAGCGATTCTCAGCCGCGGAGGATGGCTGTAGCCCTACGTTGGCTAAACAGCCTGAACTGGATTTTAATCATGGATAGCTGGAAAAATGAATAATGAAACTTGTGGTTGGATATGGGGTGGATGTCCGCAATTGACTGTCCATCTTTCAGACGGATCTTTAGGAAAATATTGGTCACAGGCAAATCATTTGTAAGCTATCTAGCCTTAGCTATGCTTACTGACGATTACCCTGACATTCACATTTTTTAGGAAAAAGGGTTCAGCTACCAATTTTGTTGTGTTTAATGGAAAAGTAATATAACAAGAAGTGTAATGAATTACAGTTGGCAGGAAGTAATACGTAAAGTAATAAAATTACTTTTGAAAAGAGTAATGAGTAATACATTACAATTTTTGAGTAATGAGCCAAACACTGATAAGTCTCTCCTAGTCAATGAACGACCTAGCGCTAGCTGATGGTGCACATCATTTCACATCCATGTACGTTGTAGCTAGATAGAAGTCGAGAACTGACTAAGAGTTAACGTTAGTGGATGGTGATTGTGAAACAAATAAAGAGCCCTCAGTGTTTACAGTGGGATGGAGATCCCCACTTCAGCAAGAGGTGCAGGTTTCTTATGTCCAATGGCACTGTTTGCACTGATAAAAGTATATTGATCTACACAGATGAGAAACTTGGAGAAAAACACACCTCTAACATACTGTATACTGTATGCTCGTGATCACATGGCTGCATCAACATAAGAAGAAGCAACTTTTGAAACATAAATTCTGCACAGCTTTGTTCCTCCTTGGAACAAATGAGAGATGAATGACTGAATTGCTCTTGTTATTCTAAATCTCGCATAAACATGTATATCTTACAAATCGGTTAAGACTTATTTTGA
Organism: Epinephelus moara; assembly: GCF_006386435.1. Lineage (NCBI taxonomy): Eukaryota > Metazoa > Chordata > Actinopteri > Perciformes > Serranidae > Epinephelus > Epinephelus moara. The sequence goes on from NC_065529.1 coordinate 13,377,075, forward strand.
TTTGTGGGTGCAGATTCATTGGAGTTCATTGTGGAAAGCATGACTGTGTTAGGTTAATATCAACAATTACTCTGCACCAATAGACATTTCTAGCTCCCCAAAGCAACCAAAAGCTGTGTTTCCATTTCATTCAAATAATTTATCTCTAGATTATGGCTTGGCAAAATGCATGGCATCTATTTCAGGGATATCCAGGTCTCTCTTGCTAGCTCTGCTCTTACGCCCTCCTTAGTGTGAGGTCCTAAAGCTCACCAAGCCACATGGAGAATTTATGACAGAGGACTTGAGCTGCATACCTTAGATTTCTCTTCAAACAGATCCATCTCTACGTGAGTACAGGCGCTCCATAAATCAACCTGATGAGGGGATGAAAAAATAAAAGGAGAGAAATACTATGCTCAAGTCTTTGCGGAGCTGGTGTCTAAACTCTTACAAATAAAGGTTCTGACTAATACTATACAGGGTTCTTCAGCTTGTCCCCACAGGAGAACCCCTTTTTGGTTCCTGGTAGAACCTTTTAGAAAGGTTCCACCTGGAAAACTTTCAGAGGGTTCTACCTAGAACCCAATATAAAGGGTTATACCTACATCCATCTGTAAAATACCCAGAACCCCTTCTGAGAGGTCCTACAGAGAACCCTTAATGGTGTAATGGTTTCACTCAGAGCCATCTCTGGGGTTTCTTTTCAGAACTTTTCCACCTTCTAAAGGTACTAACAAAAACTCACCCATGGGGTTCTACCGAGGATGTCATCTTGAACCCACTCAGGGGTCAGTGATTGACTACATTATCCATGAATCTCTCGCCCACTAATCATGGATTTAGTTTAACAGGTTAGCCTGGGGTTAAGGGAACTATGTCCGGTCCAGGCTCCTAAGGAGCTGGGGCTGAAGTGGTCCAGCCCAATCTACAGCACTCATGGTTCACAATCACAATTTTTTAGAGGATGGATATTTGGTGAAATCACTACAATGGGCTCTAGTTTCGCAGACCGGGCGAGGCGGGGGCGCAGCGCACCTGCGCTTCGCCAACTGGGTGTGGCCAGGCGGATTTTGCAAGTTTGGCACACTGTGCGCCTGGCGCAGCTACTCCTCTTTCCCACCTCCGTCCCTCCTACCTGCGCAAGTCGGAAAGAGGGAGGAGAGAAGGCGTGGAGTGGGTTTTACACACATCACACCAATCAAATGAGCCCCTCTCCTCGCCCTTAAATGCGCCGCGCGAAGGCGTAATGAGAGTTTACTCAATTCGCCATGGCAGAAGAGAGCAGCAGCGTCAGACGGCCAAACTTCTCCCAGGAGGAAACTGATGTTTTGGTCCGGGAGGTCCAAGCTCGCAGTGTCCGAATATACGGAACTGCGAGCAGACCTCCACGGGCTGATGATGCAAAGGTAGCCTGGGAGGAGGTCACCACAATTGTAAATCAATGTTGCGTTTCTCTTGTGCGCGCGCTCTCTCTTTCTCTCTCGCAGTCTCACTCTGTTTCTTTTCTTTTGACTTTTCTAAGATGACAGATGCTGAATATATACTCCCTATCTGATGCTGTGGCTGTTTGTGGTTGGCTGAGAGGGATGTGAACTCATTAGTTTGCAGCTGTGTTAATCAAATCAGGTTGGGTTTCCATTACGCGTGCCAAACGTGCCAAACGGTGCCAATCCCCTTTGATCTGACATCAGATGTGACGGGACAGTCGATATAGAGATACATTTATGTGCTGATTGCAGATAGTTGCATTGAATAGTGTTTTTTTGGGTATTTATTGCATCGTTAATGTGCCTGATATTCTGGAAACCTGCCTGTGAGGTTTTGGTGACGTGTGTGCACTGTCCGCCGGTCAGCCAAACTTCGGCTTACACCGGCTGCGCTCCGCCTGCGTTAACAGTAGACTTGGTTTCAGCTGGCGAGCTTTTAGCGCACCTTCGGCGAAGCCTTTTGGCACGAAACTGTCACTGCGCCAAGCTGGAACTGTCGACACCTCCCCCTGCTGCGCCGCCACACCCATCTCAGCGCACCTCGGTCTGCCAAACTACCAAACTGAGCACGCCTCAGGTTGCGCTGCTCAAAACTAGCTCTGCGTGGGGTTTGCCACCCTGCGCTGCGCCGGGAAACTAGACCACTATATGTTAATGGTGCATTAGGGTAAGAACGGACTACAAAATGCCAAGTATGTAAAAAAGAAGAAGAAAAAAAAAAAAAAAATTTTGGCAGACCATGTAGCATTGTCTGACCTGAAAGGATGGTAATGACATTAGCTGTGGCTGAACACAAGTATAATTAGAACTGGATACAAAATACAAAGTACCAGGTCCCCGTAAAAAGACAAAAAATTGTACAGGTATCAACTATGGCAGAACACAAGTATAATGAATTGATTGGGGGCATTAAGGGGATACATCTACATTTGAAAATACCATTTAAAATACGGGTAAACATCAGAATATTTGAGGATTGTTTACATCCATGCTTTCAACAATCCTTGAGGCACTCTTCATTCCAACAAAAAAAGGGTTTTTTCCATGAAAAGGGTTCTCAATAGAACTCTTGGTCTTACAAAGAACTCTTGACAAACCCTGTCTTCAAAAGGGGTTCTTCAGAAGCAAATGGTTTTGGGTAGAACATCAGCCCTTTAGGAAGAACCCTTATTTCTAAGAGTATAGTACAGAAAACTGAATCTGAATTTCTGTTGCCATGAGTGTCATGCACATACGCACACATACATACGGTGCCCCACAACCATACATGATGTACTGACCCTAGGTTGCAGCTCCAGTGCATAAGGCTAGATGGCGTAGTGTGTTCAAAAGCTAATCTGAACACAACAGAGCTTTGTGCCAAGCCACTGATAACAGCAGTGAGGCTTCTCAGGTAGCAACTCAAGCTGTTTTCATTCCCACTGCACACAGGACAGCATCAGTGTGAGAAAAAGCATATCACAGCATGATTTTTTTTAAAGAATCTGTATGGGAGATCTTTCTCAGGGGCAAACCTTCCACATGGAAAATGTTTCCATTTGTCACAGTGGATCATCTAATTCCCTTATTGCCACGTAATTATGGTGAAATAAAGAGATGCCGCAGATTGACAAAGCCAGTGCTACAGGATAAGCATTTCTGACAAGAGGGAAAAGATTATGCAAGAGAAGGGGCCTGGGTGCAGGGTAAGCCAGGTCACTGTTCAGGCTCTGGGAGGTTTTAGGGCCACTCAGCAGCAGGGCATGGAGCGCCCGCCACTGCACATTCAGCCTGTGTGGTTGCGAGGTCGGCCTTGCCGTCTTGCTTCGTTGCCATGCTGTACTGAGTGGCTGCAGCCAAGCCAAACAGCCCTATACTCAACCGTCACACACAAACACACACACACACATCGCCCTGACTCTTAATTTAGACTTTATTTTGATTTCTCCTCAATCTGTGGGTGTTGGATCCCACTGCAGCTCTTTGACGCAGCCCAGCTCAGCTGTTCCCTTCACCTTGTTCTGTCTCATTACTCCACTTGTCTGTCCATCCATCTGTCTGTCTGTGTCTCGCTTCCAAATTCTCCACCAGCCGAATACTGTTTTTCTGTTGATGCTGAAATACTGGAGTTGCTTTGCGTCAGTTATTCATGCTGCTGCAACCGCAATACTTACTGTAGACGAAATTGTGATTACTCAAAATGGGACACTTTCCCCATCGGATGGTCTTGTGGCACTTTTTTGTGAGCTGTATCCATATTGCCTGCACTTTCACCCTTCAATGGAATGCACCGCCACTCCAAGAATTTTTTTTTGTTTTCACTGTGGAATGAAAAAAATGAGTTGAAAGTGTACAAGTGTGTGTTTGTCTGAAAAAATGCCACCTACTGTAGTATTTAGGTGGTGTGTAGCTTAAAGTGAATCGGTCCCTTAAGTGTTACTGCAAGTGTCAGCCAAAGGAGAGAGGTGAAACTCAAGGAGGTGCTTGAGCGAAATCACACACAGTATATGCTGGTGATAAGCTAAGACACACACACACACACACACACACACACACACACACAGGGGAGAGAGACTCATTAAGGAGGTCATAAATCACAGGGAGCAGTGCCAGAGAGCGATCACTCTCCCACTGTCTAAACACTGCTCTCACTCAGCCTTATTAGCAGGAGTCCAGCTCTCACCCAGACTGGAGATATTAGCCTCCTCGCTAAAGATAATCACAAAGATTACATTACAGTTGCCAGAGGTACCAGGACAACTCCGGGAGATGTTGAGTTCATGGGAGGCAAAGATAGCTATCCGACTATCTGCTCTTGGTCTGTAATTGAATTGAATGATTTTACCATCAATGCACTGTTATAGTAGGACTGGATTGCACCACCTATTCGTAAATCCATTGCTAATGCTGCATTTCCACTGCAAGGTACGGCACAGCTTGAGTTAACTCGACTCTCTCTTTTTTAATTCCACTGGTAAAAATTGTGGATAGTACCTGGTCCTTTTTTTGGTACCACCTCAGTCTAGGTTCCAAGTGACCTGAGCCGATACTAGAGGGTGGAGTTAAAACACTGCAAAGCACTTATTGGTCAGAGAGAATTCTCATTTGTGCAACACATGCCATCCTGCACAAACCCGCAATTTTTATACAGCCAAGCTACAGTTAATATTGTCTGCCCCAACTTTTAAAAAATGGCAGCCCTCAAAACTACACCATACACTTGACTACGCCATACAATTGACAAAATGCAGACATTATTGCCAATGAAAGGGTCCAGTTGCATTAAAGATGTTGCCACAGCAGTTTCATGCGGCATTGCTATGATGATCAGTTAAGAATCCTGCCTATGCTGATAGGGTTCTAACCGTAGTAGAAATAAAAACAGAGAAAAGTACCAGTGCCACAAGTGAGTTGGTTTGAGTCGAGTTGAGCCGAATAAGGCAGTGGAAATGAGGCGGAAGTATGTAGAGTTCCTGTAAAGCTCATAAGTGACTACTAGCTAGTTTCAAACAATTCTGGTACCACCATCAAATAAATTACTTCAAATAAGTAATATAAATGTGGCTCAGAATGAGTGGGAAACATCTGATTAAGCCAACATAATCAACATTATTGAGTCATTTAATGTAATTTTATGGGCATAAATTATTATTTGTCATCATTTTTTTTTTAAACAGCATTTTGATCAAGTGTCATGTCAGATATGCCAACCGTAGTCCATTACCTCCATTATTTATTCAGCGAAACTATAATAGCAAGCTAGCAGCAGATAGTAGGGTCAGGTAGCTATGCAGCAGTTGCACCTGGCTGGTATACAGTATGTGAATATTTAGAAACAACTAATTTGTTCTAAATTTCCATTTTGAAAACATGTGCTAGCCTAAGTTTGAACTGAAGCTGGCATATAGTTGCAGGAGAACGCTGGCGGTTTTCAGAATTTTTGTTACTGTCAACTCCCATGAAAAGACAAAAGAAACCCAACGGTAGGCAGTAAACCCCAAAATACATATTTTTTTTCCTCTTACCTGTAGTGCTATTTATTAATCTAGATTGTTTTAGAAAGAAAATTGTTCCCTCATGAAACTGCTCACAAGGTTGTGGATTATCTTGAGTAACCAGGGGCCTCATGTACAAAGACTTGCGTGGATTTCCTACTGAAACATGGCGTACGCTTGAATCCAGAAAACGTCGTACGCACAAAAATATCCATATGTATGAATCTGTGCGTACACATGAATCCAAGCACATTTTTTTTGTACATCCCAATCAACGTGGAATTGAGGGCACATGTTGGAGTACCCGACCCCTCCCTGTCCACGCCCCTATTTAAATATGCAAATCATATTTAAATGAACCCTGCACCTGAGATTCCCCTCTCTGCACGATCAGAAAATTAAAACAAAATAATGAATAAGACGGGAAAAAAAGAAAATCTCCACAGAATGCAAATTGGAAACGCTACTCACTTAAGTGGAGGTGCGCAAAGATGTACTTTTTGGCACAGTCCTCCGGCATCAATACAAAACGCAAGAGGAGTGAGTGGGAGAGTGTGTGTGAGGCTGTCAATGCTGTAGGGACAGAAAAGCATACACACGCAGAATTAAAAAAGAAGTGGTCCGACATTAAGGTGGAAGTGAAGCAGAGGACGGCTGCCCACCGCCAAAGTGTGGCCAAAACAGGCGGGGGGACAGGAGAGGAGGAGCTCACCCCGTTTGAACAGAGAGTCGCCTGGGGTCAGTTGAAAGCAGACAAATAATTATGTGAACTGGATTTACAGTTTATATTTGTTAATTTTATACACCACTTACAGGGATCACATACTATTGTTGTAAATGAATGCAGAAGTGCGCCGGGGAAAAGGTGTGGCTGATTAAGAAATGTCACACTTTACGCACGGGTTTATTGACATGAGTACTTTACACACAGAGACAATCAGGGGCTTGTTAGAAAGCTCTGAAGCTGTAGTTTAACCAGCAAAAAACAACAAGTCACTAACTTTAACCACTGACTAGTACTGATGCTGTGAAGGCAGGATAATATTTGGGGGCGCACATGTTCAGTGCGCATCATGGGGATTGATATTAGGACAATTAAACGAATAAATTATTTACTCACCAAGAAGCCACCCATCGCGCACAGTGCCAGCTTGTAGTCTGTTCCCAACCATGCTGTTACTCAGAATGTATGAATCGTGCGTTGAACCAGGCCACCTCGCCACAATGTTGGTTAATTGCATTTGCGCATCACATATGATCTGTACATTGATCGAATGAAAATGCTTCCTGTTGACAAAAACAAATTCATCCTGCGATGGCGCTTTTATAATGTGTGTGCAGTCGATAGCTCCGGTAACATTAGGAAAACCGGCTCTCGCTGCAAATTGCGCTTTAATGTTGGCCTGTTCAGCTGCATATGGGAATTTGATATACCTGGCTGACATGCGGATAATTCCGTCCCACACAGCTGGCATGACTCGGCTCAGGGTCGACTGGCACAGTCCCGATCGGTCGGCCAGCTCCCTCTGGAATGCCCGTGTTGCTAGGAGTCCCGGTGTGGTCAGCACCTGTATGGATACAGGCAGCGCATGGCTCCTTGCCGTATCGCGCTCCAAGGTCGGCCGCAGCTCTGCGCACAGTTCCAGGAGGATTGCCCTCGGGAACCAATGCGGCAAATACTGCTAAAACAGCCGTTGTTGTTAACGGTATTTTTGGCACCACTTTGCCATGCTTTTATATCCACTCATCTAATTGCAAACACGTGGGTGTGTTAACTGTTCATCAGTGTTAATTGTTCATGTGTTTCTGATGTGCACATCACTCTGAGGACTAATTGTTTTCACATTTATTTATTATAACAGTTTCCCAGCATCACCTCTAAGTGTCGCCAAAGGATCAACAGCTGTAGAAACGTGCGTACGCCAGCCATGAAGTTGGCGTGAGGCACCGCACATTTCCACGGTCATTTCACTCTTGACACATCTGAACTTTGCCGTGGAAAAGGACGTACGCCACATTTTTGTGCGTACGCACCCTTTGTACATGAGGCCCCAGGTCATGATTTCTGGAAAGAGACATTGCTGTTGAGATTTTCAAATGTATTTTTTTATTTTATTTTTTTATTCTGGGGTGAACTGACTGAAAATAGCCTACTTATTCCTATTTTCAGTGGATTCATCCACATTTGGTGGAAAAAGAAAAGAATACCCATGATCATAATCATCATCACAAGATAGAGCAGCAGTCTGGCTCACTTATAGTTTTCGGCGGTTTTGAGAAAGAGTAATCTTGACAGTAAGAAAAACATAGAGTATCATCAGATATAGATTTGTTTTAAGGTGCAACAATTCTGGTGGCCTAGTGGAGTAGTGGCCTAAAATGCAACTTTGTATGACACAACTTTAATGTCACCCGTGCTGCATTTCACTCCTCTTTCTTCCTCTCCATGTTTCTAGCCACAAAAAAAAAAGGAAATCTCGATTCAAAAACACAGACTTTCTACCATTAAATAACCACAATTTATCTGTAGGGGATTGATTAGATTTAAGATCAGTACCACCGACTCAATTTTTTTGCCAGATGCAGAGATTTCTGGCTTCCAGAATGAACCTTTCAGCCCATAATCTGTTAAAGAACAAAAGCCTCACTGTTAAATTTTGACTTAATAATGCCAGTGACCTTTTTCTAAGTAGGTGAGGCTACTGCCAATAAAAATCATTTTCTCAAGAGAGAGGCAAAACAGATCCATTTAAAACAAACAAAGCTGCAGACAAACAGCCTACTATTAAATACTTAGAGGTGTGCTCACTGCTTTGCCCACTTAATTGACATATACAGACTTGGACCAGAGCTGCAGTTTTACTCTTAAGTTTTCAAAGATTAAATAGAGAGTGTGTAACATGTTGGCTATGAGCGTGCATAAATGTATGTGTGTGTGGTTTTGTTGATGTGTGCCATTTATGTGTGATCGCTTCTACTGTACAACCCAGTGACAGTTATATTGGTAGTTATATCATCCTGCTTCCTCTTCTTTATCACCCACTGTTGTTGGTCCTCAGTTGCCACGGATACCCTGGCATCACTTTTGAATCTTGACATCATCGTCGGGGGGGCGTAACTCGAAGACTTTCCCTGAACTTTCTCATGAGCAGACCAGCCCTCATCTGAGAACTTTACTGTCTTCACACAATAAAGGGCATATAGCTATCACACACTTCACAAGAGCAATCACAAGACCTATACTCAATAGTCCAGTATGTACTATGTTATATGCAAAGAAAATCCAGATCTCCTTTCTCTCTAAAATCAAACAGTCGATTTAATCACCTGTAAATTAACGCAAACAAGTTAATGTGTGGCAAAAGGTGTACGCATGGTTTTTATGGGTAAACACCGTTTGTATATCTGGCCCCTGATGTTTGTTACATGTTTCGTGTACATCATGACTTTTTTGCTCAGTCTGTTTCCTTCACAGCAGCAGCAGTTTCTTTATATCAATACACCAACGCCTCCATTTCAGCAAAGATTTTTTTTTTTTTTTTGCGATATTTAAATTTTTTATCGAATTCCGGTCATTCCTTGAAAAAATAATTAAAACAGGTGGATGGAAATGCACAGTTATCTTTGGAGACATTTGAAGAGGCAACAGATAGCATCTTTTCCTAAATATATCATTATGAAAATAATGTGGGTTGCACAGGGTAGTGGCCACAGTAAAATCAGACTATCAGCGTTTACATAGGTTACTTAGTGGCTTTGCAATCTTTGTAATAAGCTTCTGCCACCGGCTTTACGGCAGAAAACGCGTCATGTATTGCCAAATTGGTCGGTCAGCCAATCAGGGGCTGGAGCTGGTCCTTATGAGGAGTTGGGCATGAGATAGTTGAGACTGGAGCTGGTCCTTATGAGGAGTTGGGCATGAGATAGTTGAGACACGAGCACAATGGCAGACGGACAAAGTTTGGAAACAAGTGAGCACAATGGCAGACGGACAAAGTTTGGAAACAAGTGAAAAACGGCCTAGCGAAAGAAAACGAGCCCCTCTGTCTGAGGAGGCAAAGAAGAGCAAAAAGGAGAGTGATAAAAGAAGAGGAAAAACAAGAGTAAACCTCAGTCAGGCGTTCAAGAGATGGAGGGAGCTCCGCGACCAAAGAGGCTTCAAAACCGATGTCTAGCTAGCTTTCTTTCTAATGGATCAGTAAGTAACACGGCTAAATGTTAGCTAGACGAGAGAGGACTGTACTGTACTGGCTGCTAGTTCATTCCTAGCTGGCCAGCATCACAAATCACCGCAACCAGGGACCGGGTAACGAGTGTTGGTCGGCTGACATCCTCATTGCCATTCTACAGCAGCCCTCGGACAGTGTTACCCCCCCCCCCCCTCCTTCTGTTCTCTTCTCACGGAGGCAGCTATCGACGGACATCGCAGAGCTAAGTTACGCCCAGCTAAGTGAACACTGAACTCTGTTTCCCATTCAATTTGAGCTCCAACCGGCCGCATCGTTTTCATACGGTAATGTTAACGTTTATTCAGGACTGTTTACATGTGCATATTGGTATAATTTCACTGTGTCTACTGTTGTTTGTACTGATACTGTGCATATTGGTATAATTTACTGTTAGTTGCTTATACTGGTACTGTGCATTCTGGTATAATTATTTGCATTACTATTTGTTTTTTCTTCAGATAAATCTGATAATTGTTGCTCGGTCTCTTTACTCATTTATTTAGTAGAGTGTCCACACACCTTCTCATTCTACATATACATAGAGGTATACTGGTGGCTTTACAGCCTACATTTTATTGATTATCTCTGATCCCCACGGTCAATTTGGTCTTTGCGACAGTGCGACGCAACACCGCTGACGCTAGGTGGCGCCAAGCTAACAAAACCCAAATCCTATCTGTTGCCTCTTTAATTGTAAAATGTGATGGACATTTATTAGACCAACTGATAAATTGATTAATCGAAAGTCTGTCCGCACGCACACAGCAACAGGGCTAGCTGTTATCATCGCACAGCTAACATTACCTAACAATAATAAATGGGTGCAATAACAGAGTTAAGCTGTTTTCCGTGTCGGTGTGCATTCGTTGGGACTGTTTAATGGCTCAGTGTTGAATGCCACTGCTGCTGTGTTAGCTTGTGCTAATTGAGCAGATGCTGAACTAACTGTTCGGAGAGCAGCTGTGTAGACGGAAGCAACAGAAAACATGATGATCCTGCAAGGAGTCAGGACGGTCTAGGATCAGACCCCCAGTGTTACAATGATCAAGTGCAGGTATCATATGACTGGAGGAGATTGGATACTACTTGGTACTGGGTTATTTAGGTCAGTACTTTTACATGTATTGAGTACCAATATTCGGCTATAATCTCATCAAACTAGTTAACAATGAAAATAACTTTTAGTTGCGGCCCTATGCATTGTATCGCTATACAGCACTATAAACACCTATGTGATATTGATTAATCTACATGTACTAATACCACCACAGAAAGACCAACATATTCTCACTCCAGTTCTCACATCTCAGCATTTGGTCATGGGCTGTCCACATCAAAGCATATGATGTGCAAGGTCTCCTGGGTGCATTGGCTGTTGACGTCCTGAGACACCATGTCAACTTAAGCCTAGTACATGCATTGTCTGTTTTCAAAATACACTTCTATTTTCACAGGAAATGTACAGTTTCCATAGTCTCTTTCAAAATAAACACACTACGTCAGTACAACACCAAAAATTTACTTTTTTTTTCTTCAACAACAAACGCACATGGTTACATTTAGCCCACACACACACCTGGTTGGGTTTACGCAACCAAAGCACGTGGTTGGATTTAGGAAAAAAGAACGGGGTTTGGCTTTAGAATTCTATGGGAAGCGAACACTAGCCTCCTGAGTGAAAGTTGTTGGACCAATCCACCACCCCCTCCCGCTCTACTCAGACTTCTGCCCCCTTAATTTATGTTGTTGTCCTGCCGCATTTCCTCCTGATGCCGGCTGGCGCCATTTAACAATTACGGTGACCAGCTACGTATCATGCCGACATAAGAGGCTGTTTTTTTCATTGGTGTCTGATGCTGGAAGTTACTGACCAAGCATTGGTATTTGACGACTTCAAAAAACACACATACAGTGGGGCAAAAAAGTATTTAGTCAGCCACTGATTTTGCAAGTTCTCCTACTTAGAAAGATGAGAGAGGTCTGTAATTTTCA
>NC_065529.1:13389374-13405141 GCF_006386435.1 Epinephelus moara
AGGCTGTGGACAGGTGTCTTTTATACAGATAACGAGTTCAAACAGGTGCCATTAATACAGGTAATGAGTAGAGGACAGAAGAGCTTCTTAAAGAAGTAGTTACAGGTCTGTGAGAGCCAGAAATCTTGCTTGTTTGTGGGTGACCAAATACTTATTTTCCACCATAATTTACAAATAAATTCTTTAAAAATCCTACAATGTGATTTCCTGGATTTTTTTTTTCGTTTTGTCTCTCATAGTTGAAGTGTACCTCTGATGAAAATTACAGACCTCTCTCATCTTTCTAAGTAGGAGAACTTGCAAAATCAGTGGCTGACTAAATACTTTTTTGCCCCACTGTATAGACAGATATAGACTATCACTGCATCTGTCCTCATTGACACCCAAGTTCACAACAATCCAACCAGCAGCCTGTGCTCGGAGCCTGGGAATGGGACTGACAGAGAGGTTGTATAAATAGCCTCACAGTGGCTCAGAGGCAACACCCAGAGCCACCCAACACAATGATAACACGCACACATACACACCGGCTCCTATGGGAAACTATTACATTTTAGTGCACACTGTAAAACAGTCAACACTATCAGGGTGGAAATCGGTCAGTCTGCATCTGTTGGGGGTTCTTAAAGTCTTTGGAAAGTGTGTCTATGTGTGTATGAGTGCTCTTAAGCAATGGATTGCATGCATACAGTGTGCACATCACTCACATACACACTCACACTGCTGTTATCTCTGCTGTGAGGGAGTACCTCCTTAAAGTCTTGCTTGGTTGTTTCCGTGTGGTCACCCAGGATATTAATCACTAAATCAGCAGCGTGTGTATGTGCTTTATGGCGGAGTACCTGCTGGAGTGGCTTCTCTGGAAGGAAGTGATGTGTTAGAAGGAAAGTGTATGACCTCAGAGGGGTTTCCATCTGACTCTGGGTGCAGTGTGTGTGTTTGTGCATGACTTTCTCCTGCAGGGTGTCAGTTACTGAGAACCAAACCTCTGTTATCTGTAAATCACAGTGAAAGTTCGCTAACAGAACAAACAGAACAGGACTTTGTCACCCACAACAACAGAGAGATTTAACACACCCAGAGTTACAGAAGCTTTCATCATTTCTACATTCAAATCAGGTTTAATCCAACGAATGTAGATGGTGTATTGCACATGTTTTTGAAATATTGTGCGCTTGTTTTAGCTGAAAACAAGAGACAGAGTTAGGAGTACAAAAATGAACATGAAAACCTCACTCGTTCTTTATCACAAAGCAATAGAAGGTGTGAAAGAGTTAAAGAAGATAGAGAATTGGGAAGGAATGGAAAAGTGCAGGTAGAAGGAAGTCGGTCCAAAATTCCTTAAATGCTGTCAATAGTTTGGAGCATGTAGGAACTAGAAGGCTGAGGCAAGTCTCCATTCCATGGCAGATTATAATAGTTATAGAGAAATCACCAAGAGACAGATACTCTGACAGTGTCAAATGAACATGACTGCAGGTCACAGAGTCAGGCAGGATTATACATTGACACATTAAACCCTAAATGACTGCTTGTCCTCAGCCATGGGAAGGTAAACTATATTGGGTAACACACACACACACTCAGAATTCCATCACCAGGGCCAACCATGTCGTCAGGTAAAGGCATTGTGTGCCATCCTGTAACCCGTGAATTGTGACTTGTTTCTGTACAAACAATTTAAGGCTCGACCTTTGTGACGTGGGAAAAACAGCCATAAGGAAAAGATGGCAAGTGACAGATGTTGAGAATTGACCTTTCGCTAAGCCCCGCCCCTTTGTGATGGTCCGTCAAAGCTGTTGGAGTAAGCATGGAGCCCACACTGTAACTAACTGCACTCCCTAAGCATGGAGCCCACACTGTAACTAACTGCACTCCCTTAAGAAATATTATCATATTTTTGGAAAACTGAAACAGTGATTCCAGAGAGCAGCAGACAGAGGGGTCTACAGTCTGTGTTTGAAGGATATATCCAGGATGTCAAACTGACTCAGCAGCAACAACAGGTTAAAAAGACAAAGATAGTTAGAAGCTAAAGCCGAACTATAGGCTACAGATCACAGTGTAAAAGAGAACCATCACATCACTGCTGATCGCCACAGAAGACAATTAATATAAAGGGAAACTTTACTGATAGTGAACCAGCTGTGTGGCATCGCAGTGTGTGCAGATGAACGGTGTGTGGCTGCTCCCCTGTGCTGCTGCCAGCAACTGGACCTTCGCCACTGGATGGGGGAAGTCAAACAACATTCATCTGCACACAATGCGATGACACACACCTGGTTGGATATCAGCAAAGTTTCCCTGCTTCCCTTCACTGGTTCCTGTACAGCAGAGTTGGTATTTTTTTCAGTTATAATCATTAAAAAGCAAACGCAGCATGTGTATACATTCAGTAGGCTATATCTTCATCTATAACCCTGCACTTTTCAGGGTCTGACTTTGGTTTTGGAACAGGGAAGAAACATATATGTTTTCCAACACATTCTCACTCCGACCGCATCACATATTGACGTTTGGTCATTGACTTTCCACAGCCACATACGATGTGCAAGGAACCCTGGGTGCGTTGGTTGTTGTTCTGGGACACTGTGTCAAGCTCTGCCTGTTACATGCATTGCCTTCTTTCAAAACACACTGTTGTTTTCACAGGAAATTTAACATTTACATACAGTCTCTTTAAAAATAAACACACTACGTCAGTACAACACCGTAAATTTACATTTTTTTCCTTCAACAACAAATACACGTGGTTGGGTTTAGGCATCAAAAGCACATAGTAAGGGTTTAGGAGAAAAGAACTGGGTTTGGCTTAGAATCTTACGGGGCGCGAACACTGCTCTCTTGGGTGAAAGTCTGTGTTTGTTGCAATACCCCTGCCGCCCGCCCGAGTGGGACTTTCGCCACCTTAACTTTTGTTCATGTCCCACCACATTTCCCCCTGACTCCACCAGGTGCTGTTTAACTATAAAGGCAACCGGCCGTGAATCGTGCTGATGTTAAAGATGCCTTCTTCTTTTGTTTCTGGCACCGCAAGTCACTACCCAAGCACTGGATTTCGATGACTTTGGAGTGAGACAAGGCTCCTTTTTCCAGCCTCTCCAGATAACAAGTATCATTAATACACGATGTGCCCCAGGCACAACATTTAGCTCGAAAACCACAAAACTAGCCTGAAAATGAAGCAAATCTGAAACGATTGCATTAGAGTCAATGGAGCATAGCTGTGCTGTTGTCAGACCCTGGTCTGAGCTGGCCTGATGCTAAGTTATGATTGGCCAGTCTGCGTCCGAGGGTGAGACTTGAAGGGTCAAATGTGTGTGTTTCTGTCAGTGTGTGTTTCTGTGTGTGTCATAGGCATCACACTTACACTTCACATTCATGCGTTATCATGCACTTTTAGCTAAACTCAAGTGAACTCATAAAATTCAGTTTCACCAACTAATGTAGATCGCCAACAAAAGTTAAAGTAAAAGCCAGCCACAGATTCATCCTTCTTTAGCATTTCTTTAAGAGGGGCTATTAGCTGAGCTGCTGCTAACATTAGCTCAACTTGTTTGTAGGTGCTCAACTAGGGTAAAAACACAAAATAACACAGTTTTAGGTTAAATATTAGTCCTTCTCCAATGTTCTTCAGTTGGCACAGGACATCTATGAGGTCTCAGGGGGACTGCGAGCTGAGCTGCTGCTAATGTTAACTCAGATGGTTTCTCTGATAACTTAGATCCCGACATTCAATGCCAAAAGTCTGTCATCCATTTAAGAAATACAGTTTAAAAACAACCAAGATCTCAAAGTGATGATGACATGACTTGAGAAAGTAAAAAAGTATTTAGCTGGAAAACCACAGACATCTGTCTCACTTTGGGCCCTACTGTGATGCCGGCATGGAAAATAGCTCTTTACCAGCAAACTGGGGCGCACTGAGGTTATTTGACTGCCTACCCTGGTTTGGTATCTTGGTAACTCCCTATGCGCCCCAGTAGGATGAGAGGCATTAGGGCCAAAATTGCCTCTTACCTCTAATGCACCCATCTATAATGTATGTTAATATACTTTCTTTGATCCCAGCCTATATCCAAATGTGCAACATGTGCACCACAAAAATGACCAAAAGCTGGTTTGGCACTCCCCAACACATAAGGCATGGCACACTGTGGTCTGTGCTGTGTCACAGGGTTTATGAAAATAGAGCCCTTTGTGTGCAAGACATCAGCATTTGATTTTTTGAACATGGTCAACTTATATGAGGTGTGAATGGAGGTAAATGTTAATGGAAATGTCACTAATTGGTAATTTGCCAGATTAAATTTTCTAAAAACAAACAAAAAAACCTCTAGCTTCTTTTCACACATGCCAGGAAGATTTCAGTCTTCTATCTTCCAAACATTCATTTGGCATAAAGCGTCAGAGAGGTTACCATCAGTGTCCTGTCTGCAATTTACTGACATCATGTTGCAGGATTTCTGTGTATTGAAGTCCTAAAATGTCAAACACTTTTGCAGCCACAAACATCCAAAGTTGCCACGTGCGGCTTTAAACAGGAAAATCAAACTGAGACCAAACAGATGGTTTTGTTAGATTTAAACAATAAAATATCTGTTGTTTATCACGGGTCAACATATGTGTGAAATTCCGCACATAATTCAGCATCAGCACTGGATCAGCGTGAAGCAGCCTGGTATGTGTTGTCCTGGTGTGGTTGGGAGTCAATGTGTTCTGTTGCGGGTTAAGGAGGATACTGAGGGGCTTTAAGTGCTTTCACTCTTCCTTTCTCTGCTCTCACCTCCTCTGTCTCTGTCTGAACGCCTTTCTTCTCCCCACTGACTTTTTGAGACAATAGGATCCAGCTGTGAGGTTGTAAAACCCTCTGGAACGTCACTAAAGAGGCAGATCGGCCTGCAAATGGCTTCAATTAGCCTGTCACATGCTAATAAAGCTAGTTAAAAAGAGGGACAACTAGCCAAGTCACACACTCGTGCACACACAGTCGCTCGTAAATGCAGACAAAAGCATAGAGTCCCGATGAGCGCACCGGTCAGGGGATACACAGAGTTTATGTTAGCTTCTAGAAACCTTCAGAAAGTTTGTGACATGGATGAAATTGTGCAAACATATTATCGTTTAGAAAATACATACAGTATATGCACAACTGCATGTGCAAACTCACACATAAAGACACATAAAATCATGGATACAGAGTCATACACACACACCAGAGAGACACGTGTAAACAAAAGTGACAGACATATACATAAACATGTTAATTCACAGAAAGTGAGTGCACACACACACACACACACACACACACACACACACACATATGCAGGCAATTACTGTATAAAAACACAGTGACAAGTGTGTCGTGTCAGTGGGACGTCCCGGTTCCTGTTTTCACTCTGTAACACTCAGTGTGACTGAGACACACTCAACATCCACGTCCATGTTGTCTGCAGTCTGAAACACACGAGGCTGACAGCTCTCACTGACAAACACCCAGAGCTCAAAATCCATCTTCATCACCTTCACACACACACACACACACACACACACACACACACACACACATCCTGATCTTCTTCCACATGTGGGATGTCTGTGTGTGCTTGCATGTGTGTCTCAGTAAGCGTGAAGAGGTTCAGGTTCAGGGTCAGTTTAGTTTCAGCACCCTTAAAGTCCTACAGTAGCTCTAATTTACAACCCCAATTCCAAAAAAATTGAGATGCTGTGTAAAATGTGAAACTTAAGTATTCAACTGAATTCAGTAAAAAGACTACGTAATTAATGTTCAAATTGACAAACCTTATTAATTTTTCTAAATACACACTTATTCTGAATTTAATGCATGCAATATGTTCCCAAAAAAGGGGCAACAAAAGACTGGGAAGGTTGTGGAATGTTCAAAAAAGAACAGGTTGATTGGTAACAAATAATAGTATCATTAATGGTATGAAAGGGGCATCCCTGCAATGCTCAGTTGTTCACAAGCAAGGATGGTCCCTCTGAAAAACTGTAAGGGCAAACAGTCCAACAGGTTGAGAACAACCTTTCTCAACACACAATAGCAAAAAATTCATGGATTTCTCCATCGTTAACCCATAATATCATCAAACAATTGAGAGAATCCAGAGAAATCTCTGCATGTAAGGGGCAAGGCCAAATATCAACACTGAGTGCTCTCACCCTTTGACCCCTCAGACAGCACTGCATTAAAACCCAACATGATTGTATAAAGGATATTACTGGACTGGACATGGACTCAGGAACACTAAAGGAAACCATTGTCTGTAAACACAGTTCCTCGCTGGGTCTACCAATGCAAGTTAAGACTCTACCGTGCAAAGTGAAAGCCATATATCAACAACATACAGCAACGGCCCTGACTTATATTGGCCCGGAAATCATGAATGTCTTGTCCTCTGCGTTGAAGAGAAAAAGGACCATCCAGATTTTTACCAGTGCAAAGTTCAAACGCTAGCATCTTTGATGGTATGGGGATGTGTTAGTGCCCACTGGCATCATGGGTTAACTGCATAGTGTGAAGGCACCGTGAATGCTGAAAGGTACATACAGGTTTTGGAGCAACATATGCTGCCATCCAGAGAAATAATAATAAAAAAGCCAACTGGCTAACATGTTCCAATAGTAAATGTTAGCTAACTAGTTCACCTCGTAGGTGACATGCAGTGAAAAAAAATGTTGATGTGTATTTTCAAACATTTAATTTTTGCGGGGAAAAAATTAAACTTTAATTATCAAGCAGTTAATTCGCAGCAGTAACTGCCAGGACCCCCTAGGGATTACGGACCCCCTGGTTGGGACCCAGGCAATAGATGCATGAATGGTATTTTTTTCTGAGCAGTGCAGAGCTCAGAGCTCTAGACTAACTTTTTCACCAAAGCCCTGGGACCATCCCGAAAGACTATTTTAACCGTCCTGTGCTGTCAAAACTTTAATTTATAATTGCCGATGCAGCCTCCATAATTCTCAACCAGGAAAGTGGCAGAAAAGAGGCGTGGAGAAAACAAAAAATCCTAAATAGGACCCTAAATCACTGAAATGCAGATTCGCACGGGACTAATATTATGACATGACCTCTGGGATGGTGAAATATGGTCGGTAACTTGTGGTGGAATTTTTACTTTTCAAATTACGGGAAGGTCCCCAGGTAATACTAGACCTGTGCCAAAAGGGCTTTAGTCAATTTGAAAAACTACAACATCATGTCTGTACTGCAATGAATTGTGGATAATTAAATCAGTGATGTCTGGAAGCTGTGCAAAATGTCCATTTGAGGCCCCTTATGGACTGGATTGATTGTGGATTTGAGCAGCCCTCAGCGCTTCTAGATTTTTTAGGAATATGCCCGCAAGCTTCGTAAGTGCAGGGAAGAGTGGACATTTGGATTCAGCCCCATTCTTACTCTTTTTTATAGAACTCCAGGAGGCTTACTCCTTCCTTCTGATGATGACAATGCAGGTGCTTGGATAAGCACATACATGTGCAAATGCATGAATATACTGTAAACTTACAGATTCAGGTTTAGGAGTTGAAAATATGGTCACCATAATACACAACTTTGGTTTGTTGCTAGCACGGTTTGCTATTTACATTTGTTGCACACAACTACATTTTATTAAAGTGATGGCAAACAACAAATACTGTGCATACAGTTAATTATGCTAGCAGTGACAAATGGAGGCAGTGTAATTGGCCAATGTGGTCTGATGTAATGAGGTTGGTAGGTTGAATGGAGAAGAGGATTATTGCTTGGAAGGTTTGTTTGAATGCAGTGAATCAAAGCTGACTACAGCTGCCACTTTCCACAAAACAAACTTTTCAGAGCATTTCACACTCAAACGTATGAAAGTACTCATTCAATAGAACATTTTGCACTAATGTTTACCTTCTTTAAGCAGCCTTAATTTAAAGATGTTTCGCGTCAAGCACAGATTTTTGTCCAAAAATTTGCAAGGAAATTTATAAAAACTGACTTTGTAGGTTCTTATGAATTTGCATACCCCTTGCAAAAACATTCCAGTGGCCTTCAATTTCAGCAGATTTCTGCATGTGGAAATATATGAAACCCTTTGTTCCAACTGATGTCATACCTCCAAGTGTTGGTTACCTTGCTGCCAAAATGGGTAATGTCTGATGAATTTGGTTTCTGCCTCAGCTGGCATACAATGAAGATGCTAATGTAGTCGATATGCACTTGCTAACGTTACACGTTGGTAATGGTCTGAAACAAAAAGAAGCACATGGCTAATTATTATGCAGAATTACGTCAGCGGACCACCAGGTGCTAATCTGTTGGACCTTAATCAAACAATTGCTCCTCACGGGTTGGCATTGTGTAGTGTTCCATGCAGCAGTTATATTATGATGGTAGTGAGTGCCTAATCCCCTGAGAAGAACAAGCTACTCACATTTCTTTGTGGATGGGTGATTGTCAGATTGGAGTTCTGATGTTTGGAGCTGCCAAATGGTGCAGTTAGTAAGTCACCAGGTGGTGTAGCTGCAGGTCATGAATCTTTGTAACCGCAGGGAATGCCAATAACATTCTCTGTCTGGATAGGTTTTATTGTGTGGAGTGGACATGCAAACTATTTAGGAGGAAACTCTTTTTGCGTCTTGACAAAAAAATGGAATTTGCAGGCAAATTATCCGTATTTCCGCACCACATTTTTGTATTTCACTGATTGGCTTTTCGAGCTGTCATGTCATGTAACCTCCTTTAAAAGATAAAAGGCATTATTAAGTGGTTGTAAGGACATCCTCTATCAAATAACTTTGGGGAAGCAGCAGGCCCCCAGGAGGTGCACTGGGCTTTAAAGCCAATTTTCATAGTGGCCAAACAGGTACTGCAATTTCCAGGGTCCTTCACGTGATGCTATTGGGCCCAAAAAGACTTTTTTCCCATAGACCTACATTGGGAAAGAGACATCTATAAATTACTGGATACATTTTTTTAATGCGTCACAACCCCCACACAATCATTGGTTCCGCTATCAATATTTAATCCATTTAGTTCAATAACATCTGGAAAGCCAAAAAGAGCTGCAAGATTATATTATCTTATCAACATTTCAGTTAGCAGAGTGCTAAACCAGAAGTCAGCCACTTGCCGAAAGTCTCTAGTGTACCTGCTCTATCGGCCCAATGATGTGGAAGCAGTGCTGATCATCCAGGTAATTTCATACTGCAACCATGGAGCAATTTTGGCTTCATGTGCCACTGAGCAACTGTCCTAGGAATGACCAGAGCATCGCCACCAATGCTGTATGCAGGTCTCTTAATACATCCATGGGAAGCAGAGACAAGAGGAATAATCTTGTTCCTTTTCTCTCCTTTGTTTTGCCCTGCCCTGTCTGACAGGAAAGAGGAAGTAGGGAGTATCCTGCTGTCTTTCCACCACCGATTGGTTCCCATTGTCATGAGTGATGACATAACTAGGAGTTTCACCAACTGCCTGCTGCACTGAAATGCAGCTGGCAGAGCAGTCGTGAAGAAGGCACACATTCCCTTCTGTTGCTGCCGTGTAGGTTTTTGGTTTTGGAGATCTGATGTGAACATGCTATATCATATTGTTTGTAAAATATGCCTATTTTACATTTGCAAGAAGTAATTTGCTGAAGCTGTATTTAAATACACTACACCACTTCCCTGAAAGGTAAAATGTGTAAGATATGGACAGAAGTTTCACTGCTGCTTTCTGCCACTGGAGACAGCTTTTGGTGAGAAAAGTGATGAGGTTTGATGATGAACTCGTAATGGATGGACGACTAGTGGTTAGCCAACAACAACAACTGTTTTCAAAATGGAACAATGGATAAATAATCCCTGAAGACATTCAGTGTCAGGTTTATCATCAAGGATTTATTTTACAAAGTCTCCAAAAAGACACTACAGCTCAGAGCTGGATTACAAAGCACCTGAAGGGGATACAACCGATGAGAACCCTCATTGGAACAGTCATATGGCTAGCTTCTGGGCCAAATATATGTAACGTTAGTAGCCTTAGTCATACAACATCGTCAACCCCAGATTTAACTTTTATACTGTCCACTATGTCAGATTTTTCTCATCAGTCCTGTTCAATGCTTGGCGGTAGGGCAGATTCACACACACAGCTCAGCTGGAAAGGCTCCAATTCTGCGATACAGTACACAGTTTATTTTCAGATAACACTATATTAGGCATCACATTCATTTTTCTCTTGCCCAATCAGACAACTGCATGAGGCATTCCACTTGCTCGAACACAGAGTTTATTTGTTCTGGGAAAGCATTAATGTCGAATCCTAAGGCCAAAGCCACACGTGAAGACTCTTAAGATAGCAATGATTATTTTGGCCAGCTCTTGGAGTTTCAGCACTTTGGTAGAATTTTATATATTCTTGCCCTGCGGTTAGTTCGTAGTTTGCTTTTTGTTATTGTTGTTGTTATTTTGTTAGAACTGATACTGCTACTAAAGCCTCTAGCCAGGTACAGGTTCTGCTCATGCACTGTTCGTACACATACCTATGAAAAGTAATGTACCGAAATCATTAGCCAGTAATTTGAATATAACCTGTGTAATCAGGAAGGCTGCTGTCACGTGACCACTGCGCTGATACGAGTAAAAAAGCAAGTACTATAGAGAGCGAAAGTCCACTTAAGGGGGAAGGTCGGGGTGGTGGATGGGTCAAACAAACCCAGACAGATTTTCTCACGTGAGAGTGTTGTTTGGGACCATGTGAAGTCAAGTGAACATTGAGCTATTTAAGGTATGTCTCCACCATGTTTCTTTTCCTGAACCTAACATATGTAACTTTATATTCAGGGTTCCCACAGTCATGGAAAACCGGGAAAAGTCATGGAATTTCCCAGCCTCATTTTCCAGGCCTGTAAATGTCATGTAGTTAGTAAAAAAAAATCATTGAGAGTTTTGAAAAAGTCATGGAATTTTGTGGTGTGTAACGGAAATTGTTACAGTAATCTTCCTTATACAACCTTCCATGTCCACCACAGGATATTAAGAATATAGCAATAGTATAACCAGTTCATTTTTCCCTCATGCTTGAAAGTCAATGCCAAACTGATATACAGTTAGTGCATGTAGGACTGTGCCTGTAGTTTGAAGTAGGGCTGGGCAATATGGCAAAAAAAATGATCACGATTTATTTTTTCATATCATCCGATCTCGATTATTATCACGATATTTTTTATTGTTTTTAAACTGCCAGTTTTAAAGTATCTGTACTTAAAACTAAAGAAACTAGAGGTTAGTTCAACATTTTATTAAGAAACGAAGTAAATAACAAAGCAAACAGTGCAACAAATGTAGAAAAATATAACACCAAAAGTGCACTACCTTACAGTCCTGAGTATTTTTGGAGGTATACAAGATAGAAAATAAACAAACTGCCCCCTTGGGCATAATGAAGACGCTTTAAAATGTATACATTATCATTTTCAAGTTATGNAATATCTGTTATTTTTAAAGCAAAAAAAAAACATGGAACAACTTTCTTGTTATTTACTCACCAATAGCTGAGTGCAGCCGATGACCGAAACACTGCAGCAGGGTCCAGCCTTTGAGAGCAACAGCTTTTACTATGTTGGCTCCGTTATCTGTTGTGATGCACACCTGTCGGTCTTCGCTAAGGCCCCATGATTCCAGCGCATCCTCCAGCCCCTGGCTGATGATTTCAGCAGTGTGGTCCTCCGGAAAATACACAGTCTGCAAGCATGTGCTTTGAAGAGCCCACTCCTTGTCATTGTAATGAATCGTGAGACTCAAATATGGCTCTGATGTGCGACTTGACCAAAGGTCACTTGTAGTTGCAAAGTATTTCACCTCTTTAAGCTCAGATTCCAGCTTTCCTCTGCATTCGTCATATAGCTGTGGCATTGCAGTTTGAGAAAAATATTTTCTGCCGGGGATTTCGTACCTCGGGTCCAGCACTTTGATTAAATGCTTAAATCCATCTTTCTCCACTGAGTTTAAAGGCATCATGTCTTTTGCTAGACAAAAAGCAATGGCGTGTGTGATCGTTTTTCTCCTTTTGGAATGTTGCTCATATGGCGCAATGGCAGCAAAAGATGACACTATTGATTGCTGCTTTGGTTGGGGTGTGTTGGTTGCTTTCTGTATAGTCACTCGGGTGGTACTTCTTCAAATGGTTAAAAAGATTTGTTGTGTTGCCGGTTTTTGAGGGCACAGACCGCCGACATACCTTGCACACCGGCTTAATTTGCTGCACGTCACTTTGGAGATACCCGAACCACCGCCACACAACCGACGTTGAGTAACTTTTCCTGTCAACAATAGCCTCATCTTCGGAGGATAACGCCAAGTCAAGGCTGACATCTGTTTCGCTGTCCTCGGCTCCGCGTTTGGCTCCGCGTTTAGCTCCACGTTCGGTCATGCTGTTTACTCCTCTGTTTACTCCCCCGGCAACTTTCAAGCGGAAGTGGAGCAGGAAAAGATCGACTCTGATTGGCTGTTGCCACGCACATTTCCGCCATGTTTGATCGAGTAAATAGGCTCACAGCTGATCACCGTAATCGACCTGAAATTAATCGCGATCACTAATCACGATCATATAATCGCCCAGGCCTAGTTTGAAGTATCTGAAGTGAATATGTATATGACCAACTATAAGAGAATTTTATTGAAGGGTCCTTGAAAAATTGATGGAAAAGTTTAAAATTTTTGTCCATGAAAATGCATGGGAGCCCCGTACATACACACGTAACATTAAGTTTGCAATGGGACAACGCCATTGCTGCGGTGCTTATTTGTTAGATACCATACAAACCGTTGTTTGTGCATTTTCATAAGATATACAAACCACTGTATGAGGATGCATTGCCAGGTATTAGACAATGCACCTGTGAATGTGTTCGGCAAAGGTAATAAGGCTCGAATTAGGAAAATTGACGGGTGTGGATAGCTACAGTATAAATTGATGACTTCTGTAAGTTTAGCATGTACACACATTTTGTGTTATAAAGAAACAGACAAAAACAAAATCTTTAATGCCACAAAAGAAAATGCTGCGTTGACTTGTGACAGATCCAGCAAATAGTAAATTTCTGCAAATCTCTTTTGGCCATAAATTGAGCATAGCATTATTTCAGGTAGGACACGATGTCACGCTCAGCTCACATCCCAGCTACATCAGCTGATCTCAAACAGCCAATCAACTGATGGATCAGCTGATTGATAGATGGGAGTCAGCTGATAGATCACGATTCTTTTCTATGGCAAATCTCATTCAGGGCGCCCTATTTAACCTGCTCTGGCCTGCCTACTGTTGCTGCTTCCTCTGCAAGCTGCTTTGCAACGCGCCTCCACCCCAGCTCCTCCTTTTCATGTTGTATCTGACTTATCAATGTCATTTCTGTTTGTCATTGATGCTGCTCTGTTCTGTCCCCAGAGGGTATTTGCTGCTGCTCTCCCTACCATAGGCTTTCCATGTAGGCACATGGAAGGGCAGAGAGGTTTGCTTTCTCTGCCTGAGACTTTCTATGCAGGTGCATGGAGGGGCAGAGTGGTGTGCCCAGAACAGAGCCATACCGCCAAATATAATAATGCAAATGGCGATAAAGTTTTCTTTGACTAAAGTGGTCCTGACTGAATTAATTTTGTGCATCCTGAACTGAGTGAGTCTATTCTTTCAACACATTGATCGAAGGAGACAAGATCTGATAAATGCTTTTGTTTTTCGTTGAAGTTCAGTAAAGAACAGGCATTACTTATCATACTTTAAAACATTTACTACATATGAACTCTGGTGAAATGTGGCGTACTATCATCTAGCATAACATTACACTCTCGCCCTCCATCTGCAGGGCAGCTCTGAGACAAACTG
This sequence comes from Epinephelus moara, assembly GCF_006386435.1. Classification (NCBI taxonomy): domain Eukaryota; kingdom Metazoa; phylum Chordata; class Actinopteri; order Perciformes; family Serranidae; genus Epinephelus; species Epinephelus moara. Next base: position 13,403,236 of record NC_065529.1, read on the forward strand.
TGCACTGTAACAGGAGGATGTGTAGAAGGTGAGTGGAATGTTTCTGCAAATAACTTATTTGTTACCTGTCAGATGCAATGAGATACAGGCACTTCATGTTAGGTACACACACTGCATAAACAGATGGACACACATCCTTCAGGAGCGACCTGTAGATCTGCAGATGTAAGGATGTGGGGAGGATGTGCAATTTGTCTGGATCAGGGAGTACCACATAAATCCCTTGGAAGCAGTAAGATAATCAGGAGTGTAGTAGAAAACTATTTATACTTGTCACTGAGATAGAGGTGTCATTATATTTTAGCGCCCCTTCTCTCTTGCTCACACTCACACTCTTCCTCTCTCAAGCCTCGACTTGTCTGTCGATGTGTTGCTTGGCGAGTGCCGGTGTGTAGATAGACTGATTGCAGAATCCAGCTATGATAAACAACACTAATGAACTGAGAGGTTACAGAGTACACAACCTGAGGAAAGCAATGGAGACAAGACGAGAGGACAGAGTGACATTCATTCATTATTGAGTCTCAGAGACAGTCTGCAGCTTTTCATACAAATACATCTTTGCTGCTCTAATGCTGACTGATAAGCTGATTAATGATTCTATCTACAGTAGCTTATATACTTCACAGCTCATCAGAAAACCGAAGAAAAGTTTCTAGTACCCATGAGATGAGGCATTTTATATTTCCAGCTGGACTAAATCTAAGAATAATAAAGTTGCATTTGCAAGAAAAAATGACAGACCTGTTTGTGTTTATTGTTGCTGCATGTGAACTATGACGTAAAACATACTTTCACTGAAGTGCATTGTGGGATTGCCATTTTTGAGGTATTCTGCATTTTCTTAGCATTCACATACATATAGCGCTAAAAACGTGAAAAAACATGCTTAACTAATTATATTGTCTGAAAAATAAGGTAGGATTTGATTATTTTACTTCTTCCTACTCTATTTTGAACATGCAGCGATTTTTTTAATCAGTGTTTATTTTGTGAACAACTTTTATTTCATGACTTAATTGTAACAACATAAGTGACAAAAAATACTGACGACAAAAATTTTGGCAAAACCCCTGAACAACCAAAGTTACATCACAGGAGCCTCCCTTTTTGAGGTCATTCCTATGTTTCCAGGGTCCCTATGTTCCCCAGGTTTAAGGGGTCCCTAAACTAGTATTCGTTTAATTTGACATGGGCCATAGGATTAGGTTAGGGGTACTGTTAGAGTAATCCTGCCTCTGAGAGTCATGAAACTACACTGGACCCAGCCTTAATGGTACATGCTCTACCTGGTGAGCTAAGGGGGCACCCAAATTTTTTTTCTTGTAACAATGTTCAAACTGTACTATGGCTTATGAGTAGCACACACATCACCATATGACACAATATGGCTGACTGAGGCAGGGCACAGTAAGTTCTACAGAGTCCTTCCATCTATCCATCCATTTTCATCTGTTGTCCAGAAAAGGGTCACAGGGGCAGCAGGCTAAGCAAGGTATTGCCAGCTTCTCCTGGGGGATCTTGAGGCTATCCTAGGCCAGATGTAATCCCTCCAGCATGTTCACGGTGTACTCCAGGGTCTCCTACCAGTTCTACTGAGAAGAACCAGGGAGGCACTCGCCTGATCAGATACCCGAACCATCCTTTTCAGTGCAAAGGAGCAGCAGCTCTACTCTGAGGGTCCGTCCCAAGTCTCTTATTTTTATAGTGCTACTGCTAGCTCCTCGCTTGAACCGGAAGTCGTTCGAGGTCCGCCATCTTCTAGGCCGTCCCAAGTCTCTTATTTGTGCAGCGAGGAGCTAGCGCTAGGAGCTAGCAGCAAGCTTTAAGCAGCTATGAGCTAGGATGGTCGAGAGCTTCCTATCCGGAAGAGTTTTTCAGCTGAACGCCATGACGTGTAAATACC
>NC_065529.1:13405319-13421128 GCF_006386435.1 Epinephelus moara
TCTCTGTATCATTGTGTCATACGGATTATTGTTAATGTATTATGTTGATCTGTTCTGTACGACATCTATTGCACGTCTGTCCGTCCTGGAAGAGGTATCCCTCCTCAGTTGCTCTTCCTGAGGTTTCTACCGTTTTTTCCCCGTTAAAGGGTTTTTTTGCAGAGTTTTTCCTGATCAGCTGTGAGGGTCCTAAGGACAGAGGGATCGTATGCTGTAAGGCAAATTGTGATTTGTGATATTGGGCTTTATACATAAAAACTGATTGATTGAGGCAGACTGACAGGTCTGATATGTCTTATTCACTCAGCAGCTGACTTGTTGAATGATGGCGAGTGGATTTAATAATAGTGATAATAATGATAATGATGCTCATCACAGTGACAGTGGAATAGCAGGGCTACAGACCGTTCTGTAATTGCAAAAACTTCGGCAAATGACTCAATAACAATGGTAATACATGCAAAAGTGTGTGACCAAAGTCATGACGGCAGGGGGTGGAGGTTACTGTTTTAGTCAGCGAATATAATGAGACTTGGGATGTACTCATAATAACGCCAGACGCTGGCTGCTTTACGGAGCAGATCCAGCGGTGCCACCGTCATTATGAATGGACGTCGCTTCACGTGACGCTTCAGTGGAAAGGACGTCTCATGTCTCTTAAACCGACAATACTCGCTCATCGCTCCTAGCGCTAGCTCCTCGCATTTTTCCTAGGTGGGAGGGGCTAAATAGCTAGAAAAGTCGGCTAGGTAAGATAACTAGCAGTAATTTAAGAGACTTGGGATGGACCCTGAGCTCCTTCCAGATGTGCTACTCACCCTATTTCTAAGACAGAGCCCAGCTACCCTTTGGAGAAAACTCATCATGGCAACTTATAACTGCTGTCTCAGGTTCAGGTGCTACATTCTATAGTTTATCGGCACAAATAAGACACTTCTTGTTTTCTTTTTGACATAGGCCTATCTGTATGCTGACTATAAATCAGAGAAATGAATAATGGCGAGCATCATGAGTAGGACAATAAAACATTTCTTTTCTTTGTTGTTGCGTTTTGTTTTGAAATCTTTGAGATAAGCGAGTGAAGTTTATGATATTGCACCGCCACGCATCAATGGTAATGGCAAGAATCGCATGCATGCAGGTATCTTTATTAATGTGAATTAGTGATAAATCACCGTCATGCATGAATCATGCATCAGTAATAACCTAATTTTATGATTCATGGTGATGAGGATGCAGAAAGAAAAAGAAAAAAATAAATGGCAAAACAGCTTATTATACCCCCCAAATTTCACAAATCCTGTTTTCAGGGAAGCTCATGTCTTACTGCCAATCTCCCCCTGGCTCCCCTGTAGCTATTTTTTTTTTAATTGCTTTGCTGTCACTCCTGCTAAAACAAAATTACATTAAAATAAAATTAGAGTAAGAATACAATAATTGTAAAGGTAACTGGCTGACTTGCTTATGTCTCCTATGTGTTGTAAGAAGAGGACTTCCTCCCAGTTTGGGACACTTATGAAGGGGCTCATACATTTGTCCACCATGCTGCAACAGAACATATTTTCAATTTTTTTGACTGTACCTCTGTTTACCCCAAACTGGTTAGCAACTTAGCAATATTCCCCCAAAATGCCCAAAAAGAACCGATGCTCATACTGTAGTTTCCTCTGGTGTCATGAACGGTTCATCATGGCAACTCTATCCCACCAGTCATGACAGCGTATCTTCATCCACTGCTCCCTTGTCCTACACGGTGGTACATGTGTGCAAGAAAGAGCCAATCAGCAAGTTTCAGATTCTGTCATGTGCACTGCTAAGGGTGGGCAGAAGCTAAGGATTGTTAGCTTAGATTTATAGCCTGGGAACCACACAAATCTGTGAGCTTGTGTTTCATTTGCTCTGGGAGATCCATCTGGCTCCCCCTCCGTTAAGACAGATTTTCAGCCAATTACAACTGTTTATCTTAAGTGTGGCAAGTTTGAAGTCACATGCCACACATTTTGCTGCTCTGATGTAGGTATCTTTATTAAAGTGAATTAGTGATGAATCACCGTCATGCATGAATCACGCCACACATTTTGCTCCAGGAATGAGTCCTAAAACCCCCAAAATGAGTTTGCATTTTAGCACTCCTGGTTCCCTCGTCTCAAAGTCAACAGGTTTTTTGAATCGATCTTTGGTTGGATGCCTGAAACAGGGTCTGTGGTTAACACAAGCTTAGGAGATATTCATATTTTTTTATATGACAAAAACAGGTCAGTAGATACCCCACTCGTGAATTTTAAGCTTTTATGTGTCTTAAAAAAGGAGGTCACTAACAAGTGAGACTACACTGTGGGGGTTTCTATGGGTTTTTTCCCCTGTTAAAGGGGTTGTTTTTGGGGAGTTTTTCCTTATCCGCTGCAAGGGTCCCAAGGACAGAGGGATGTTGTATGCTGTAAAGCCCTGTGAGGCAAAATGTGATTTGTGATATTGGGCTTTATAAATAAAATTGATTGACTGACTTGAAGTCATGCAATCGTGGTGTAGTTCATTTATAGCCTAACATTAGCTTTTTACTTCTGGCAACTGCATTTAGGGTCCAAAAATCATAAAAGTGGTGTTCATTTATAACAATTATCTTGCTGAACAAAACATCTAAGTATCATAAACTTTTGTTTCCCACAGTGCTTATTTTCTGCAATAATTCAAAAGTTAATTTAAAAATCAAACTGGCTTTTTATTTAGGGAACCAGGGCGATGATAACTTCTGCTGCGTCCAGTCTGCTCTCTCCAGCACAACGCACCAGGCTAATGACACTCAGATTAAACTGCCAAACTGCTGATCAAATTTGAATCAAGATTCTGCTACTGCATTTCCTATTTTTTGCCTAAAATGTTTTCAGAAACACATCTTTGTGTTTAGCTGTCATTTGAGAAAGTTTATGACCAGGTCACCATTTTTTACCTGCTTAAAAATGGACCAAGCACTGCCCCAACTTGCATAATTTTCATTTTTTGTGACTGGCTGTAGGTCTTGTTTTGTTGCTCTGATCCGTTGGTAATGCCCTCTGGAGATGTCCAATAGACTGAGACGTGCCGGACTAATTCACATTTTTAGCAACAAATTGGCCTGCCTGTAACATCTTACCTTGAAAATGACTTTGCAACACTTCAGATGTTAACACCCCTCCTCTCACACACACACTTTTCATTATGTAGCCTAGATAAACTTTAAGCTTGGTTTCCAGCAGCTCCAATCTAGACTTTAGGGAGCTACTGTATGTAGAACAGATGCCTGACTGAAAAAATGACCCAATTTCCACAACACTGTTAATGAGCCACAGCACATTATTCTTCTTCTATTTCTTCTTCTTGCCAACTGTGGACATCTGTGGACATTGTTGATTCATAGCAACACTAAGAGAGGAAATGATGGATTACTTTACAAGAGTCCAAATTAGTTTCTACAATTGGACCATCAGTGACTCTCCAACAGCGTCATCATTTATGGGTGGCAGCAGCTGACAGTAGCATGTGAATAGTTTGTGGTGGTGTGTTTGTTATTTACCTGGCCACCACAGGAGGTGTGCGTACCCAACACAGTAACTGGACATATGACAGAAACCTATGGCTTGGGAAACACACAAACATGAGCACATGCACATTTTTTACACAAATGCCTAGGCCTGGGAGTCCAGGGAGCTTTGGGAAGCATTTGGAGTTGTGTTCTCAAGGCAGCAGCAGCCTTTATCCTCCTGTGTTTGTGGAGGTCCTTTTAAACAAATCCATTAGGACCAGGCGCCACAGGGTTTGACTGCCCAGCGTGGGCACACAGATGGCCTGGCCTGGTTTTCAGACATACACACATTATGATTGGCTTGTACAGGTACTGATGATCCAGACCCAGCAGGGGTTTCAGGCTGTTTGGACAGGAACAGTGCTCAGGGTGGACGAAGCAGGTCAGAGGGGGAAGATCAATGGAGAGGAACTGCCAGGAGGGGAGAGTTTCTCATGGAGGGAGAAACACCACAAGACAGACTGACTCATTTAACCAACAGAAACCCAAAATACCACCAAGTCAGGAAAATAAAGCCCAGCTTATATGCTATGCTCTTTTCATAAAAGTGACTGTACTCATCGTAACTCCACACAATTTTGCAAAAAAATAATAATAATAATAATAATAATTATATCATAGAGCGGATGTAGAGCATTTGGGTTTTATTAATAATGCAGGGAAAATACTACTGTACGACTCACTACCTCAAACAAGTTGATGTTTTTAATAAGATTTTTTTCTTTAATGTACAAGGTAATGATGCCACCCAGGAGCTGGCTGCAGCGGCTGCTAAGTTCAAATTTAGTCTTGTTCAGTGGTTACCAACCTCGGGCCCAGATCTCCATGAAGGGTGACAGAAATGGTAGCAAACTGTTTAATAACATTGGAAACAAGAATAAAAATAAATAAAAATCTTTCTGTGTAAATAAACAGTTTTTTCTAATCTTTGCCTTTTTTACCTCAACTGCTCAGCCAGCCCTCTCACCTGACACAAGCTTTAAATGTTTTTCAATAATGAGGTAAATATACTGGTTTCCAAGAGACATCAGGAAAATGTGGAAAAATCAGAGGAAACCTCCCAGTTAGCTCAGAGGGCACGATTAGCTTTTAGCCCCACAGATCTGGTCATAGATTTTATATGCTGCAAAGTACTGGAAAGTTGTACATAGTTATGCACAGTACCTGGCGAGGAAGAAACCATTAGCTCACACTGTTAAAGTGTCTATAGCAATTAGGGATGGGCATCAATTTTCGATTATCGATGACTGATTGTTAAGGCTTTTGATCGATCACAAATAATTTTGATCGACAGTCGCAGTGTTTCCCCTACAATGCCTGGCATAGGTCCGGCGAGCCGCTGTGCCAACGAGACCCCCCGCCCGGCGACTTGCCGTGCCAACGAGACCCTTCCGCCCGGCGAGCACGGCGGCTCGACGGGCCTACGAGACCCCCGCCGGACCTATGCCAGGCAAAAAATCAGAAACAGACGGAGGCTCTCATCGCTCTCCAAAGCCTCGGCGGCTTCCCTTGAGGCCTCTGAAAACACTACGCCATTGAAAGACGGAGGTTTTGCTGAAAACTGAAGCCTGTAACTCTGGCTGGCAACGGTTGTAAACACCCAGGGGTGAACTGCGCATGCGCGCCATTCTTCCTCTTTGGCCTGGGGGGTTGAAGCTCAAAACTGGGGCAGCTGCGCTCTCTTGCGGCGACAGTCTGCACTGCACTCTTTTGTTTTCTCTCTTTTGAAATACTCGCTTATCAATTAATCGATAATTGATCGTTAATTTTTTGATGATCGAATAATGAATTTTGATCGTTTGCCCATCCCTAATGGCCATCAACTACTACTACTACTCTTCAGTTTAGTAGTAGTACAAGCACGTTCTCATGCACTGTTTGTATGTTTTTCTACAAAAATCATGAGCCTTGCCTAAACCTAACCTAACCTACGTAACTTTACATTAGGTATGTAAAGTCATTTGTGGGGTGCAGATTTGTACAAAATCTTGTGTGCGTTTTCGTGGATATCATATGACCATGCATTTTTGCTATGTTGACTAGTACTATGCTGTGCGTCATTAAGAATAAAGTTATTAAGAGGTTCATGCTACAATGGTTAGTTAGCCCTGGTTACTCTGCAGGGTGGAAGCTAGCTAGTGGTGACGCTCCTTTGGTGATTACTGCTGGTAATGGACCTATGGTGGTCAAGACGGCATCGCAGAAACATTGTGCCCACCGTAAGGTCTCACCCAAGGTTGCCTGGCGAGTAAGCAGCTTTAAGCAAAGTTTAATCTGCACAGTTTAGAGCGGCCAAGGCTAGTTGGCTAACCAGTGAAAACCAGAGGTTGGGCAATGGGCATCATGTTTCTGCATGTAAATGTGGCTGGCCGCCTGTCAGCAAAGCCAACTGATGATAATTTGAAGGTAAGACATTAAAATTTCACCACCTCTTATTGGATAATACTTTGAAATGCAGCACTAAAGCTCACTGAGTTAATAGAGCTCTGGACTGACAGGAATGCCTCTCTTGTTTTTCCATATCATTTTGTGTTTTTTCTTAGTTACTGGTTTATTGGTGTCAATTTATCAAAAGCAAACTTAAGTGAAAATTGACACCCCTAAACAGGAATTTCAAACAGTATATGCTAGTGTTACTGTTTTTTTAATGTCAACATGTGTGAGGGGGGCTTCTGTGGTTTTGAAGGTTAGCAAAATTGGATATTTCCCACTCATAATACTAGTAGTTCTTAAAGACATGTTTGCTACAGATGTTTTCTAGGTCTTCATCAAGTTTTAAATATGCAACTTGATTTAGTAAATCACTAGCTTGAAAGGACCTCTTGATCACTGAAAACTAACAAGGGACTTTACAAATGAATTTAGAAATGTAGTTACAGTACGAATGCCTAAGGCAACCCAATCAGTCAAGGAAAAACAAAAGATTATTATGATGCCCGTGCGTTATGTATCAGAATATTTTGTGCTTTCCTTTTAGGATGAGCTGAATAACTGCCAAAAATAGACAATTTACAGAAGTTCCAGTTGGTGATGATGCTGCAGGGACCACATATGAAAAATAAATTTCTGGGAAGCTTCTGGTATGAGTCCAAATTTAAAATTCAAAAAGGGGAGGAAATATTAAAGTGATTGCTAAAAAGCAGTTTCCTTGCATATGCACTGAAACAGCTTGTTATGCTGCAATTTTAATAAAATTCCAACAAATTGCTTGCTAAAAAAATATATTTAATATGTATAAATTAAATATATCTTCTTGATATCATCTTAATGATGTACAGTTCGTAAAATATACTACTATATTAATATAAACTAATCTTTAATTTACAATATGCTTCCTTTAACCTTTCTGAATGTTAGCAGTAAATGCGTATATCAGTTGTCACCATCGGCTACCTCTGTTCCAAACAATGTCTTGTTTAAATGAGTGTACAGAGACCAGCCTAAGGAAAGCTTTAGTCATATCTCACTAAACACATCTGTCCTAATGGCTGCCAAGGCAAGGTAACCTGGCTACAACAACAGGAATTCTACGTGACAATGGCAGTATACGTGTGTGTGTGTGAGAGAGAATGATGGTTGGTTTAGTGAGGGCAAGGCATTTCTCAATGGCCTTTAGTGTCAACTCTAAACCCGACTTTTATGACCTTGTCGTGTGGGGTTCAGAACTGTTGCCCTTTATATTCACATAAAATTTATAGGTGTTATACAAATGGACAGCTGGGATTGACACTGCAGTTTCACACAGCCACAAAGACAACTCAGGCCCATTCACAAATGTCCCATTCAGGATTTCACTATCGTGCTATTTGTGGTGAACTGGGGGCTCATGATCCAGCCATACAGGAGCCGTCCAGGTCAGACTTAACTTGGGTTAACCAGTTAAAAATAAATCACAACATCAGCCGCCTGCACCATCAGTATAAAGCTATAAATAGAGTACCAACCCTCTGATGGGTAACAACAGCCTGTGCTCATTTGGTCACTGCTGTAACCAAAATAATGCTGCTGTCATCCAGAAATATGATGTATTATAAAATGAATAACCTGTACTATACAGTGTTCAAGGTGGTTAGCTGGGGACTATTTTTGTCAGTAGCACACTTAAAGCCAGAACATCTAAAGATCTTTAATGCTGGTACCATTTTATAATGTTCATTACAACACAAGTTCTTTTGCCTTCTTCCAGAGAAAATCCAATAATTCTGTCCTCTAGACCCCCCAAAAATCTGTGACAGTTCCTAGGACACCCTGCTCCCGAGCTATGAGGCTCATTCTACCCTCAACACCCCCAGAGTCCACACCTGCTAATGCCCCAGTGTGGACAGTGAAGAATAGGGAAAATTTGAGTGTGCAACTGAGAGCAGTAGTACTTTTAGAAATACTCATACCGCTACTAATTTTGTAAGTTGATAGTTTACATTGTTGATCAGTGTTTGGGGCAGATTACTCTCTCTTTTGCACTCAGTCATATCCCCAGTTGTCAGTTTACTCTGCTCCTGATGCTGCTCAAGCCTCTCTAAGCTACACTAGCAGAAGAGATACCATTCACATTGCTGCCCTGTAGAGATGTTAAAATGACTCACATTTATATTCATTTGACAGATGCTTTTGTCTGAAGCGACTTACAAATAAGATACAATTCGAGCAACAGTGGACTGAGGAGAAGCCTTTGAGAAAACGTGCAGTGTCATATTCAACTTGATATAANGAGAGAGAGAGAGAGAGAGAGAGAGAGAGAGAGAGAGAGCATTTTAAGAGTTGTCTGAAGAGGTAGGTCTTGATTATGGTATGATTAACCAAGCTGGGGGGGGGGTGACATGTTATTATAATTTTAGGTTGTCCATCCGTTGGTTCGTCCCATTTTCTTGTATTTGATACCTCAATAGTGCCTTGATGGGATTTCAGATTTGGCACAAACATCCACCTGGCCTGTATTTTGGTGGTTAAAGGTCACCATGACCTCACAAAACACTTTTTTGGTGATACCTCAAGAATTCGTATGCTAATTCTGACAACATTTAACACAAATGTCTAATAGACAGAGTCACACAAGCGCGAGGCAGTAATTCTAGTTTGAAGTTGGGAAAGTGTGTTTAACGATACACTTCCTACACACAGGAGCTTAAAATGCACAGAGGATATTGCGGGATGTTAACATAACTAAACAGAACGAAGACAAGCAACAGTTTGACTTCAGAAGCTCAGATTTCACAAGAAATCTGCTGGATGTCTTTATGGCACCAGGGGAGCTCTTACTCTTTCAGTTTTTTGTTTCTCTCAATGGCTTAGGGTCTGTTTGTAGGAGCAGGTGCATCCCAGTGTCTTCCAGCCAACACAGTAAAAACAATGACAAGGATTGCCCTGTTGAACAAACCAACAGACTCATATAGCCACTGTAACAGACTGAGCTCTGCATACACAGGTGGACACTGCTACATGCTGAAGGATACTATAGGCTTATGGTCAGTGAGTTTAATACGACTCCATGGTCGTGGATGGTAGAGAAAAGGCTGTATTGTGCCCTCGTCCTGAGCAAGCACACTTTTCCCACAGAGCTAAAACACACACAGATACACACACGTGCACACAGACACACTCTTGCTTACGGTTTTCCCACAGTGCTCGGCACTCCCGGGGGAGTAAATTGCAGTAATCCAGGGCAGCGAATTCAGACGCAGCAATTACACCACAGTGAACAGCTTGGGAACCCACTACATACACACAAACACACACTATTGTTATAACTTACTGTATGCACAGAATCGTGTACCAAAGCACAGAGCATTGACACATGCCTAAATACTTCACTTTTGCTCTCCTGTCCTTCTTTACTTTCTCTCTCTCACATTCATACTTAAATGCATAGCACACACATGAAAATACATACATAAACACACACACACATACACGCATGCTGTGCTGAGCAGCCATCCGCCTGTCAACACTGCAGCAAATTAACTGACATCAAACACCGCTGAGCACAGGCTTAGACATGTAGGGGACACAGTCTCACTGGGAGGAAAGGAGGGAGAAGAGGAGGAGGAGGAGGAGGAGGAGGAGGAGGAGGAGGAGGAGGACATGGGGGTGGAAAATAGCTAGAAAAGGAGATGGGGGAAAATTAGAGAAAGAGATGGCGGGAAGAGAGAAGCAGGGATGCTAAAAGAGATGAGAAATGCAAGGTTAGCATGCAAGGAACACAGCAAACCTGGAACAGACTAGTCAATGTAGTAACAAGTAGTAACAGCACACTATATTAGACACATGGTAAATTAAATACTTTTTAATTTGTGATGTGTTATATTAACACATTCATATGTCCTCTATGGGACATGATCCATTTAAAAACAACTTGTAAAAGACAGTGCTGATTCTAAAGCCCCACTAATAATGTGTAGGTAATATTAACAATGAATCAAAACACCAATTTACTCAACTCAAATTTACTAAAAAGCAAATTATAGGCAACATCATTGATCCAAAGGCAGCTGTTGTCAGCAAACAAGTTTTTAAAAACCCACTGTACACTTGTCAGGTGGCCAGACTCCAAATGAATGCTAATGTTCCTCCATGTTTATTGGATGTGTAATTGAACAACTGTTTGCTAACATATTAAGCCATACCAACTTTATAAGGTGATAATATATTTGGACTTCTACTACCTGGCAGCTGCAAAGTCAGTAACATGTGTTGCACAGCAGCTAGCATTAACATAGAGTGTGAAAATATGAATTTAGGGAAACATATTACATACATATTCTTGTAGCTAAACAAACGTGGCTGTGATTACTTCTTTGGAACATATTTATTTAAAGGCTCTGTCCACTCAAAAATGTGTTCATCTTATCTTTATATCCCCTAAAAAATTTTGACCTTGACTTTACTTACTCGAATCTGTGTAAAGCATATGTGTAAAGTCATAACTAGATACCAGATGCCAAGATGGCGCCTAGCTCATACACCAAAAAGATTTTAACTCCTCAATTAACTTCCACGGTATGAGGCCCACAGAATATGTGCAGTAGTGTTTCTCCCACTGGCCCCACAAAAAAGTCCCAAGTTCCAGCTTGGCTCATATTGACTTTACATTGTGATGATGCCACAGATTTTTAAAACGCTTTATTCAGCTCCAGGAAAGTTTTACAAATATAAAACCTCCACTGATAAAAAGTTCGTAATAGAAAGAGTCATACTTGACTTTTTTTTGCAGTTTCAGGTGTCCTGTCAACATTTACAGATGTCTCTTTATAATGGTTGTAGATGGGGAAAATGCTTTATGGGCTGCAGGGCATTTTCTGCTGCAGTACCGCGAGTGGCCACTGGGAAAACTGGCTGCAAGACTGAGCAGCATTCCCTGGGGGGCTGATGCATAGTTTGTCACTACAGAGGTGTTTTCACATTCCTCTACTGCCTGTGTACTTTCCTAAAATCTAAAATTCCAGTGTACAATGGGCAAACTAGATTAGGTACGTCACTAATGCAAAAGCCAACCATTGTCTAATAAAGTAAACATATATTGACGAGGGAAGTGATTTCGACACAACACCAGCAAACACCTCCAGCGCAGAGCAGTCAGTCAGTACAAAGAGCAGAGTTAGTATTAGCATACTTAATAGCATAAAGCAAAGACGGTAGAATGTGCAGTTTTTGAATGCTTCCTTCCAGTATCTACCAAAAACCTCATCGTAGCAGATATCGCAACCATTAACGCTGTGTCAGCCAACCCATTCACAACTACTGCTAGTGAGGCTACAAGCTAACAAGCGAACAAGCAACATAAATAAGAGACGCTAATACACTCACCATTCTGATAGGTGCGTTAATGGGTTTTTTGTGCACAACAGACTCCTCATCTGAGTATGGCTGTGACTGAGGCTCAGACATGTGTAGCTGAATCTTCCAGGTTTCCAGGGCCTCTACCCTGATTCACCAAGCCAACGGTCGACCATCAGTCAATGTTGGGCAGTCGCTGAGCATCTCGAGCCCTAGTCGGTGGGGTATGCCCCCTGTCTGCCCCCGCCGTCTTTTTTTTTTTCTCCCCTGATTCAGCATGTTGAATCGGCTTTGGAGGAGCCCGTCAGTGAATGAAATCACTCTGATTGGCAATTCAGCTCTGCGCACCAGAAGAGAAACAGAAGTGAGTAAAGTACACAAACAGCTTAAGTCAAGAAGGGAGTGAGACCATGCAAACTTTTTATATTAGGAAGGATTCATTTTTCTTTAGCCATTGAGCTCTTGCAGAACTGTTTTGTGATGGTGTGTGTTATTGTTCTCAGTTGCATGGTAAATATGCTCTGTTCTTTCAACATTTGATTGTGTTGTTAATGTGCTAACTGGCTAACTGGCATCAAGACAGTCTTCTGGTTTCTCTTTTCGAATAACAATTGCAGACTATCACCATCTGCTGTTATTGAGAGTTATTTCCTCTTAAGGGGCAGAACATATGTGCTGGTTGGTCACAGTGTGCTCATGTGCAACTTTTTGGCCGAGACACAGCTGACATGAGGCGATGCTTTCGCTGCCACTCGTTCCCACTCGTTCCCTGAAGTCAGATAGGTGTGTCTGGGCCTTAAATAATGCTATCCTGTGCTTTCACCAGTCAACCAACCACAACCAGCACTTGAGAAAGCAGAAAGCTAAAGAGGGCAGCAGAGACAAATTGTGAACAAAACATTGACATATCACCCTCTTTTAAATTGATACAGCGAACTTGTTAGCAAACAGTTGCTTGTATACACATCTAGCAGAAACAGAGCAACATCAGCATTTGTTTGGAGTTGTTTTCCTGGCCACTTGATGAAAGTAAGTCCAATATTCATTCTCTTTTAACTCTGCTTTTGGTTTCTACTTAAGTATTTTAGCTATAAAAGTATTTTTCAGAAGACATAATCCTGGATATTAGCTGCCTTTTGAGTTCACAGCCAAGTAGTATGGCTTTTACATCTAGCTTGTCATTGTCACATGAGTAAAGAAGAGATGTTTAATGTTTAATTGAATGTTTTCATAGCCCATGGTTGAAGGAGCTTGTCCTATCTGTAAAAAATTATTCCTTACCATGTCTACCAGGCGGCCTCTTTGCTTTCAATGTTTGCTGTACAGTATGTATGCATGTCGGTGTGTGTTACACAACACTGGGGCTTCAATCTTCTGGGTTAAAACCAACACACACAGACACAAGGTTCAGCCTCATTAACTGTAATGACATCAGGTACAGGGCTGGGGTGCACTGACAAACTCCTGAACATGAGATAGAGTATGCAGGAGACAAAGAAGGGAGGGCAGGCTAGTGGTCCCAGCTGCTTCTTATTCAGCTGCTAACCGCTGCACACGTGCAGCCTCCACCCAGCACCTGCCCTCAAACAGCTGCCAAGGATATTACTGATATAGAAACCTATAGCAATGTCTACAACATAGTAAGGTAGTCAAGTAGACCTGTTTGAAAATGTGGCTTTAGTGAAAGCTGAAACAATAGTTGTTGTGGTTTGCTGAGTGCTGGTTTTTAACCATGCAAGCAGCAAGCAGTCTGTAGGTCGGTCCACCACTTTGATCCAAACTGAAATAGCTCAACAACTACAGAATGGATTGCCATGGCATACTGTACAGACATTCATGGTTTCCAGAGAATAAATCCTAATGACTTTGGTGATCCCTTGACGCTACCTCTAGCGCCACCATGAGGTTAACATTTGTAGTTTTGAGTGAACTATTTCCACTACAATTGAATGGATTGCCATGACATTTGGTGCGCAAATTTATGCACCCCTCAGGTGAATTCTAATAAAATGGGTGATCCTCTGACTTTTCATGCAGTGCCACCATCAGGTTGAAATTTTCAGTTGGGTTATGACATTAAGCTGTGCCTCAAAAAAATACTTTGCACTAGGGCCGTAACGGTACATGTATTTGTGTCAAACCGTTCGGTACGCGACTTTCGGTTCGGCACGACCCGGTACCAAATTATAGGGCGCAGGATATTATTTTACTTTATTTTGTTTTATTTTAATTCCGTTTTTGCGAGCCGAACCATTTAAAATATCTAGTTCCCCGACGGACATAATTGAGTGACGGACCGAGTCCGACCGTAAATCTCCGCTTTCACTTTGTGCAGCGCATTCTCGCATTTTGACAACATGGCAAGTGAGCCTGACGAACCTGAAGACCCACCCGCAAACCTTAAGTCCTCCGTTTGGGAACACTTTGGTTTCAGGGTAAAATACGAAGATGGAAATAAACAAGTTGACAAGACAAAAGCAGTGTGCCGACACTGCAGAACAGCGGTCGGGTATGTACTTGGAAACACGTCTAACATGCTAACGCATCTAAAGCGACACCACCCGAGTTTGAACGTTAACCGGCACGACTAGAAAAAGCAATCTGGTGCAAACTACGATATCGTCGTCGTTTAAAAAGAAAGAGCGTTTCCCTGACCATCGCGCTAAAGAAATAACCAACGCCATTGGAGTTGAGTAAAATTGTTTAAGCTGCACTTTAGATATAAGCATGTTTTGTTTACTGCACTTTAACAAAGTGGGAAAGCTAAGTAAGTTCCTAGTAAAACTGAATCTGAGCAGGCTTTAAAGCTGACCAGCTGCACTATACTTTTTATTTTAATTGAGTAAAACTGTTAAAGCAGAAATGTATATTTATATTTTTCATTCAAAAAAAATGTGTTAAAAAAACAGCAGGATTTTATTTTTCACTTTTATATTTCTATTTTCATTCAAACAATGTGAAAAAGCAGGATTTTCTATATATTTGTTTCATTCAAAAATTGTGTAAAAAGAGTTAACTGCTGTGGTGGTATGTTTTAATAAGGTTACCAATAAGTAAAAGATATTTAATAGTTGTCTATTTTTTTCATTACCATACCGAAAAAAACCGAACCGTGACTTGTGTACCGAGGTACGTACCGAACCGAGATTTTTGTGTACCGTTACACCCCTACTTTGCACATCTGTTTCCAAACAGGTGCGTAGGAGAGGGACGAGCAGAGCATCTCCAGCTAACTGTCTAACTTGCAAAAATAATGATTTTAATGCTGCGATGTTTCGGCAACTTGATCAACATCAGGCAAACAGTTTTGTGACAAAGAGAAGAGCCTCTAAAGATGGAGTGGCTGTGAGTTTGCAATCAGTCACACTACCAATGTGCAATGGGAAGGCATAAATCACAAACATCAATTTATGTGACAATCTACAATATTTGACACAGAGATAGAGGAATAAGAGAATAAAAAGAAAAAAAAACTGTGGCAATCAAACACACCCCAAAATGTTTACATTAGAAAGGTTTCTTCTTATTAATAAATGCTTAAGTCTTTAAGGTTACATTGCATTCACAAAAATTACATTTCCGAATCTTGCAGGTTGCACTGATAAATGAACCTGTAGAGATATGTTTACATGGAAAGTGAGAAAAGCAGCAGTACACAAATAGGACCTTCATAATAAATAGGCTACAACAAGGCCTCCAAAATGCCACTGGATAAACATTGCATCAAAATATACAAGACAACAATCACATTACTATCTGCCCTATCAAGACTGCAGACTTTAAACTAAGTGAGTCCTTCCCAAAGACATTAAGCCGTCAGTTACCTGCATAACTGATGGCTCTCTCATCTGTATTTACTATATTCTGTGTTTTGTGCTCATTAGCATGTGTTTGCTAACATGCTAAACTCAGATGCTATACATGCAAACATTATGCCTGCTCAACATGAGCATGTTAGCATGCCCATGTTAGCATTTAGCTATTAGCACCACTGTGCTTAGGTACAGCCTTACAGTACTGCTAGCATTGTTGGATACCGATAGTTTTATTACAAAACAGCTTCAGGGAAATTTGATCTTTAAATTGATTAGAAACAGAATTCACAAGATGCTGACTACATTTACATAGTATCAATTTTACATCTTTTCAAAATTAATGTGTAAGTCTGACTCTACATGTGTTTATGTTTTCAGTTTTTGCTTTCAACATTACGCTTTTTGCCACAGCAACGATAGTCTAGTTCATGCTGATAAAGGATAAGTGTCTTTGTAGTAGGGTTGGGAACGATTAACCGATACGACTGGATATCCGGTTTGACAAGCGAGAGATACAGCTGTGTCGGTAGCAGCCTCCTCAATCGATAGGAATCAGCCATGAATCCTTAGATGAATCGATTGTAGAGTCATGGATCGGGTATCGCGAGACTAGCAATCGGTTGACTGGCTTTAACAGTTTGCATCTCTAAAACAACGCGAGAGCC
>NC_065529.1:13421592-13428232 GCF_006386435.1 Epinephelus moara
TGCTTGGGGATGTGGTCTTTTACAAATTTGAAAATACTGTAAGAATGTCACTTTTATAGAATTGGCTTCTTTATTTTATAATATATGATTAATGTCTACATCAACAAATGTCAACCATAGAATCGTATCAAATCGTATCGAATCATAACGTTCCTACACTGTACCGAATCGTATCGTTCCTACACTGTATCAAATCGTATCGGTCCTACACTGTATCAAATCGTATCGTTCTGTATTAAAAATATATCGTTTTTGAATCGTATCGTAACCCATGTATCTAGATACGTATNATAGAATTGGCTTCTTTATTTTATAATATATGATTAATGTCTACATCAACAAATGTCAACCATAGAATCGTATCAAATCGTATCGAATCATAACGTTCCTACACTGTTCCTATCACAGAGAGATTCCCAACCCTACTTTGTAGTCTAAATCATTGGTTGAATAAACTACTATTACTACTAATAAACTACTCCCCATTTTTCTGGGGACCTCTTGGTTGAGAACCACTGTTCTAAATCACAGTTTTGTGGTAATAATGTAATTGTATCATCAAAACTGCAATTATCATATTTATTCAGTTTTTTTTAATTTGTGATACAATGTGCAAATTTTCTCTGGAGGATTTGAAGTGAAACTGTTCAGTGTGTAGGAGTAAATGTAATTATCTTTCCCAAAGGCTCCACATGCCAGCACTGTATTGCGCAACATCGGCAGTTCACCCCCCATGGACAAGACTTGACAGATCACAAATCACTCCCCATACTGCTGCGTTTTAGAAAATTTAACTTATCTGCTGACCTCTCCAAAGAAAACTGTTCCAGTAAAACCCAGAAGAGGGTGTTAACTTCCACAGGGGGGATCTTATTTTTGTTTCTGCTTCTGAGGACAGTTCAGGACCGTAAATATCTGCTTACAAGAAATGACAATCCTAGGTTGTAAAATAGTAGAGTCCCAAAATGGATACAAATCTGTCACTTGTACTGTTAGCATATCCTTAAATCATTATACTAATCATATGCCTCACCATGGCAGGTACAGATCATTTGATAAGGCCTTGTTTATTAACCACATAGTGCACTGGCACTGCTGGTAATGGAATAACAATATTGTTATTCATGGTGCATACACATACGTGATCTCCAGGGTTCAAGCCTTCCTTTGTTTCACATGCACACCAGCAACATAGTCATAGAAAATTAAATTCAGTGCCCTACAGCCCTGTGATAGCCTGGGCGACCTGTCCAGGTTGTACTCTGCCTTTCACCCATTGTCAGCTAGGAAAGGTTTCAGTCCCTCCATGACTCTGAATAGGATAACCAGTTAGAGATAATGATTGAATCAAAGAATTTTGCTGCAGCATGTGTGTGGAGAGAGAGAGAGAGAGAGAGAGAGAGAGAGAGAGAGAGAGAGAGAGAGAGAGAGCTGTGCTGGAAGGCAAAGCTTTTGATTTACTGGTCCATGTATGTCCCAACCCTAACCCATGGTCAGGAGCTTTGGGTAGTGACTGAAAGAATGAGACTGTGGATACAAGCAGCCGAAATGAGTATCCTCCGTGAGGTGGCTGGGCACAGCCTTAGAGACTGGGTGAGGAGCTTATACATCCAGCAGTAGCTCAGAGTAGAGCCACTGCTCCATTCCGCAAAACCAGTTGATGTGGTTCGGGCATCTGATCAGGATGCCTCCTAGGCGCCTTTGGTTAGAATTGTTCCAGGCACGTCCAAATGGTGGGAGGCCCAGGGCAGACCCTGAACATGGTGACAAGATTATTTATCTCATGTGGCTAGGGAACACCTCAGGATACCCCAGGTTGAGCTGGAAAGTGACGCTGGTGAGAAAGACATCTGGAGCACTTTGCTGAGCCTGTTGACCCCACAACCTAGCCTGGACAAGCAGAACAAAATCGATGGATGGATGAATGGATGGATGGATGGATGGATGGATGGATGGATGATATGTGTGGAGAATTAATTGTTCTTGTTGGTTCAAATTAAACTTTGTCATTTTGATGTAACATCAAGCAAAACAATATGTTGAACGTTAAAGCTATAGTGCGTAACTTCTACAGGTCCGTAAATGTCCGTTTCACCCAAGCCACTACTAGAGGAGATGACACAATGCTGATTAAGCCGATCGGCTCCTCTAACATCTCGCGGTATTTTTCAATATATATCATTTTTAGTTTGCGTGTTGACCGGCGACATTCCCGCGCCGGCGCACAGGAAATGCTTCCTCACAACAAGAAGGGAGGGGGAGGAAGAGCGGAGAGTGTCATAGCAAGAGGTAGAGCGTAGGTAGAAAGAGAAAGCAACATGGCGGAGAAGCGGCCGAGACACAGTTCAGAAGTGGATCCTACCACAAAGAAAAAGCCTGGACGTTCGGGTGAAGGTCTAGGTCTACAAAGAAGGAAAGTGACCGACAGAGAAGGCAAACAAGGATTTGTATTGGCGTCGCTTTTCCTCGGTGGAGAGCACTGAAGGAAGAAATTGGGCTGAAGGCAGACACGGATGTTGCCTTGCTGCTGTTGGATAAGTAAGTGACTTGGTTTATAATTATATTATGAGTAGTATGTGTTGCTGTTACATGTACTGGACCTAGTACTTTATTATTTTCTTGGAAATGGTGCTATGAACGTAATGTAATGTTAGCAGCCTGGTGTTCGCCATGTTGTGTAGCATTGTGTACACGGTGTGAAGCGAGTGTTACTCTGTTTACACGGTGTGTGGCGAGTGGCGAGTGTTACTCTGTGTATGGTGTGTGGCGAGTGTTACTGTGTACATGGAAGTGCCGCCGACTTATTAGTTGTAATAACGCACTATCCGCTGGGAGGCGACAGAAGTTACGCACTACAGCTTTAAAGTGTTTCGGGTTTACTAGTAGTATTGTGCACCTTTTGGGCCACAAGAGCTCAGGGCAATAAGAAAATAAAAGCAGAAGGAATAAAAAATGAATTTAAATGACATACTACGAATGGTCTTTTATCCAAATAGCAACCAGTGAATCTGTATGAGTTTGACAGGCAGTCAGGAGTAGTATCTGCAGGCTAACAAGCACTGAGTGTACTACTGTACCTGAGCCCTGAAGCCACCCAGGGGTCTTTTCATATGGACTGCCGTTCGGCCTGCACAGGAGATATGGAGGGCAGTCAAAGCTGCAATCAGCAGCAGTCAGGTTTAGTAGACAGGTTTGTAGTTCTGCACTGTGCAGCAAGCACATACAGCTATAGGACAAGGCCAAAGGGTAAAATATGGACTACTGAGTCACCTGA
Source organism: Epinephelus moara (assembly GCF_006386435.1). NCBI lineage: Eukaryota > Metazoa > Chordata > Actinopteri > Perciformes > Serranidae > Epinephelus > Epinephelus moara. Next base: position 13,424,867 of record NC_065529.1, read on the forward strand.
GCAACTTAAAGTAAGCTAAACCAAGTCATACTATACTTCAGTGTTTGAAAAGCTAATTATGGATGAAATTGTTCCATTTTGATTGCTGGCAGGTAGTTTGGTAACATAAGCTGATTAAGCAAGAGAAGGCAAGAGACTTTTCAGTGTTGGACTCAGAATGCAAAGCTGCGGCCATTATCCTGAAAGCAGTACACACTGTTCTCTGAAAAGTCAGAGTTGAAAGTTGTATTTGTGTAAAGTCTTAGGTGTTACAGTCATAAATATCTTTGCCATGGACATCATGCTATTTTATCACAGGGCTAACACACACATAGACAAACACATTCACACAAAAAGGCAGGTGTTCCCGGCCCAGGCTCCTCTTGTTGTGAGGCAGCAGTGCAAATCCCTGAGTCACTCCACTGTAGTGCTGTTAATTCCCGGCTTTGATTTATGTAACAATGTTTCTTTTAAAGCTGTCTCGCCCACCAAGCTAGAGCTGCTAAAATAGAACAAAAATTGCCAAGTCGTTTTTTCCAGCCAAAATAATTATTGTTCCTAGAAATATATCACATTGCCTTCTATCAGAGTCAGAGAGAGGACTTTAACCAAACACTATAAATAACAGACATTAAAAATATCATAATTGATACATCTACCAAAAGTAATTGTATGTGGCATTTACTGTAAACTAAAACCTTTGAAATTATACATGATCACAAGTTGACATTGATGCAGGAGGTTAAAATATTCTTGATGTAACTAAAGTCTGAGGGTGTGTTTCTTAGTAGTGGCCCAAACAGAGGCGTTGCTAGCCCTGCTGTAATATAAATGCACGTCTGAGTCAGATTTAATCTCTGGTGTTTGGGGGCTGAAGGAGTAAAGACACTAGTCTTGACCCAGCCGGCTCCCATCACACCCTGGTCACTAATAGGGCTGTCAACGAATATTCTAAATTCGAATTTAAATTCGAATTTGAAAAAAAAATGGACCTTCGAATGTGAAAATTGATATTCGATTGTGGAGGGGAAAAAAAAAAAAAACACCACCGCAGCTGTCCTCTTTGCGAGTGGGCGTTGGCATCAGACGCGCATTTCTCCACGCTGGTCGACAAGCGGTTCTGCTCCCAGCTGTTGTCTCCGTCACCCGGCTTGACACATTCGCTCGCGGCTCGTGCAGAAAATAGACCAGACGCTGAAACGATCGCTGCAGGGCGCGAGCCGGTCACGGTCCAGCGCTTCGAGGCTATTTGCAGCGCTTCCGCGGGCGGTGCGGCCATGGGTCAGAGAGGGGGGGCGAGTGAGAGGTCCGCGGTCGTTTCTTATGTAATGTTATAGATAATTGTTTTATGTGTTTTAATGTGTAGGTATGTAAATGTTTTCAAAGACGTTTATGTGGAAATAAAAATACCTACAAGTAGTTATGTTTCCTTGTATTAATACATATACAAGTATGTTTCCTTGTATTAGTTTGCCCTCATGTGGACAAAATGCGGAAAAAAAAAATATTCGAATGGTTCAACCTATGAGTTGTTTTTAGAAGGAATATTCGAACGTCATTTTTGAGCAATTTTGACAGCCCTAGTCACTAACTGGGTCAAAGACGAGCCTGATGCTGGTCTGATAGCTGCGTTGCTGCAGGCCAAGGCTGCTACCAGTTAGCAACAGTCCCTGGACACTGCTAGCCTTACAGCTGGGGATTTGTTGGGATAACTGGGAGCACTGACAGCTGTAATGCATGTGTGTGTGTGTGTGTGTGTGTGTGCGCATGTAATTAGGACCCTTGACAGGTACATATTAGCTCTGTAACTGATCTCAGGGGGTGTTTTCCTGTCTGTCAGGGTTGGCTGCTCAGAGAAAGCTCAGTCGAGCACAGCCCCAGCATGCTGTCCTTGCTCTGTATTTGTATTTGGACCACTCTTCAGGGGTGGCACATAGTGGTGGGGCAAAACATGGTGGACACAGAGATAGTTTTTATTCATAAATACACAGTTATTAGATATTCACTGTCTGTGAGGCTCAGGAAAAAAAATCTGATAAATATCTTAAATCCAACAAAACCTGACCTGACCTATGACATTCACTTCTACAGCTCCACGGGATAAACATATTAGTCCTTTGTACTATCACTAAGCCACAAAGTACACAAACCTGTTGTAGTAACTTAGCATGGAAGTTTCTGCACATTGCACATATTCGCTTTACTGTGAACTTTTGAAACTCCCTTGATAAATCAACCCAGACAGCAGATTAAATGTAGGCCTTGTACATTTCTGCAAACCACAAATAAGTACCATTTGCTTGTTATGGAGTGGATATGTTGAAAGTTTACTTTTAAACAGCAATGTGGTTAAGATGGTTAGGTTTAAGTACAAAAACCAGTTGGTAATGGTTAAGAAAAGATCATGTTTTGGCTTAAAATACCCGATTTTGGGGGCATAATCTGAGCTGAAAAAGCAGCGATTTCTCTGTAACAACAACTGCTTTTTGTGTTAATATCCCTGCCGATGGGTCGCTTCAAAACACCCACGTTTGGTAGCTAAAAATCCACAAGAAATACAGCAATGACTGCTTTAAACACAATCCGTTTTGTTTGTTGGTCTCAAACATGGGTATGCCACTGGGCAGGCATCTTGTCTTAGTAACATGCCATCTGCCGTTCCGTCTACCTATGAAAATGTCAGCTAATATATTACAGCACTTTAGAAATGCTGATATGATACGTATGAAACATGCAAATATAATGTTCTCATAGTACTCATGGTTCGAAGAAACATTTGGCAACATTTCCTTCTCATAAATAAAATCACAGCTTGTAAATTGAAATTTACAGCTTTTCCATATTTTGTTGTATTTTTCTTTTTTATTCTTTTCCCATGTTTTTATTTTCTCTTGACATTATGTTTATTGTGTGCACCAGATATCAAGCCAAAATCGTTTTAAGTGAAACCTACTGAATCTGATACTGGTGACACTGTACTGACTTACATTAATAGGCATTTTTTATTGAAGGCACTTTGACATGTCACAGTGGGAAAAGCACAGGTGTAAAGCTCTCATGTAGGTGCTCCAGTTTCAGGTTCCAGTAAATTACACATTGATTATATTAATCATATACAGGCAAAAGACAGAGGATAATATGCTTCAAAATAAATACTTAACTGCCAGTTACAGACGTGCTGCTGCACCAGCAACAAGGACATATTAAGTTATAAGACAGAAACAAGTTCAACAACTATACTGACGGCAAACTGCACATCATGGCTTGGTAAGTATTAACTCCTTTTCATCGTTTAATGCATTTTAGAACAATGTAAATACAGCTGCCACTAGGTAGATGTGAATATAGGCCAAAATATTATTTCATGCTGTAATTGTAGGGCTCTAA
>NC_065529.1:13428732-13430529 GCF_006386435.1 Epinephelus moara
GCTCCATTTAACGGAGGAGCAGCCAAAGGGAGACGAAGACGTCGCTGCTTGAGTAACAAGTGTTTAAAAAAATCCTGGTACTGTCTGTAAAGGAGGGTATTGCTGTACTATAAAATTAATTTTAATGTACGGAGTAAACTATAACACAAAGTCTGTTTCATTAAAGGTAGGATCTGGAGGATTTTCAAACAAAACAAAATATAGACATATACAAATGAAATCCTGCTTAATCATCACCTATGGGCTTCTACTCATGTGTGGTGGTGACTCTGTTTGCAGAGCTCCTGCCCTTTAACTGTATTTTGATGTTTTTGTGAGCTTAGACCGCTTCTGGGCGGAGATTTCCCCAGCCAACGAGAGAGCGCAGGTGCCGTGCCCGAGCGTGTCCGAGCGTGCACCAGCACAAGCCTTGCCTGAACCTCTTCTGTGAAGCCTTCTTCCATACCTCCGGGCTCCATACACCCAGGAGAGTTGAGCCTGATAGGAGGGGCCAAATTTGAATGTGTGTTTACAAACAGCAACTGGAAAATCCTCCAGACCCTACCTTTAACTCTCTGTCTCTCTGCTGTCAGTTCTGTGAGTCGATGTGTGAAAGTCAGCTCCTGTGAATGCAGACATACATCACTCACAGCAGAGAGGGAAAAAAGGGGAAAAAGCAACAAGCAACATGTTTGCTCAGAACCAAGTTTTGAGTTTTGACAACATAAAATGAATATTCTACTTACTGTTGGATATAAAATACTTGGAGCAGGTAAAGCATGTGCAGTGATTCAGCAGTTTGACTGTGAATTCCCCAGCCAGAGGGAAGCTAGTCTCCACTGAAGCTGGTTAGTCAGCTATCTGACACTAGCTAACATTAGCTAAGTGGTGCTATGTTGGGGAGCAGTTAAGGGGTATCCAGTGAAAAACTGGCACATGAAATAGAAAAACAATATGGCAGAGTGTATAATTAGTAGAATATTTCCATGCTTCAACCTTGCTGTGGTTTAAAGAAGTCTCAAAAACTCAAATGTCACAGCAACTTTTTTTTCTAGAACTAACGTTAGTTCCCATCCCCCCACTCCGACCTTTTCTAGTTCTTATTTTTTCAACTGAAAACTTACAAACATTCATACAATTAAGTTTGACATCCAAAACTTGTCAGAACTCTTTAAGGTAAAGAGAAAAAGTATGTGGACATAACTATATGGGGCTGTGATGTTTTACATCACTGATGCACAAAATCATTTGAAATTGTTTAGATTTTAACGTTATTGAGCACCGCGGATGATACTCTGATAAGTGATGCCTGCTGTAGGCCTACACGAAGATAGACTCACAAGTCAGTCTTTAGACGCTTTGCTTAACTAAAGACTGATGACTTTTTCCCTGATTTTGTGTTTAGATGGGCGGATACAATTTCAGAGTTTAAAAAAACTCCCTACGTTGCAGAACCAATAGTAAATCTGCAGGGCGGTCCTTCGGTGGCTCGCTGAACTCTTGTGCTTGTAAACATAGTCCCACTAGAAACACCTGCAGCAGTACAAAATGGCTCAGCCATGCTCGCAGAAAACGGCGTCAAAGTTAGTGAATGTTTGTGGGGTTTGCGGCGACACATTCTCGGCAACTAAAAGAAACAAACATAATCTTTTACAAGGCCATGACTCATCCGTCCGGCTGGACTATAACGTTAGAGGGAAACGCCTTGTTCTTTACAAATACTTCCGGGTAGAAAACCAGCAGAGCTTTTAGCTATATATATAGCCTATATATCACATTTTTCACATCACTGTATCACCGTTTGGACTAATCCGATGT
>NC_065529.1:13430637-13444532 GCF_006386435.1 Epinephelus moara
GCTTTGTTGCCGGCCGTTTTCGCCGGTGTGTTAAACACACTTTAGAAAGGAGTGTCCCCAGACTATCAGAAGGCGGAGATCTCTGATTGTCTGGTGGCGAGACTAACACGAAGAAGGATTAAGATCAAATAATCAACAGCCAGTTCCAATAGCTGATTATTAATTATGTTTAGATCATAAATATTTAATAAATCTATGGCTTGTCCTCCCTATGTCCTCCCTTGCATATTTTGTAGCAGCCTCTGTAGCGTCAGATGCTAACGCTAAGCAACAGCCTGACACATAAATTACATCACATGCTGTGCTGCTGTTTGCTCTATATGCTGTAACGTTATGTTTGTGAAGGATTTTGGAACTAAAAACACAAGTTTGCTAGCACAGTTTTTTGGATTTATGCAGGTAACGTTACCTTCCTCATTAGTTGAGCTACAAACAAACGGTCCTCTCTTTGGTCACAGTAACATTAGTTCTGTATTTATCTGAACAAGTAACGCTCTAGTTTTTTCTCCGTTGTGTTTTGCATGCTGTGTTTGAGTGCTTGCATTATGATCCTATTGATGACGTCTTTAATATGTTTGTTTTGCAATGACAAAGAGACATCTGCTTCCACACGGAATCAGGCAGCAACATCATGACCACTGCCACTGCCCGTGTCAAGGATAGGCTCTCCGTCCTTGTCTGAAAGGTGAGGTACACTGTGTTGATTAGATATTTTGCTTTTGATTCCTGTTAGAGGTCTTGGGGGAGCTGGAGCCTATCCCAGCTGACATTGGGTGAGGGGTACACCCTGGACAGTTCGCAAGACTATCACAGGGCTGAAACATAGAACCAGACAACCATTCACACCTACGAGCAATTTAGACTCACCAATTAAAGCAACACTTACCTTTCTGGAAATTTTACGCTTTTCTTTGTTTAGGTTAAAATGCTATTAATAAGCTGATGGCACACTAAAATGTAAGTGAATTCCATCAGAGATACAAACTTCTAATTATACCATAACTCATATGGTTCTAAGAAAACTCTGACTAATCATTGCATTCGGACCAAATGCAATGATTGACTGAGCGTCCAGTCTGTCTTCCCCACGTGGAGGCCCCCGACTGATGTAACTGCTCTCATAACAACAACCTTGGTTGTAACATTACATTCGCTCTCCTCTTCTGTGTATCTAAAGTTACCTTGCCAACGCCTACGTCTATCATAGACGTAAGGAGGACGTAATGGAGGAGGGGGGAGTAGGCCTTTGGAGGGAGGTGGAGTTGCAGGAGGAGGGGGATGGGACTTTGGAGGGAGGTGGGAGTTGTGGATGAATTTTTTCTAAGTGCTATGTGAAATGCAAGAAAGGTAAGAGTAGCTTTAACCTAACCTGCATGTCTTTGGGCTGTGTGAGGAAGCTGGAATACCCGGAGAAAACCCACGCTGACACAGGGTGAACATGCAAACTCCGCACAGAAGAGCTCCCCCCTGTTCGAACCGCCCATCCTGGGTTCAAACGAGGGACCCTCTTTCTGTGAGGCGACAATGCTAAGCACTGCACCACAGTGCTGCCTGTTTTTACATTTCACATTGAAATCAATCAGATCGGTGCATCCTGTGATTTAAACAATCCAGGTAATTCATTCAGTACCAGCCAATAAAACCTTTGCTTCGAAGCCCCGCATAACCATCTACATTATCACCTGGCAAAACTGACTATACACATAGTGATGCTGGCATCATCCACATGCTGCAAAGATAGAATCTGCATTGCCTTCTCTGCTTTGCTGATGTGAAACATAGCATTTGCGCCCCATGTATTTAAGCCGTCATTCTCTGTCTTCCAGGACATGTTGAGCCTAAGCAGCAACCTCTGAAGCTGAAAAATGAAGCCATTATGGAAGTGCCAAAAACTGCAGACCCCAGTGTTTAAATGCCCAACATTACAGCAGAAATGAGTGTGTTTACAGCCTGGTAGAAAAAACAGTTTTGGTCTCTGTAGCTAATTTTCCCCTTCATGACAAGTGCACGTATTTGTGTCACCACAACTTGATTAATACTAAGGCCATCACACAGACACACACACCCTTTCTCACTCCCCTCTCTGCTGGGAGCATTGTAGCCTTGCAGTGTGGTAACATTACCTCAGTCAGACCTTACGCTAAGTGCTGAGCTCCAGCTGTGTTGTGTCTCCTCCCTTGTTCTGTCCTTCACTGCACAGCTGGATCCCTTCACTGTCTGTGTTTTTGCACTTGTACATGCTTAGGTGTGGTTTGTGTGCATATCTGTGTATGCTTTTATGGCTGAGTTTGAGTGACTGAGTATGTGTAGTCTGTGTTTGTAATTATGGTTGTGTATGATATGTATGGTGGATGTATGTTTGATCAGGTGTTTATGCATGTCTGTGGTTTGCACTTCCTGCATGCACATAAACAATGTATGTGTGTCGGTGATTGCAGATAGGGTTCGTCAGGCTTTGATGCTTGTTTGTTTTATCGTGGAGTCATTTGCCACTCTGAAGCCACTGGTTTAACAACCACTCAGACATTTACTCAAATGATTTATGTTATGGGCTGAACAGCTTTATGTTTCACAGAAACACTTTATTCTTTGTTGGAACGTCTCGTTATCTGATGCTGCTTAAAGTCTGATGTTACGTTCAACATGTACAAACCTCAGATGTCAATATGCCATTGCTAGATAGCCTGTGATAACTTGGTTTTAGCACAAATTAGTGAATACAAACACATTAGGGATGTACCTGAATCCAGATACGTTATTCAGGAATGTGATAGAAACAGATATTGACTCTATCTAAAGTTGATTGTTTTAATTTGGGGGGGATAAAAATCATGGTTGGTATGTCTGTATATCAGCTTTTATGTTTCTTTAATTTAATTAATGTCATTGTGGATGACCCCAAGATAAAAATGCAGAATCTGTTTTTTAACATGGGACTTGATTTTACTGACTTGTCATTTTATTTACAACACATTACTGAAACAAAGTCTGTGGTCGCAGGGCAGGGAGCAGACTGAATCATGGTTTATACTTGTGCATCAGCTCTATGCAGAGCCTGCGCACGTGGTCTACGCTGTTGTGAGCGTTTATACTTGTTCGGTAGTGTGTCTGTATCACTCTGCAATTACACCTCCAAACCACTAGTCAGCGGTGAAGGTTTCTGTGAAGTGCTGCAAAGTTTAGTTTTTTTCAAAACACACCCAAAACACACATTAAACATGTCTTAATAGAGACTATTTGAAACACAAGTACACAAATCAGCTTCACTATTACTTGCAGCATTCACAGACAAAGCACTTGTCTTTATTTGGACACATTTCGCCCACAAATACAACATGCTAATGTTATTAGCACAAGACTATGGCATTTTACATTGTGTAACTTAACTTAACGGCTAACAGACAATCCCTCCATTCATATGAAACCAGGGACAACAGCAACATCTAACAAAGGCTCTCAAGGTTCACCTACAATACAACTGTCTTATACTAAACATGTTTTCCAAACAAATCTAGCATGCTGACATTATTAGCACAAGCCTATGTCATTTTACATTGTATAAATTAGCCTAGCAATGCGTAGAGATTTATACACATCAGGCAATGGCGTAGGTTACTGTGTCAATTCAATGCAGAAGTATAAATCCCACTTGAGAGCTGACTGTCCCTTTATGGATGGGTTAATACTGTACCCTCTGACTTGTTAAGAGCTAACTTTATGCATTGTAGTGGCAAAATTGACAGGACAGAACAAGACTGAGCTCTGCGGCCCTCCCCACTGTGTATCTGAGAAAGTGAGAGATAAAGAGAAAAGACAGTGGATGATGAACTATTACATGCGATGTTTCTGGAAATTATTTACAACCTATTTGGAGTACTGCTCTGTCACTTCTTGACACACAAACAGTGATATTTTACAGTAAACTCTACCAAATATAAATCAATAATAAATCAATTTGATGCATTGCAAGCCCAACAATTGCCAGTGAATATTAGAAAATACATTTGCCCAATTTAATTTGACTTAATTGACAGCTACTTCTGCTCCTCTGTTTTAATGTAATTAGAGACATATAATTTTGTTAGTTGGGCAGATACCCATACAGATAATGATGTCTCAGTACACCTTTAACACACATACACACACGTTTTAGCTATGTTTTATTAGATGCAGGATGCAGTCATGAAACTTTAAGGGTGTGTATTTGCGATCAAAATGTAGGTCAGAATGGCACCCTATATAGAAGGCAGTAAAGGCTGCCAGCCTTGATGCTGCTGTCATTTGTTAATGTAATTTCAGCCTGGCAATAGCTCTGAATTTTGTAAAGCCTCACTAATCAATATTTTTATATCAACAATAGATCAAATCACTATGTGTAAGGTGTTGCTACAAAAGATGGACCCACAGAGAATGAGAATCATCTGACTCTCGGCTATATGTTAGCCTCTTTTAGCTCATTGTTTTGGTTTTCCAGTCTGCAAACTCTGTAGTTAATGTTATTGTACAGTGACAGTTCACAAACATTTAGGCCAGCAGACCTTTTGTAAAACACTCAGTGGGAAATGTTTCAGTAACAATATATTTCTGTATCTACAAACAATACAATAAACTGGTTTAAATATTGAATGCTTAAGAATAGGAGAAGAGACTTATCATCCTATTTTCACTGCTCCAACTGTCAATGTGTTATTATTCTTTTACTGCCATAAATTAGCTTGTACATCATCACCTTAAAATTATGGTTTTCAGCCGTTACCTTTACAAGAGGCTGAACTGTAGAGGAAACTAGACTAAATTATGTAAACTAGACCAAATCAAGTCATGACATGTCATTGAAAAGTCATCTCACTTTACAAAGTGAATGATGAAGGACGATTATAGGTATGTTAGCAGCGGAGCACAATCTTCCATTATCATTTTCCATAGAAGAAAAGAGTGAAAAGAGTTTTTCAGCCACTTGGTATGTTGAGTGGAGATAAAGCATATGGGCCTATTGCCATGGCGCTCTCAAAATAGCCAGAAATACACACACCAGACAAGACACGCTCCGAGAGTGCGGTCCAACATCAACACCGTGATATGCCTCAGTGATCGTGGATGAGTGGAGTGGAATTGCTTAGCTGGGGTCATAACGACAAGCTTCTAACCACCCGACCATTTTTAGATCAGGAAAGTCAGTGATAGTGCCACTGGTAGTGCGCACACACACACACACACACACACACACACACGTCAGGGAAGGGAAGCACTTACACACTCAGATGCACACACTTTTACACAGATACTGTATCCTACTTACCAGTACTCATGCACAAACACACACACACACACACACACACACACAAAACACACACACACACACACACACACACACACACACACACCCAAGTTAATCAGTTGGATCAGTGCGAGGACATGGCCACCTGTGAGTGGGTTTTCTGCAGAAGCAGCCTGTTTACTCTGTAATGGAAACTGAACAGCCATCGATGACGGATTACATGCCTGTGTTCATACTCTCCCTTTGTCTTACTTTCTCTTTCTCCTCCTGTCTTCATCACTGTTTCTTTCCTTCACACACACAGTCCAGTATGAGTCTAGAACCAGCCTTCTTTTAAACCTGGATGATAATGCATGCATATGCACTGGCAGTGCTTGTCACATACTGGTGACATCTTAGAAACATATTTATATTCCACTGAGCTGGGGAGCTCTGTGTATGTATGCTGGCAGCTAACTTTTGTTATTATATGTAATGGTAAAGTAACACAAAATCAGTCCTGAGGCAGGATGACTTGTTTGTGGTGGATAGTTTCCTATGATCGGTAGGTGATTTGAGACGGGATGAGGGGGTCCCCATCCTCCTGTTATTGAAATGACCAAAATGCATCCGCCTTGTTAACCTGCCATTCCTCATCCCTCATCCATCTCTGGGTCAGGACCCTTACACTGTAAGAGAGAGGAGCTTTCTAAAAACAAAATCAGTATTGTTTTTGTACTCATCACATAATGACTGTGTCCAACCTATATTTAAGAGGAAAAGGCCTTCCAAGTACGCTGGCCCTCTAAACTAGGAGCGCATGGTGTTCTGCTGGGGCTGTCCTGGAGTGAAGAATCCACAGAAAAGACGAGGAACACTTTTCTTTTGTAGCTTCTTTTGATTGGTGCACCCTATGAACTAAAGGCATATAAATAATCAAGAATTGGACACATATTTGGACTTTGATACTGCTTCAGAGGTAGTGAGTCACCACTTAATAAAATGAACTAAACTAATTAACTATGGAGAATCTAACCAAAGCTAACGATGTGTAGCATGTCCATATTGACACACGTTGAAGCATTTAATGTTATATCAGAGACCATCAATTAACCGAGATGGCTCACTTTAGATTCATTCCCTGTATCTGTGTAATGTGGGTTTTGCCACCACCCCAGAGACTAGCGGCAGTTCTGAGATTTTTCATTCCAAAGGAAAATGTGAATGTGAGTACAGAGCATGACCAGTTCTTTCACCCCATAGTCCCTGAAGTACACTGCTCTAAATAATTAAGGGAACACTTAAATCACACATCAGACCTTGATGAGCAAATTATTCAAGTTGAAAATCTTTACTGATGTACATTGTACAATTTGTTGAGAACAAAATGATGTAACAATGGTCAATGGAAACCTAAATCATTAACCCTCTGAGGGCTGGATTTAACATCACACTGAAAAACAAAGTGAAAAATTTAAATCACGGGCTGATCCAACTTGTGTGAATTTCATCACTGCAACTCTTGATGTGACTCAGTATGTGTATGGCCCCTGTGTGCCTGTATGTACTCCCAATAGTATCTGGACATGCTCCTGATGAGTCGGCAGATGGTGTCTTGGGGGATCTCCTCCCAGACCTGGATCAGGGCATCAGTGAGCTCTTGGACAGTTTGTGGCGGTACTTGATGTTGTCGGAAGTGCTCAGTTGGATTTAGATTAGGGAACAAAGGCCAGTCAGTGGCATCAATGCCTTCATCATCCAGGACCTGCCTACACACTCTGGCCACATGAGGCTGGGCATTGTCCTGCACTAGGAGGAATGCAGTGCCCATTGCACCAGCGTAAGGTCTGACAATGGCTCTGAGGATTTCATCCTGGTACTGAACAGCAGTCAGGGTACTGCTGACTATGAGACGGAGGTCTTGGATCTTGTACCTAGTTAATATCAGATATTGAACGAGCAGGTAAAAGCGAGCAGCAAAAAGGAGCAAACATTAAATTTATATTGTTTGTAGTGTTGTATTGGTTTGAATCTGTTTTCATCCATCCACAAAACATTCACAACACTTCAAAAAGAGGTGGGGGTTAAGTGGGAGAGGAGACCACGCCCAATTAGGAGACCGGAAGTGTATACAATTTTATACCATTGGCACAGCTTGTAATGCCTTATCTTTTGTCATACCGTATTTTTAGTTATTTTTTTAATTCCCGATGCTAAGCTGGTTAAGAGTGGCTCTGTGCAACCTGATGGGTTTTAAGAGGTTTTAATATTTTGAAAGTAAAAGAAAATCATTGTCAGAGTTTGAATGTGATGTTCTGTTTCCTGATTTATTTTGAAAGTCTATTGTTTGTTTCCCCATGTCCTGTCAAGTTGATTGTTTGATTGCTTTCATGTGTGTCTCATTATCTCCCCTGTCAGAGTGTATATAAGTCTGTGTCTTCCCTTTGTTCTCTGCTAGATTGTCTTGTCCTTTGTGTGAGCTTTCAGGTGTTCTTCCTAGTGTGTATTCCTCTTGAGACTGACCTTTTTTGTATTCTGACCAGTGAGTTTTTGCCTATTGATTTGGATACCTCTGCCTATACTGACCCGGACTGTATTACAAACCCTGAACTTTGGATTTCATCTCAGTCTGCATTTGGGAGTCCAACATTGTGTCTGATAGTGCCTAGACTGTACTATACTCTCTGACAGGGGAAATGAGACACAGGTGAAAAGCAATCAGACAATCGGGGCGGCGGGAAACTAGGACTTGGGGAAACAAACAACAGACTTTCAAAATAAAACAGGAAATAAAACATCACATTCAAACCCTGACAATCATAATGTGATTCTGGGGTTTATTAATGACATACAGATATACAGTTTATCATTGCAATCAGCCATTCAACTAAATTCAACTTTAAAATAGATTTCATGGGTTCAGGGTTGATACCAGTGACTCTGCATGTCTAAAGACTGCTTAAAGTTTCAACTTAAGGGGGTGTGGGTTTTAGCAGAAGACTCCCACGTAGATTAACCTCATGTTACCGTTCCAAGCAGCGTCATCAGCAAGCCACCAGAGATCCATTCATAATGGAGCTGAAAGTCAGACAGCGTGGCCAGTCAACAAGCCTGTCAGAAGAGGAAAGTTTTCCTGATCACCACCAGTAAACGACCAATTAGATTTCTACACTTCCCTGATTTCCTGCAGATGTGATTTTGTTTACTGAGCGTGGCAGCTTCAAAACGGCAAGACAAGATGAGAAGTTGATTACAGCCTTTCAAAGCTTTATATGAAACACTACAGAAACAAACATCTCATGGACAATTGATGCCTGGGGACACGCCACTCTGATTGTTGAGCTCTCAAGTGCAATTACTTTCTTGTGTTTATTGTTGACTAATTAACTTCTTAGTACATTAACACATTAGAATTATATAATGTTAAAAAAAGACAAAAGTTGCAGCCCAACCTACAAAAGAAAAGCTCAAAATAGAGTCAAATTTATGTAAAAGGAGGGGAAAGATAAATCTGTGCATGTAATCAAAACAGAGCCACAATCCCATTATAGACTGAGCAAAGTACATTAATCTACGTAATTGCTCCTGAAGGAAACAGTCCAGTCTGAAACCAACAGGATCACAGGCCAAGCCTATTTTAATCTTGACTAAACAAAGCAGAGGCAGACCCTTACTCAATCTGCCACAACATCCTTCATCATCAGGTTCAACCCGGCAGGACAGTCAGACTCTCTCAGCTCTAAATCATTTCATAATGAGTTCCTTGAAAAGGGAGCAGCCACCAGGGCACATTTTCCAAATTCAACTCTGACATTAAACAGTAATTTCCATTAAGATTTATAAAGAGATAAGCCAGTGCAGACTGTCCTTAGGCTACACATGTACAATATAAAGCCAACCACTAACTTTTGCAGTTTGAACTTTGGGCCCCCTGGACCCCCTTTCTTTTGAAAGTGGATCCTGGACTTTCTCACAGAGAGACTCCACACACTACGCATCAGGAACATCATCTCCACAGCAACCACACTGGCACCCCCCCGGGATGTGCTCAGTGCACTGCTGTTCACTTTAATGATATAAGACTGCTCCTCCAAATATGACTCCAATCATTATCAAGCTCGTGAACGACCCCACAGTAGCAGGCTTTATCAGCAACAGCGATTAGACAGCATACAGAGGTGAGGTGGAGCAGCTGGCACACAGGTACCAAAATAACAACCTGTTTCTCAATATTGATAAGATGACAGGGATGACACTTGACTTGAGAAGGACTCATGACACACACCTTTCATCAACAGATCCTGTGTGGAGCAAGTCAGAAGCACCAAGTTTCTTGTAGTGTACACTGCTGATAACCCCAGCTGGTCACACAGCTGCACCTCCCTGACCAATAGGGCACATTAGCATCTCCACTGCCTCTGGTGTCTGAGGAGAGCCAGCCTCCCCCCACCCATCCTGTCCACCCTCTACAGAGGAACAATAGAGAGTGTCCTGACCAGCTACATCACTGTCTGGTATAGGGACTGCAACAACTCAGACTGCAACTCCCTACAGAGGATAATGAAGTCAGGAGTCCATCATTGGGATCTCTCCCCTGTCTAATCATGACATTTACACAAAATGCTGCACAAACAGGGCCTCCAAGATCATTAAGGACCCTTCCCCCCATGCCCTGGACTTTGCATCCTGCTGCTGTCTGCAAAAGGTACTGGTGCATCCGTGCAAGATCCGGGACCTGCCCATTGGTCCGACAGCCCATTGGTCCGACATCCCATTGTTCCAACCATATTAAACCCATTTTTCCGAAGTTCGTTCCAAAATCATCATGATGCCCTGTGGTTAAGGTCTGGTTAGGTTTAGGCACAAAAACCACTTGGTTAGGGTTAGGAAAAGATCATGGTGTGGGTTAAAATGAAAAAGAAAGTGACAAACACATAAGCTGTGAGCCTGCTTCGCCTCAAGCCTTTCCCAGCTGACCCAGAGCCGGTCGAGGCACACCATCAAGGCAGAAATACGCCCGCTGGGAGCCGTTCAGCACCGCGGACCGTCGGACTAATGACCAATGGGCTGTCGGACCAATGGCATGGACCCCAAGATCCTCCAGAGTCAGCAACAGCCTCTACCCCCAAGCTGTCAGACTGTTGCCTCCAAGGTCTACATAACAAGCACAGACCCATTTTTTTCTTGTTTTTATAAATGGACAGGTCAGAAAAGTAAGCACCAGTGTACATATAGAATAGAATGCCTTTATTGTCCTTACACATAGTGCAACGAAATTAAAATGCCATATCTCATCAGTGTAAATTTACCCATACCCACACACACACACTTAAGAAAGCAACATATAAAATCACACATCTACTAAAAACTATTACATAGATATTCAAAGTTATAAAAAATGTATAGCCCAAGGGCACTGTGGTAGAATATTGCACCTATTAGCTTATGTGAGGTGGTTCAGTTTAGCAGCATTCACAGTTCTAATGGCCCAGGGGAAGAAGCTGTTTTTGATTCTCTTAGCTTTTAAGGCTTGCATAGTGCCTTCCAGAGGGCAGCAGTGCAAAGAGTTTATTTCCAGGATGGAAACTGTCCTTGATGATCCTCCTGGCTCTACTGAGGCACTGAGAGCTGGAGATGTCCTCCAGAGAGGGCAGGGGACAGCTGATCACCTTCTCTGCTGTCCTGTCTGCAGCAGTGCAGCCAGCATACTTCACAATGATGCAGTACACAAGCACACTCTCAATGGTGGGGCGATAGAAGGTCACCAGCAGGTTGTCTTTTAATCACTTTTAACCACTCCTGTGGTGTTTGCAGCCCAGGTAAGGTCCTGGGAACTTAAAAGTGGAGACCCTCTCCACTTTGTCTCCATATATGACAAGAGGTGCTGGATCTGCTCTGTGCCTCCAAAAGTCCAACACTATCTCTTTTGTTTTTTTCTGGTGTTGAGCGCCAGGTTGTTCTTTCTGCACCACTTGGAGAGTCTCTGGACCTCATCCCTGTACACTGACTCATCTCCCCTGTTATGAGCCCCATGACAGTGGTGTCATCCGTGAATTTGATGATGGTGTTGGAGAAGTGGATGGGAGTGCAGTTGTGCATGTACAGGGTGAAGAGGAGTGGCCTTAGGGGAGCCAGTGCTGAGTGAGATGGTGGAGGAGCAGTGGGGGCCAATAAAGACAAAAGCTGCTGCGTCCATGCGCACAGCCATTTTGTAGCAGTAAACACAGGCCTAACATGTTCATATGAAATAAAACTTGATGTTTAAGGGCTGGGTTGCCACCTGAAAGAGGCCTAGCAGATTTAGGGCTTTTTCAAACATGCTTTGGTCCACATCAGTTTTCTCTTTAGTTTAGACTCTTTTCATACAGATTTAAATTGAAGCAAACCAAAATCTATCCCTCCAAACCATGTGAGAACATTCTCTCCACTCATTGGTTAGATAAGTCTGGGGCAGGAGTAGTCTCGCTCACCAGACCTTTCTCAAGAAAAGAAAGGTCTGGCTGGGCCGACTCTCACTTTAAGATTGGAGAAAAAAACACCCCGGCTGCTTGTACTTCTTTCAACCAATCACAATCATTCTGGGCGGTGCCACAGCAACGGTGCGCTGGCAAAAATATTGCTGGGGGGAAACAGGTTTTGGTGTAACACGCCCACAAAAATATCACTTACAGGATGCGAACCATGGCAGAAAAATGGCTACATCCCTGCAAGATCAAACACAGCAAAAGTTATTAAAGGACGTGTTGAAAACAGTTGAAAATTGCTACACAACCGGAGGTGGTAGGGCGGGACTTCAGCGGGTGGCTCGTTCCGCCCAGTGAGAGGCTGATCTATGCAGCAAACTTCCGCCCACTCAGACTAGGGCAGGAGCAACAAATATGAGTCTCTGGCTGAATCCAGGCTGCCTGAATGGCAGAGGGTATCATTCCAAGTGGACTCTGGTATGGTTTGTTTGCTAAACTATTTTTAAATTCATCTGCTAATACTGAACCACTAAGAAAGCAATATGTCCTTCTCTGCCTTTTAGCAGTTCCTCACGAATTGAGTGAAACGTTTTTCCACGTATTTCCACCTTCCTGCTTCCAAGAGTAAGTCCACTGACTGTGGCAATCCCATTAAAATGAACTGATCTCAATCTAAAACTTATTAATTCTGTTGTGACCAGGCCCTAATTCCAATCACTTACATGTAGTCATCAAATTGTATGACAAAGTGCATGCACACTGGACAAAGCTACTATACAGGTGGCCAGTGTCCTAAAAAAGCAAAGTGCTTGGTAATGTTTGAACCAAGGCTGCTTGAGCTCCGTCAACCTGGAAACACTCCCATCATTGAACAAGCTCCACTAATCCCTAACCACTGCATGAGGGTGAGAGACACTCAATCTGTGTGTATGTGTGTGTGTCTGTTTGTGTGTTTGAGAGAGAGAGAGACAGACAGAAAGAGAGAGTGTGTGTCTCTGCCTGAGGACCATTGGGATTTCCCTTTTTAATTAATTCAGGATTTGTTTGGGGCACAGGGTCAGAAATGGAGAGAGAGACATTTTCTCATGTAAAACCATGGGGCTGATGAGTGTGTGTGTGTGTGTGTGTGTGTGTTGGCATGGGGAGACGAGAGCTTAAGAGAAGAACAGTGAGGTAAAATCCAGGCCAAGAACAGATAAAAAAAAAAGATATTTATTTGAAAGGTAAGGTTTGTAAAATGCTCTTTGATGAGACAATTGTGCATTCGCTAAGCCCCACCCCCCTTAGTTACTGTTGCTAAGCCTGTCTTTTTGTACTTGCATGGCACATTTGCAGTTAATGATAATGGTGACAGTTTTACCATTGAAGTTCTTACAAAATTTTTGGAATAGATCTTCGATTTCAGGCAAAAATAGCTTCTTAATTTTCGCGTCAATTTTTACAATGAGTTGGTTAACAATGCTGTCTCCAGATGAGTCTTTAATGTTTCCTGCTTATTTGTTCTTAAATGAGAATCTAGTAAAAGGTTCTTAAAGGGCCAGTGTGTAAAATAGGTTGAAAACAGTGACATCAGTGGTCAAATTCTAGATTGCAGGACTCACTCGCTCGCCCCTCCCGTCGGGTAAATGACCGTGGCCTCGTAGACACAAGTTTTTCAGGAGTAGGTCTATCTAGTGACGAGGTGAATGTTTATTTAGAAATCTAAAGCATGTTACGATATTGTAATGAATCCCTTACCAGCAGGAGACCAGAGTAGCGTTCGGGGAAAAGGCCCGTTTATTTGAGCACTCCAAAAACTCCGGTAACACTCCAGGGGGTAAAAGACTCCGTCCCAAACTCTGACTCTTCTAGCGTAACACACACACTCCATACACACATACTCATTTACAGTACCAAGCGGGTAGTACCCCCCCCCCCCTCTCTGCTCCACCAATCTCCAGCCCTCACACTGTAAACAGAGCTCAGCTGTTAATTTAGCCTAGCAATATCTCCGGACTATAGTAGCTGCAATGGACGACTTTGAACGTGATTTTGAAGAGTTTCTTGTAGCGGACACAGATCCAGAGCCATACCTGTTTGAGCATACAGATGAGGAACTCCATGTCTTGGATGCTGAGCGGGCGAGAAGAGAGGCTGAATCCTCCGCTCCCATTTTGCTGCACAGAATGGGATTC